>NC_060267.1:53898357-54198200 GCF_021613505.1 Equus quagga
TGCTGCCCCCGCTGGCATGGGGACAGGGCCCATGGGCAGGCAGAGCTGGTGCGTGGGGACAGGACCCACGGGCAGTCAGAGCTCCTGCTGCTCCTGCATGGAGACAGGACCCATGGTCAGAGCTCCTGCTGCTGCCCTGAGTTGAGGGTTAGGGCTAATTTTATAAGGCATGGGTACGTGACTTATTTTTACTGGAAAAAGAAAAGATGATGTAAAAAGTCATTAAATGATTTCAGTGCAGATGGGGTCTGGTTATTGTGCGGTCATATAACTTTAGATACGAATCTGGTCATCTAGATTGGCATGTAGGTGAGGATGCCCTGGGCTTCTCTCCCTGGGGCAGCCCCAATTCATACCATAAAAAATCCACCGGGTCATATAGTTTGGCATGTAGGCCAGGTCACCTTGGGCTTCTCTAGCTGGGGCAGCCTTAATCCACATCACACTATATGTCAGACACCCTAAAATGAGGGTTCAAAAGTGATCAGGACAGACAAGATGCCTGTCATCATGGAGCTTACGTTTTAGTAAGGAGAGATAGACCATAAAACAACAACAACAACAACAAAAAACCAAGTAAATACATATAATGTCAGTTGGTGATAGGCTGCAGAAAAATTTAAGCAGGGTAAGGGAGTCAGGGAGCCTTGAGACTGGCAAGGGGAGAATTTAAGCAGAGTAGCAGTTGGCGCCTCCTCCCCGGGAAGGTGATATTTGAATACAGAACAGAGGGACGGAAGCCACGTAGATACTGAGAGAAGAGCATTCAGGCGGAGGGAAGGGCCCATGCAGACGCTGCGGTGGAGCCATGCCCCACACATTTGAGAAGTGGAGGCCGAGTGGCTGGAGTGAAGCAGACAAGGAAGAGAGTGGCTAGAAATGGGGTGGGACAGGCAGCAGGGCCCCAGGCCACACAGGGATTTGCAGGCCGTTGTAAACACTTTGATTTTTGCTCTGATTGTCATGGAAGGCAAGGAAGTGATGTGCTCAGACTTCCATTTTAAAAGGATCACTCTGAGAGCTGACCAGTTAGGAGGCTGTTACACCGTGGCTGGACAAAGGAGGTAGACTCGGATGTGGTGAGATGTGGTTATGAGTGTACATATTTTGAAGGTAAAGAGAAGAGTATTTGCAGAAGGATCAAAATAGTGTATGTGAGGAGAGAGAGAGAGAAAAAGGTAGGACTCTAAGATTCTAAGTCTGAGCGATCAGAAGGATGTCATTAACTAAGACGGGGAAGACTGTGGGAAAAGCAGGTTTTGGTATCAAGACCAGGAGTTCAGTTTAGATAGATTCAGATGCCTGATAACATTGGACTAGAGATTGTGAATAGGCAATTGCGCATGTGCATGTGTCTTTATAAATGAGGGCATCATAAGCATCATAAGCGTGTTGGTTATATGTAAACCATAGACTGGACAAGATCACTAAGGAAGAGAGAGTAATTAGAAAAAAGGAGAGGTCCCAGGATGGGGCCCTGGACATTCTAACATTAAGAACTGGGGACATAAGATGGAGTCAGCAAAGGAAACTGAAAAGGAGTGTCCAGGGAGGAAAAAGAAAAAGCTAAAGAGGATGGATTCCCAGAAGCCGAGTGAAGAAAGAATATTAATGGAGAGTGAGATGATCAGCCCTGTCAAAGCTGCTGAGGGGTCCAGTATGAGGAGGACTTAGAAAGGATCAGAGGATGTAGTGGTCAAGAGATCATGGGTGATCTTGATAAGAACGGTTTTGGTAGTTGTGGTATGTGTGGGAGGGCGTGGGAAGGTAGGGTGCTAAGAAATCCTAATCAGCATGAGTTCTACAGAGAATATGGAAGAAGAAAGATTGGAGACTGCAAGTATATACAACTGTTTAAGGAGTTCTGCTGTGTAGAGGAGAGAAATGGAATGGTAGCTGGAGGAGGAAGCAGGGTTAGAAGACGTTGCCTGTGCGTGTGTTGTTTTTAAGGTGGGAGCATATCTGAATGCTCACAGGACAGATCCAGTAGAGAGAGGAGAACTGATGCTTCAGGAGAGAGGAGAGAACCCCTGAGGCGATGGATGAGTGAATTTGAGGATGGGATCTGGTGCACATGTGGAGAGGGTGCTCTTTTCGAGGAGCAGGGCCAGCTCATCCATGGGAATGGTATAAAGGTGAGATACAGATGTTGGTACTTGGAGTGACAGAAGCTTATAGCTATAATCGTCTCCTCAATAAGCTGAAAATGGGGGGTACAAGGAGAGGAGAACTTAGAGTCAGGTCCAAAGGCCCATGGAGAGGTTGGTAAGGCGTAGATGTGTTTAGTTCCAGTAACTGACTCTGAGAGGACACCAAGTGGAGGCACCGTTTAAACCATGAGACAGAGTAGACCTGAGAGTCACAGTTAGAAACGAAGACTGTGGGAGCTGCCGTCAGAGCTGATGACTGAAAACATGAGATGGAATGAACTCACTGAGAAAGAGAGGGAGCCAAGAGAGGAGCCCAGGCCAAGGAGTGAGCCTTGCAGGACACCCACACTTAGTGAGCCATGTGTGCATGCCTGAGCGTGTGTTGGGGTGAAGACAGCAAAGACAGAAAAAGAGCATTGCTTTATTTGTCAGTTCCTACCTACTTTCTTGCCCAGAGAAGTGAAGACAACTGAGCATGGAAGAGAGGATAGAATGAAGAGTATTTCCTAAAGGAAGGAGCCATCAGCTGGGCTGCCAGCCTCAGGGAGGCCCCAGGGCTGGCGAAGCTTAGAAAAGTCACGAGATTGAGAAGGTCATTGGCTTTCAAGGGAACAGCTACAATAGAGGAAGTTGGGCAGATGCCCAGTCGCAGAGGTTTTAAGATGTAATTAAAGAAAGAAGTGGAGACAGTAGGTGGGTGTAAGTTTATACATGTTGAAATAGTGTTCCTATGAAATGAGCAAACATATGAAGAACCATATAGTGCCTCTAAGGACCAAACAAAACATTTTAAGGGAGTTCTGGAATGACATCAGGAAAGGGACCCATGGAGAGGGCGAGATCACAGAGAGGAAGGGGTAAGAGACCCAGGAGGTGATGGTGTGCCCACACGGTTCTCTGAGCATTTCCCTCTAGCCCTTCCTTGCAGCATAACTGGAAGCTCCACGGGGCAGGTGGAAGGATGTTTCAAGAGCTTTCATTTGTCCCATAGTCTCCTGGCACGATTGTAAACAACAAGGAAATGGAAAAGTAAGATGTTTTGTGCCCTAAAATCCCCCAAATCTGTCCGGGTGGGAGCTTTCATGGATCGAAGCAGACAGTGTGAAGCAGAGCATAGAGATGATCCTCATTCTCTGTCTTATTTACTTTCCCCACATGCCTCTGAGTCTGGATATGAAAGTGTGTCTCTGAGAGGTGTTCTGTTCAACAGGAGAAGTCCAAGAGCTTCCTCCTGGGGAAGGTGCCTTCAGGGCTGGACCCTGCAACGGCTGGGGAACGATAAAGCACTGTGACTGCGTCCTGAAATCCTCCCAGTACCGTCTTACACAGGCCTTTATGGACACTTGGAGCCAAAACTTTCGGCCACCGTGGAATAAAACAGCATCACGCCTCCTTTCATATTGCAGACTCCTCTTGTGCTCTTAGAGAGGTCTCCAGAAACCTTCAGAGCTAAAGTGACAGCGAAAATGTTCACTCTGGAAAGAACTTCTATTTTTCTTATATTTTAAAGATACATGTGTTATTTATTAATACATTACTAAGGTAATTAATACATTAAAGTTCAGAAAATAAAGTTTTAAAACCCCCTCTCCTCTTAAGGCAAATGTCACAAAGCAGATATTGTGAGTACTTGAAACATATCAGTCACTCTGGGCCACTGCTTGGCACGTATTATCAGATTGAATCTTCAGAACGAGTTGATGAGGTAAGTATTTACTGTCCCTACTTTATAGATGCAGAAAGGGTGGCTCAGAGACAATCATGGGCCCAAGAACAAGAGCTGGTAAATGGCAGAGCCAGGGCCCCATTCCCAATCTGCTCCATTGAAAGTGTTTCTACGCTGTTGGAATCCCCCATGGTATTTAATGAGCATTTTTTCACGTGGCTGCCTCGCCTTCACAGGCGTGGTGATGAGGGGTTTCTCAGTAGGAGGAAGAACTTTGGGACGCTCTCCAATCCATCCGTTTGCCTCCTGGACCAGTAATGCCTGGCTACTAAGAGAGCTTGGACCACCTCTGCATTCCTCAGCCGCACTGAGAACTTCTTCGGGCAGAAGGAAGCCGAGGCAGAAATGGAGGCTCAGCCTCCTGTTGCTGGGAGGCAGGATGTGCAAACAGCTCCAAGGTTCACAAAGCAGGCCAGGGTCACACTTCCTGCTCAAGGTTCGAGGGGGCCCTTCCTAGAAGCGTGACCTTGGACAAGTGACTAGAGTCCCTGGGCCCCCGTGTTCTCAGGCAGAAGGAGGGGGTGATCTTGTTCTCCTCCCTGAGAGGTTCATCAGCGGAGTGGGGAGGAAAGGGGTCTGGCCCAGGCATGGGAGACCAAGTGGGAAGGGAGGAGAAGTTGTGGGGCAGCTATGGTCCAGGCAATGGGCTGGCCTAGAATTTGCAACCAGATGAAGGCGGGTGGGAGTGGGGCTTGGGGTCAGGGTTCAGGCATGTGAGGGATAAGGTTGGCTTCACAGGCATAGGATTTCCCAGGGAAAGCACTTCCTTGACTCCAAGTGACAAGGTTAGATATAGTGCTATTTGGGAGAAAGAGGAGACGCGACTTAGGTGGTGTAATTTCTGGATGATTGTTACTCAAAAGGGAGCTGGGGGGCAGGAGTTTATGTTCCCACGCCTGATGGTACACCCAGCAATGCATGTGGCTGGGCTGTCTCTTCACACACTTTTACTTTTGCTGTCCTGTAAGGAGTTCCAGTGTTATCATTACGTTTAACAGTTATAAACACTCCCGTTTATTACGAGCTTGCTAAGCACCGGCTTTACTTATATTTGCCTGGGAAATTTGTGCTTATCGCCCTCAACCAGGGCAATGAAAGAGCTGTACAAACACTACTTTATAAGCCTGGGAGTGACTTGTTAGTTTGCAGCCTGCGTTATTAACAGGACACGATTCCACCTCTCAGTTCCTGACTTTTTCCTGGTGATCGAAGACACCTCTAAGTCAGAGGTGTGACCGCCAGAGAACTGAGTGAGCCTCTTCTCCTGTGTGTGTTGGGAGGTTTCAGTGCAGAGGAAGAGTGCGTGTTTGTGAGTACTGCACGGGGGCCCGCCCCACAGGAACAAAGCTGTTCACTCACTCCTACGTGCCCCCTGGGCATCGGCCCTCAGCCCGTGGCCCTACTAATTACTGTTACAGCACTGCTCACACTACATAGTCCTACCTGCTTATTGGACGGTCTCTCCCCCAAGACTGTGCACTTGTTGTGAGCAAGGTCTATGTATCTTTTCTATATCTCCACATCTTCATCACCTATGTGCCCCTCCGGTGTCTGGTACACGCTCAGCACATGTTGAACGAATGAATCACTTCTCATCTCAGCTCTGTTTCTCACAGGCTTGTGAGCTTGTGAGCAGCTCATTTTTGGAAAGACTTTATTTTTCCTCTGTTACAATTCATCATAACGCTTTTGTCACAACAAGAGTACTTTTATGACAGTGCTGTGGATCTGGAAGTGTACTATTAAGATTACTCATTACAACGTATAATTTACTATGAACAAGTATTTCACAAATGTTGAGGCGAACAGGCAACCCTCCCTTGCTGTGTGCTAACATAATTATACAACCCATGGTTGCTTGGATGTATACCTCGTATGACATAGGACACACAAAAGCAGTTTCTCCATTATTAAGAAGTTAACTATACTATTTATTACGTAAAATACAACACTGACTTCCAACCCAAAGCCTTAGGCTGTGTTGGCCAATAGAGGAAAGCTTAGATTCAGCTAGGGGAGGCAGACTTGATCCTGAACAATGAGTAATTTTGTGCATGCGGCAACTTTCCTCACACCCCTTATCTGTGCTAGCATAGGTAGGAAAGTGAGCTAGTTTGGGCTACATTACAATTCTATACTGAAACCCTTTCTTGTCTTAAAATGAAACGTGTTCTAGTAGTAAGCTACCTGAGCCCACCTTTCTATGACTCCAAAGTGAAAAAGATACTTCCATATATTCCATAATTACCTAAATGTTCTGATTAGGAAAAAGTGATAATGGCTTGGAATTCATTCACCAGCTCACCAGGGTTTATTGAGCACCCCCTGGTCAGGGCTCAACAGAGGAAGGGGAGGAGGCGGAGGGAAGTATCCAAGACAAGGAAATCAATAACAATACAACTCAACAACACAACCACACCCAAATGCCACAAGGATTGTCATGAGGAAATGTCAGATGATCTGCAGTGAACGCATCCGAAGTTTAGAGAAAGTAGAGCTTGTGACTGGCAGTGGCCAGGAAACGCTTCCCTACAGAGTTGGCGACTGACCTGGCCCTTGAAGGAGGGCTGGAATCTGACCCACAGAGAGGCAGCGGGGATGATGCTCCACCTTGAGGAAGTGACCTTAGCCAAAGGACAGTGAGGAGCACACACACGGAGGACTGAGGAGCTCCATCTGAATGGAGAGCAGGCTTGTACCCGGGAAGAGCAGGAAATAAAGGTGGAAGGAAGTGTCAGGGCCAGATATGCTGGGCCCCAAGTGCCACACGAAGGTATCTGGATTCTAAACCAAAATGTATCTTCAAAATAAAAAATGAGTAGAACAAATTTTATTGAGAGGAAACTGAAAGCCAAGATAAATGAAATAAAATAAATGAAATGAAATAAATGAAAGCCAAGATAAAAAGTTAGTAAGAAAATGTTAGATTACTTGAGACATAGAACAGAGACCATCAGACCTTGAAGGGGCCTCAACTTCATCTGGTCTAAATGCCTCATTTCACAGAGGAGGAAATTGAAGCTGAAATAAAATCAAAACCTGCCCACGCTCAGCCAGCGAACGGCAAAGTCAGAGCTCAAGACTAGAGCGGTGTTCTTTTCACCCTTTAATAAATTCAGATCCACAGACTTAGACAAATCACATCCCAGGTTGCTCAAAGAACTCCCAGAACCATTGTTGATAATCTTTGAAAAAGCATGAAGAATAGGAAAACTGTTAACAGACAAGAGAAGAACAAAGTTGTCCCAATTCTCAAAAAGGGGGAAAGGCGCATATTATAAAAACTATAAGCCAGTCAGCTTGACAATTATCCCTGGCAGAATTCTAGAACAGAATTTTAAAAAGCTATTTACTCCACAAACATTATTATAATAATAGAAACGAAGGGGGAAATAACCCACAATTTCACCACTTTAACCCATCAGCTGAACAGATTATTAAGCAGACTCTTTGTAAGTCTTTAGAAAGCAGAGATCACTCAGCGCCAACCCGAAATCTCAGAAAACAAAACGTGTCTCATTTATTCCTTTCTTGATAGGGATATTGGATGGGTAGAAAGAAGAGCCCTCTAAACCGTACTTGCTTTCAGCATGGCGATTGACAAGATCTATCATAATCACCTTGTGGATGAGACACGAATTGGCTGATAGCCAGTGGGTTCAACCACAGCCGGGTAAGAGTGCCCCCTACCGGCTGCTGCTGAGTGCATATGCCGTTGGAAGGGAAGCCATGGCACTGAGCCGTGGAGACCTCTCCCTATGCTTCCTCACAGTATTTTTGTCTGTCTTATTAGAGGAGATGCTTATCAGATTTCCATGTGACATGGACAAGGAGGGATAGCTCATATGGATGATAGGATAACATTAATAATAATAACAGCAACAAGCACTTATTAAGCACTTGCTATGTGACATGAATTGTCTGAAATATGCTTTTTCCACAAAACTATCACATTTAAATTGTACTGCTCTATAGTAACATTATCTCCATGTTAGAGATGAGGAAACTAAGGTTTTAAGAGATCCAGTCATTTGCCTAAGATGGCACAGCTTGTGAGGAGAGGAACAAAGGTTTGAATCCAGGTATGGCCGGCACTGTAGTCTGAACTGAATGATTCTCTGTAATTTTGACAGACCACAGCTGTGGGAGTTTAAAGCCAGACTGTATCACAGCGCTTAACACTTGCATTTTAATTTTAAAAATCAGCTGCATAAACAAGGATCGAGCCGATCTGATGTACCACGTGCACATGCAGGACCACAGGCTCCTAAGAGCCAGCAGTAGAGAGAGCTCATCAAATTTTGGCTCCATGCACAGAATCATTGTGTTTAAATCAGGGAAGCTAACAGTCCTGGGGCTATGTGATCAGAACACATTTTAAGATAAATCAGAGAAAAGTAACCAAGACAGATCCAGAAATCATGCTATATGAAAAATGATTGAAGAAGCTGACGCTATTCTGGGTTGAGAAGGCCTAAACCATCACATATTTAAGGAGCTGTCTCATATGAAAAATGCAGTTTGTTCTGCATTCCTCTAAAAGGAATAATGGGGATCTACAAGTGGAAGTTGTAAAGAGCCACACTTTGGCTCAGTCTAAGGAAGAACTTTCTAACTTTTGGAACTGTCTAGAAATATAATGGGCTGCTTCTCTGCATGGTCAGTTTGCCATTACTACACGACTTTAAACGGCCTGGGCAACCCCTGGTTAATGTGGAAAAGATTACTGTGTGAGCTGAGAGGGAGACAGAATCGTGGAAGCTCCTTCCCAAATCCAAAATTCTAAGACCCAACTTAGATGTTGGCTTATCAGAACCTGGTTATCGGTTGTAGTTCAAATAGTGAATTATTCATCAAGTGATTCATCAAATAATCCTCAAACCGGTCCAAATATGTTGAAACAATATGATTTGTGGGAAAGCAGGAGAGTCCCTACTTTAATTGCTAATTTAATTTGAAGCTACCTGAATTCATATGACCATTATCTAACTGACAAGGACCCATCCAGATCAGAACAAGAATCTAAAACTGATCACCTCTAATGACAGTGTGCACTCAAGTCTCCTGACCACTTATCTCTGTGTTTTGACCCCACTCAGCTGTGATTTAGAATCCTTTATCAGTACCTTTCCTCCTAAGTGCATTTGACTCTGCTTTTATTCGTCTTCACCCTTTGGTTGATTTAGGGTAAAGCAGTACGATTAGATTACTGCTGCTCCGGAAAGCTATTCTGAATTGTGCTTGACAAAAGCCGATCTTGCTCTTCCAGAAACAAAGGAATTCTCTGGCTTCTTAGAAAGTTTGTGCTCACATTTTTTTTTTTAATATCAGAGCCACTCCTGCCTGTGCGCCAGCACCATCTAGTGATGAAATGAGCACATTTTCCAGGCAGGGAGAAAAAACCCAGTATCAACCTATGAGGGACTACCACGACTTTCTGCACCCCAGAAAATTTGGATTGGAAGAAACCTCCAGGAGTCAAATACTGAATATCCCCATATCATCCAGGCAGGCCTTCCTCAGGATCCTACCCAGAGATACAGATATGGATTTTGGGTCTAGTCCCCAGAGTAAGCATTAATTCAAGAGACCAGGGCTAAAAGAAATCCTCCGAGGACAAATGAAAATGAGCAAATTGAATGGGAGATATTACAGTGATTTTTCCTATTTCTTTTTAGTTTCACTTTTTTTTTAGAACTCATGGCACGTTAAGACATGCAAAGGCACGTGACTGGAGACCTGTGGAAATGCTTGGAAATAGCCTCAGGGAGCAGGAATGGATCCGAAATGGAAGGGTCTGAAATGGTGAGGCAGGAAAATGCACAAGTACCCTGCAATAGAGGGTAAGAACTTAATTTTTTTCAGCGCAATGGTTTTCGAGAAGTGGTTGCCAGGCAGATCTTGTTCAACTCTATGCCAATAATAAGACTTGTGTTAAAACCATCCCATATTTAATCCACTGGTCTTTGAAGAGAAGGAGATTATATGCATTCCTGTTGCAGTTTCAGAATTATTCAGGACTAAGGATAATGCTAAGAATATTCTATCAAATAAATAAATTACAAGCACGAAACAAGCATCGTCCCAAATGCTAAATATAGATGGAGGGGTTTGGGTTGGATGGTTGCTATGATCCCTTTTCTGCTCTGAAAGTTTCTTATTCTGTGATCTGAGGCCATCCACAAGATCAACAAGGAGTGCCTTTGTGTCAGCAAAACCTGGTCCAAAGGGCCCAGGGGCAGGCAAGGTAAGAGCTTCCTGGTCTCTTGAGTTGCACAGGTGAGTCAAAGCAAGGTGATCTAGACCAGAGAGCTGATCGTTCATCATCCTCAGCTGCTTCCTGTCCCTTGCATTCTTTGGATGGTTTGTATATTTCTCATATCTTTGCCAAGTCTTACGTGTGGCCCTCTTTTCAGTTTCCTCCAGTAAATGAAAAGTTCCTCAAAGGCAGGGAGTTTATTTTTTGCTTTCTGTATCTGTGGACATTCTTGGAGCTGAGGTATCTGAGCCCAACGTCCAATTTGTCTCGTTATGACACCAAACCATGGACTGTGAGATGTGCCAGCGACCTTGGAGATTACCTCGTCCAATTATCTCGTCTTTTAGATGGGAAACTGAGGCCCGAAAAGGGATGTGATCTGTGCAATATCACCCAGTTAGTTAGGACTGGAACTTGGATCAGCCCGAGTCTCCTGGCTGTTCTAGATATTAACATGGCATCTCGAGCTTCCCTCTTGTAATGACGGGGAACATGTGCCTTCCCACCCCCAGCTGGACACAGCTAGCCACAAGCAAGAAACTGCTTCAAATCTTGTGAATGTGAATATTGTCTTCTGTTCCATTATATATATATGTGTTTGTTTTAACACAAAAACATTAGAATTTTTTTTTGAATAAGGAAAATTGGTACTGAAGTTAATGGGGAAAAGTCATTTATTTTCCTTGGCATAATGCTATAAGCCTTGGAGTCAAAAAACGCTGCAACTTTGGGTAGAGTGCTTGGGGTTTAGGAATGGTGAACACCTGTCTGAGCATGGTTTTGGGCCCTCTGAAGTTGTGGGAAGGGGGAAGAGGTCAGAAGGAGGGTAAACAAGGGAGGTGAAAGCCAAGATCCTATCTTTTCAAAAAAATCAGTTGTTTTAACAGCTTCCCTGAGATATAATTCACATACCATATGATTCCTCCATTTAAAGTGTCTAATTCAATGGTTTTTGGTATGAAGGTGCTATGCCTTGAGAGAACAGGATGAAGAGCGGGAGAAGAGCTGGTGATCATTGTGTTACAAGCACACCTCCTCCACACCGTGCCTTTTTGGAGTAGAAGGAAAGGCAATATCTAGTTTATGCTCTGTCCTGCCTCCTTGTGATCTGTAGGGTATTATTAACCCACAGAAGCACGCCTCCATTGCTCCCCAGCTCTCCCTCCCAAACTAAACCAAAGCTCTATCTGCAGATGTTTATTTGACTTGCTGGGCAGAAGCAATGGACCCCGGTGATGAACTTGCAGAAGAGAGCAGTTCTTGAGTTGGTGAGGGGAGGGAGCAAAGGACTAGGGAAAGGGTCATAGGTGATAAAGCAGCGAGAAGGCTGCTTTTAAAGGCAAGAATATAAATTTATCTTAGGCGAGGACTTGAATTCCAAATGCAGTTGGGTAATCAGGACTAGTATCAGAAGTAGATGGGTCAAAACCACATTGAGAGACGACATAGAGAAGTAATTAAGAGCCTGGGCTCTGAAGCCAGGCACCTCGGTTTGGATCCTTGACCTTGGGCAAGTTAATTAATATCTCTGTGCCCTAGTTCCCTTCTATGTATAAGAGGGTAATAAGAACACATACTTTATGGGTTGGGTTTATTGTAATAATTATATTTGTTAATATACATAAAAAGCTTATAACAGTGTCAGGCACATACTTAGTGCCATGTCGGTTATTTGCTAATTGTTATACCAGGTCCTGTTCACTCTGCACATCTCCTCCACTCCCTGCTCTCCACACAACACATGCACCCCCCCCCCCCCGACACACACACCCCCTTAGGAACTTTGCACCAGCTGCTCCTTTGCATGGAATACTCTTTGCCCAGATATCCATTAAGCTTGCTCCCTTAGCTCCTCCAGATTTTCCCTCAAATGTTACCTTCTCAATGAGAACCATCCTGACTACTCTCCATATCCCTTACCCTGATCTATGGTTTTCTATACTTCTTATCACCTTATAACATACTATACAATGTACTTACTTATTACATTACATTATCTGCCCCACTCCAGCCCCAACACAGGGCCTGCTCCCCACCCCTAGCACATAAATTTCACAGCAGCAG
This sequence comes from Equus quagga, assembly GCF_021613505.1. Lineage (NCBI taxonomy): Eukaryota > Metazoa > Chordata > Mammalia > Perissodactyla > Equidae > Equus > Equus quagga. The sequence continues at coordinate 53,910,557 of NC_060267.1, forward strand.
GGATTTTTCTCTATTTTCTTCACTAATGTCTCTTAAGAGGCTAGAGACAGTGCTTGGAACATGGAGGGTGCTTGCTAAATATTTGTTGAATGAAGAATTGAAGAGTCATTCATTTTAGATAATCTGTTGTAATTTCCTGACCTTCCTGGATATGCTCATTAGGAAGAGCCGAAAGCCCCGCATGTCTGCAACGACGCGAGTGCAGACAGTGCACCCTCTGGCCGGCCTTTTCACCACCCAAGGCTTTTACTTGCCTCCCTCTCACCTAATTTTATAAATTATTTCTCATGGAAGTGTTTCCTACTGTCTGCTTTTAACCTCATAGCTTCTCACACTCTTTTCTAAGTCATTTCTGTTGTCCCTTTCCGGATCATTCCTATTAGGTCCTTTTTTACAATGTGATGACCAAAACCCTAATGTGGCATTCCTGGAAGGAAAGCCCCAGCCAGGAATGTCACAGCTCCAGAGCCTTTTCAGAATGCTCCATCCTCTAATTAGGATGGCCACACATCTCAGCTGCTGCTTTTGACTGCTGCTGTGAGCTGAATGTTGATGCCTATCATTGTGCCTAGATAATTTCCCTGAGCAGCTAAAACTAATAATCAGTGGTATTTTCAATAGAGCCTTTCCATTTAGTGTGGGTGAGTTATTTAGCACTTCATTTTTTCTTGGTTGAATTTAATTCCTTGTCATGTTTCCTAATTAGGAAGATTTACGGGGATTCATTTTTGATGTTCTGAAAAATTCCTTCCCAGGAACGCTTATCTCAGCTTCAGCAAATGTTTCATCTGCTTATTTCACCTCTTAATTCCTGCTGGGGTTGTTAACGTGTCAGACTTCAACAGCAGGGCTGATTCTGGGGCGGCCTCATTGTTGGCTCCTTTTCAGCCTGAGGCTGGGTCTTTATATTCAAGGCCCATGGGCACAGATGCAGCTTTTCCTCCCTAACTCCCGCACCCTCTCGCGGGCCCTCATCTCTCCCTTTGCACTTCTTCCCATCTCCTGCTTCTCCTTTCTCTCGGATCCAGCCTCTCTTCCATTTGCATTCCTAGTGCTCGCCCATTTCTGACTAAATGTGGCTTTAAAAATAAAAACAATTATGCAAATAACATTAAAGTAATAGATACTACTCTATTCTGCATCTCACCGCATACTTGGTTCTCTTTTCTCTTTCTCTTGTCTTATGGGAGATTGATTTTTTTTCCCCACACATTTACCTTGTCGCTCTCGTTGTTCATCTGTTTTCTCCATCTGATTATTTTCATGTTTTCCAGGGATAGGTCTCCTCTGCTCCTCTCTTCTCTTCTCTCCTTTCCCTGGGGCATTTCCTCCCTCCCTTCCTGGCTTTCAAAATGCTAATAAACTCAACCAGGTGGGAGGGGGCTGCAATCACTCAGGGTCTCTGGGTTGGGTTGAGAATGGCTTAAAGACATCTCCACTCAGAACACACATAAGAAAAAAGGAAAGATAAAGTGAAATCTCTTCCATTTGTCTGGTCTTCCTGAGAAAACTAGAGAGGGCGGTTGGTCACTATGTGTAGTGTCTGCTGCTGGGCACTTAGCCCGGAGCTATGATGCAGAGCGAGCATTCCAAGTGCCAGACTGTAACAAGGAAAATTTCAGGCATTACACGCGGAGAGTAAGCTACTGAAAGACTGAAAGACTATGAGAGGTTGAGCCCAGTGATGGAGCCCACCCTTGAAAAAGACATGGGAAAGTGCAGTGACGTCGTTTTTCTATGAGGATATTTTAGAAAGTTCCAGATTCATTACATTTACACAGCAAAACAAAAGTGAATTATTGTTAGTTACAAACCCACATATCTAAGGGGCCCAGGTAGGTGATTTAAGTAAGGATAAGAGATATTGGCCTGATATCTGAGGCAAACCTGAGAGCCCATTCTCAGGCTAAAGGGGTCAGTGTGACTTTGGCTGGTTGTTGGCATACGATAATACAGTGTCTAAGGGAAGCCCAGGAGCCACATTGCCCCGTTTTAAGGTGGTGGCCACATATCAAAAAATTTTAAATACTTCGTGTGTGCTGAAGCTCACTGGCCATCAGTTTGCAACCCCAGGACTAAATAATCATTAAGATCCCTTCCCATATTTGCTGTCTAACTCAGTGGTCATAAATCTGGAGTAATAAGAAAAAAATTATTACTAAAATTGCACCGCTATTTTCAGTTTATGAAATACGTTCCTTTCATATTATGCTGGAACATAGCAGTATATTTTAAGACTTATTCACCTGATATACATCCAAATTACTGTGTTCTCTCCATCCCACTCTGACCACCAGCCCAGGCAACCCCAAGGCTTCAAGGAAATGAAGCATAGCTCCAACCCACAAAAGGCTGAAGACCCGGCTCTAATCTTTCCAGTTAAACTTGCTTTGCAAAAATTCACTCCACCTTCAAGGAAGTGCTAATTCCTAAATTACTTAAACTGCTACTGTTCACTTTACAAAACATGTTAAAGACAACCACAGAAAACACCAGTAACAATGGGCCAATTTCATTAATTATAAATAAATTTGATTCCTAAATAAAAGATTAACAAATTGAACACAGCAATGTTTTCAAAGAATAACAAATACATGACTAAGCAGAGTTTATTTCAAGAATGTAAAGATGGGTTGAATATTAGGAAATCTACTAGTATAGTTCATTATATTAAATGAGTCAGAGTAAAAAATGAATAGAAAATAGAGCTTAAGAGACAATTGATAAAATTTAACATCCTTTCCCAATTAAAAGCTTATAGTAAACTAGGAATAGAAAGAAATTTCTTTAAAGATGACGATGTATTTAAAGAATATTTAGCACCAATTAGGGGCAAATGCTTGTCATACTGCATTAAAGACATGCCCATTATCTTGCCCCGTATTCTTCAAAAATTTTCTGGGTTTTGGCCAATGCAATAGGAAGAGTGAACACTGCATTATTTGTAGGGGAAATGACTGTCAACATAAAAATTCAGAGAGATCAGCCGATGAGTTATTAAAACTAATACATTTTCGCAGCATGGTAGGATACAAGATAAATACACAAAAATCTACAGTTTTTCTAACTTACAGCAATGAAAATGTCTCATTCACAATAATGATAAAAACTACAAAATATCTACAAACTTCACAAGAATTATGCAAATATATGTAAAAAATGTTTTTAATGTATATAAAGATATAAAAGACCTAAATACATGAAAAGATGTGTTCCTAGATGGGAAGACTCATAATTTTGAAAAGTTTGAGAAGAAGACAATTAGGAGAGGAATTGCTTTATGAGAGAACAAATATATTATAAAGTTATAACAGTTATAACAGTGTGGCACAGCATAGGAACGATTAAGCAGATAGTTTAATAGAATAAACGAAAATGTTCAGAAATATATATATAAATATGCAAACTTAATTTGTGATTAACAGTGGCACTTCAAAATTGTGGGGAAAGAATGGATTATTATTGGGGCAACTGGTTAACTATTTGGCAAAAAGTAAAGTGAAAAAAAGGTAAAGGGACGAGCCACTTCTCAATCCACTTACTTGAATGAATTAGAGATTGGAAGTTTACACACTCTTCTTGAGTGTAGTTTGGCAATACGTATCAAAATTTGAAATTTCCATAATCTCTTAATTCCATTTCTAGGAACTAACTTCGAGGAGGTAAATGGACAAATGTAGAGATACATCTGTATATGATTGCTTACTGCTGCATTTTTTGGAATAGTAAAAAATTGAAAACTACTTAAATATCTATCACAATGGGTTATTTCAAATGTATATGTGTGTAACATGCATACAAACTATGGGATGCCATGAGTCTACTTTAAAATGATGAAATGGGTTTCTGTGTATTGAAATGAAGGATAGCCACATCACATTAAGTGAAAACATCAGGTTCTAAATCTGTAGGTATTCTTTGATCAAAAAAGATTTTTTTTAATGTGTGGAGATATAGAAAAGACCAGAAGGATATTTACAAACGGTTTCTTTTTCATTTCCTGTGGATAGATTCTACTTCTTTGCCTAGAAGATTCTTTCCCACCTGTAGCTCTTTACCCAGGTAACTTCCATAGGAGCACATCCTCAAGGTCTAAGCTTAAGCTTCTTGGTGGGGGCCCCTAGATAAGCATGCTCTCAAAGAACCCTGTACTTGCCATACTACCATATTGCACCTTTTTATTTATCTAAATCAGTTACTTTTTGCTTTTCCTCTAGACTCTAAGCTCCATGAGGACTGCATATGGGTCAGTCCTATTCACTACAGAGCCTAGCACACTGTCTGGCAAATAACCGTCACTTACTGAGTTCTTACTGTATGCCAAATACTGTGCAAGGTGCCTTAAAAGATCTCACTACACTCTTAGACAGATGCTATCGTCATCTCCATTCTGAGGAAGAGGACACTGAGTCAGATGGTGAAATTTGTCCCAAATGCCATCGGCCACGCTAGGATTAATTCCCAGGCCTGACTCTTGACCACTACACTCACTATATGGTGATCCATAAATGTTGGAGGAAATACAACCAGCTGCGGCTTGAAGATCTCTCGGTAGGGATGCTGCATTTGGGGTTCAGCACAGGAAGAGCGCTTCGACCAGAAGCCCTTTGAACTCCACCACAACCCAGAGGCTTGCAAACCCCGCCCCTTACGCCCCGCCCGCCGAGCCCGGAAGAGAGCGGCGGGGCGGGGCGGGCTTCCGGGGCGGGGCGGGGCGGGGCGTGGCCGGCGCTGGTTGGCCGGCTTCGGGCGGAAGCGGGGAGGTGGTCCGACGCCGCTGGCTGTGACAGGGACGGGGAGAAGGAAGCCCTGCCTGGAGGCTGCCTCTCCATCACTTCGCTCCCCGGGACCCTCGGAAAAACCCAACACCCGGGCCCCACGGTCAACCCCTTCCCCCAGGCTCTCTCCGCTCGATTTCGCCACCGTTATGTGGGAAGCGAATCCGGTGAGTCGCCGGGCGGGATGGGGCGGACCCCCTGGGCGGGGTGGACGGGCGAGGGCGGGGGTCCCGGGAGCTGCGGCCGCTCCCCGCGTCGGGCTGCGCGGCTCCCCGGCCCCTGCCTTGAGCGCTGGAGACGGCTCGGCGTCTCGGGCCGCATTGCTTTCCTACTGCAGTTACTTAGTTTTCTTGCCTCGCCCCGTCACCGTGTGTTACGCTTTGTGTTTGCTCTCTGATTGGAGTTTCCGGGCTCCAAGCCTGTCCCTCGTCCTTTGCCGTAGGTGTGCCTGCCTGTCCGCCCGTCTCAAGCCGGGGCCTTGGGCCTGGGTCCTGAGTGGGTCCGGGAGGAACCGCCGGTGCTCCTTTGCCGGCTCGGTGGGCAGCCGTGGAAGACCTGGGGGCCCGAGCGTGTGTCCTCAGCCCTAGACCGTGAAGTTCTTAGGTGTTTGTTTCCGTGGACAGAGCTGATGACCCGGAACGTTTCGACTCTGTCAGCCTCCCTCCTCCTTGTTTGACTCCGGTATTTGCTTTGTGTCTGCATGTGTTTTTGTTTACTTTGCTTTTATACATTTATTTATTTAATGTGCAGCCCTCAAAGAGTGGACTGTTTTGCCAAGAGTATTCCATTAATCCTGTTAGAGTTGAAATCGCCTAGTAACATGGCAGATGTACGCACTTCACGCCTGTGAGTTGACTAGGAAAGTGGCACAACCACCCTTCAGCAAATTGTTAGACTAAATATGCGAAACGACCCCATATGCTGAGAGAACCGCCTAAATTTACTTTAATACCCCTGTTTCCATACTTGCAGTAACTTCTTTGCTGTAATCAATACTTCCTTTCTTTTCCATTCCTGGAATATATTTTCAGAGAAGTTAGAGAGTTTATTAGTAAGTTCCCTTGTCTTTTTAAGTTTTTATCTGGTAGAAACTAGTCTGTTGGTCTCGATTTTTCGGTTCATATTGTGGTTCCATCCCAGTCCATCATGTAACAGTGGTCATCACCTAAGATTGGGGCGGGGTGGGGGGGGAGGGTTCATACATGTAATCCTGTAAGACCACATCAGGGGAAAGTAGTTTCCGGTATTTGATTTTGGCAAAAATAATTTAGAATTATAACAGTGTGCTCTCTGCTGATATATTCAGTTTCATTATCTGTCATCAACAATCTTCATTTTTTATCGTTATATATGTGTGTGTGTTTGTATACATTCAATTTTTATTAGCAGTCCTTCTCTTCTTGATTTCTCCATAACAAACCCTTTAATCACCCGAGTACATGTCTTGCTCAAAGTCACATGTTTTAAATCCATTATATTGTAAGCTCCATGCGGGCAGGGATTTTTGTCTGTTTTGTTCACTACAGTATCCTCAGACTAGAGCACAGAACCCGGGATATGGTAGGCATTCAGTAAATATTTGTTGAACAACAAAGTGATTAGGTCCATATTAGAGAGAGTCCTGCTCCCACTGTTTGTTCTTCATCCCATCACGTATACTACGTCAGCATTTGCTATTGGATCATTTCTGTGTGAGGATTATAAAGGTATTAAGGAATGTCTCTTATTTAGTTTGTCTCATCTCATTTCTTTGTAAGAAATGCTCCATTCTCTCTGAAATCACCCTAACAATTTTGCTTGATTTCAGTGGAGCAGGCTGCCTTTTGTTAATAGTGGTGAACCTTGCACATATAATCCCACATTCTTCTCTTGACCCTTATCATGCCACCCTAATACGTCTTAAAGCTTTATATTTTCTTACTTACTGATATTGTTTTTCTTCCTTTGAGTGAATGCTGTCAATAAGGACAGTTTAGTTTTTAAGAATACAATCCGCATTCTGCATGCAGGTTAGTAATTTGTTAGTTTCTTTTAATAGAAGAGGCATCTGGATAGTCTGTCCAGCTGTGTTCATGGAATGAAAATTAATTTTGATGTTATCCTAAGCCAAACACAACTGGGAAGACTAAAAAAACCCCACAATGCATCCTAAAAATAAATGTAGGTGACTTTTGTGTTATCCATCAGTTTAAATCACAGTGTGCCATTTCTTTTCCATTGAATGAGACAAGAAAGTCTACTTCTTGGAGAAAGGCCATTGTGAACTGCTTTAATTAAAGACTTCTGCTTAGTTTCTTCCTGTATCTTTTCAGTAGTATCCATGATTGATACGCCACATATGATCTGCAAAGATACCTTCTGTGTGATATTGTATCCCACTCCCAAGTGTTTGGAGGAAATATGACGCTGACCCTGGCCATGGTATGACTCAGAAGTAGCTGCTCCTTCCAGGTGAAAAGACTCCGTGGCATAGTTTGAGTGTAGAAAATCACCCCCGAGCTTGCAACATTTCCTCATGGGGGGTGTGGTGAGAAAGCCAAAACAAAATAACCAAGAAGCTATAAACAAACTTGATCTCAGTACACAACTTTATTTATTTTTTAAGACAGTCGTGAGGTCAGTGATGATTCTCCTCGAGCCTTTCCCTGCCCAGGCACATAGAGGTAAGTGTGAGGCCCCTGCCCAGGCAGCCCAGAGTGACAGAGCGGCGGGTGCATGCAGCTCTGAGAGGACCTCTTGGGAGTTCTCCACCCACCTGTGGGAGGTAGCCCCTGACTGATGTCCCCAGTTTAGGAAAGTGACAAAATCTGTAGAAAACCGTTGGAGAGGATGCCATCGCTGCTTTGACTGTATACCCTGACTCTGTCCTGCCCTTCTTTGTCTCTTTGTCATTGTCTCATCCCTCATTGCTGGGGTTGGAATGAGTAGATCAGTATTACATGTGAGGAAGTTCCAGCTTCTCTCTTTCACACTGATGAGGGAAACTGAAAAGTGACAAACATCTTTTCAAGATTACAAGACACCTGTCACAGTAATAAGACCTTACTTTCAATGATACACTCCTCCATAATTCTCTTCCACTTATTAACTCATACTATTAGAATAATCTGATGAGTTACCTAAGGGAGGGGAGAACGATTTTCTCAAGGTCACACAGGTGAGTAAGAACAGAACTGTACTGGGCCCATGTCCTCTTCTGCTCCGTTCTCTTGTTTGGTGATAGCAGTGATAACGTTTGTGTATTGGCCCAGGCCTTTCCCTGCCGAGCGACCTCTTTCTCTGTGATTTTATATTCACAGCTGCTTCCAGACTCCCTTGGGACTATCATTCCATCTCTCCTTTTTCCATCAAGCTTCTTTTTTTTTTTAAAAAAAGATTTTATTTTTCCTTTTTCTCCCAAAGCGCCCCGGTACATAGTTGTGTACTTTCAGTTGTGGGTCCTTCTAGCTGTGGCATGTGGGACGCCCCCTCAGCATGACCTGATGAGTGGTGCCATGACCACACCCAGGATCCGAACCAGCGAAACCCTGGGCCGCTGAAGCAGAGCGCTGAACTTAACCACTCGGCCACGGGGCCGGCCCCTCAAGCTTCTTGAAAGAGTAGTCTTGTACTTTTTGTCATTCTTCCTCATACCTCAGCTCCTCCAGCCCCGCTTCTGCCCCTAACACCTTACTTGGAGGTCACCAAGAACTCGAATCACCACCTACAGTGGCGGTCTTTACGCGCTCACCCTCTTCTGGCTTTCTGCAACATTGATGCCATTAGAGGTGTTTCTCAAAACTCTCTTTTTTGGTTTTCCTGGGACTATACTCCTTTGGATTTCTTCTCCTTTCTGTGGTTTATCCTTGAATCGTAATCTTGACTTAGCTGCACTGCCTTCATCTACCCCTGAAGTGTTTCAGCTTAACCTTTTTTTTTCTCTCAGCACATCGTTTATTGAAGCTCCAAGGCTTCAGATGTCACTGCAGTGAATATTCCTGCCACATGTGCATCTTTAGTCCTGACCCCTTTCCTGAGCTGGGGCATGGACGGCTCAACTGGTTGTCCCTCTGATAGTTCATAGTATGTCTGAAGCAGACTCAGTAGTCATTGATTCATTACTTCCCTCAGTCAGTCAACAAATATTTAGTAAGTATCTGCTACATATAAAACACCCTTCTAGACACTAGAGAGGGAGATTACAAACATGGATCAAATCAGAGCTTGCCCCTCAGGGACCTTGCAATATAGCTTGAGGGGAAGAAGTGATACCAGAGGGTATCTGGGGGACTAGGAAGGTTTATTGAAGTAAGTTACATTTGAGCTAGGTGTTCAAGTTACAGAAGCAATCTGTAGAAGGGCAAAGGAAGCAAAATGAAAAAGCCCATGAAAGCGAAAGAGAATGGCAGGTACAATTTGGATGAAGGAGTGAAGTGGAGAAAGTGCACATCTGATGAATAGTGTCAGTATGGGCATCTTCAGAGAATGAGGATGGAGGGATTGTGGGTGGTGGGAACTAACATCTGTGTACTATCCCTTCTGCATCGGGCAGTGTATTTTATAGACATACCCTCAGGCTGGGGGGAGGGTGGGGGCAGCTTGTGTTCCTGGAAGTGAAAGTTTCATAGAGAACATGGTGTCTATGACAGTGTGTTCCTAGGATCAGCATACAGTCAGGGTTCATGATCTGGTATCTTCATCTTCTTTGCATTCTTTGTAATTGTTCTAATAGTGGATTGAGCTAAGCTTAGAGACCAGTGTGACGTGCCAGTGTTTGATGGCAGGGGGCAGTGCTAAGGAAGTGTATGCACACATAGGTTATCTAATACCCCTGTGAGGTAGGAATTAATAAATTATTATCCTCATTTTTTCAGTGACAATACTAACACTCAAAGTTTGGTGGACTTTCTGAATACGGTCAGAGACATGTTTTAAATCTACAACTTTCTGCCTCCAGAATGCATACTCTTTCCAGTCTAACTTAGGATATAGGATTTAAAGAGAGTAGAAGACAACCTGTGAGGAAAGTCACAGAGTCAGAGATAAGGAAGGGTTCCTGAGCTGCAGAAAAGCAGGACCATTTTGTGACACCAACTCGCATGTGTTTAGAATTTTTCTAGTGATGTGGCACGTGAGCACGAGTAGAGAATGATGTGGCCCTTGCAGGATTGGCATGGCGGATGCAGCACAAGTCAAGGAAATGAGTCTAATAGTTTTCAATATCAGAGAAGAAAAAAGTTTGGGACACAGGCTGGAAGCACGAGTTGGTGATAGTTTGGAGGAATCAGGTCGGGCGATATGCCGAGTGGGACCCATCTGGCCTAAAATGCTCAAGCAGAGTGTTGAAGTCTCTGGCTTACGCATCTCACCCTCAAAGAGGTGGACCCACTTTTGAAATAATGTCTGATGGCACTCATTTATTTGTTGAGCACCTGGTATAAGCCAGTTGGTTCTAAGACCCAGGGTTTATGGTGGTGAACAGAATGGACTAGGCCCCAGCCCTCATGGGTTTACAGTCTGGTGCAGGCAGGTAGACATTAAACCAATAATTACACGAATAACATTTAACTCCAATTGTAGTTCAGGGTCGGGAAAAAAAGAATACAGTGGAGCAGCTAGTAGTGGACTGGGAGATCAGGTAAGGCCACCTTGTGAAAGTCTCTTTTACAGAGATCTGAAGGACTGAGCAAGAGTTAGCTAGGTAAAGGTTGGGTGGGAGGCAAGGAGGGCTATTCAGACAGCAGAAATAGTGTGAGCAAAGATCCTGAGGCAGGAAGAAGCTTGGTATTTGAGGAACAGAGAGAAGCTGTATGTGGCTGGAACAAACTGAACCAGGAGACAAGGCCGATAGGTAGGTAGGAACTAGGCTGCGCATGTCTTTGTGGCACATGTTTAGGATTTTGAACTTTATCCTTAGAGGAGTGGGAAGCCATTGAAGGCTTTTTATATAGGAAGTCACATGAACATACTTGTGTTTTAAAAAAGATCATTCTGGCTGCTATGTGGAAAGTGAGTTATGTATTAGAGAGTGTGGTAGCCAGAATAATGGCCTCCCAAAGATATCCACATCCTGAGCCCCAGAAACTATAAATATGTTAGGTTACATAGCAAAGAGGAATTAAGATTGCTAATCAGCTGGCCCCATGATAGGGAGATTATCTTGCATTATACAGGTGGACCCAGTATAATCACAAGCATCCTTAAAAGTGGAAGATGGAGACAGAAGTGAGTCAGAGGGAGAGGTGACTATGGAAGAATATAGTCGAAGAGATACAGTGTTGCTGGCTTTGGAGATGTCATAGAGGGCCACAAGGCAAGGAATGTGGGTGCCTCTAGAAGCTAGAAAAACCAAGGAAATACATTCTCTCCTACAGTCTCCAGGAAGGAATCAAGCCCATGTTGATTTTAGGCCACTGAGTCCCATATCAGACTTCAACAGAATGGTAAGATAATAAATTTGTGTTGTTTTAAGTCACTGAGTCTGTAGTAATTTGTTCCAGCAGCTATAGGAAATTAATACAGAGGGATATCAGAAAAGCTGTTGGAAGACAACTTAGGAAGCTATAGTGTCAATGCAGTCCAGGGTAGAGATGAAGGTGGATTAAGTGGGTGGTAGTGGGGAGAGAGAAGTGGATCAGTTCAGGCTGCCCTTTGAATCATGAGTGCTAGGTTTCTGGCACAGGCAGCTGGGAAGAAGGAGATGTTTTCACTGCAATGTTGAGATTGGAAAAGGGGAAGATATGGCGGAAGTGAAGAGTTTGGTTTGAGGCCTTATAGGTTTAATGTGCCTATAAGGCATCAAGCAATAAAGTCAAAGAAGCAAGTCTGGAGCTCAGAGGAGAAGGCTGGGCTACAAATTGCAGTTTCTGCCTCAGCCTGTGAAGATGGCCTTTACAATCATGGGAGTTAGTGAGATCCCTAGGACAGTGTTTCTCAAACTTTCAGCACCCATGCCGATCACCAATTTTAAAGAATAAAGCAGTATTTTAAAAATTAATGATGTTTTTTATTGAAAAGGATGATATTTTTGCAGCCTCTTACAAAGTAGGTATCTAACTTGATAGCTAGCTTGAGATGTAGGTTAGACCCAAACACTTCGGGTTTTTTACCCTATATTTCTACTAAATTAGGAAATCCCGTGCTATAATTGTAGATTGTCAACATTTGCAACTGGTGTTTGCTGGCTCTGTCAGATGTTTTGGAATACCAAGATCGAATAGACAGCGAAATTGTGGGGAGAGTTCTCCCTGAAGACTGTTCCTAGTGCCATGTTATCAGTTGCCAAATTGACACGCTTATAGTATTAAATAACTCTAGGGGTGAATGTTTCGACCAGCCTGAATGTTTGGAAGATAGGAGCAGTGGAGTCTTAGTCATTCTTTGATTACTGCAGTCTCTGGAAAGTATCTGTTCCTGTTTTATTGTAAAATTTGGGTGTGTTCTTTATGTATCCACGGTGATAGAATCAGTCTCATGCTCTGATGAGTAAAGAAAACCATCAGATTCAGGGAAGGAATCACACCTTGGCAATTGAGCCCATTTGCAGCATAATTTAGTGACTTTGAAAAATCTGGTCTCTTATTCTCAGCAGTAAAAATTGGAGCATTTTGGCCTTGAAGTAGTAGGTTCAGATTATTTAAGATGCTGAATGTATTTCAGCCGTCCACTTAAGCAGGCCTCTGGAAATCAAGAATGACCATTAGCATTATCAACATCATCAAGAAATGTTTTTATCGCATCCTTCCGTTCAGAAACTCTTGTCAGCACTTTTTCATTTGACAGCCAGTAAACTTGAGTGGGAAGAGTAATCTTGCAAACACTGCCATTTCTTTCCACAACATCTGAGAGCACACACTCTTAATAGTCAAGATTTGCTGACATTCTGTTTTCATTATTTCCTTCAATTCTGTTCCGGTCAGGAGGCATATTGTTGACTTCTGAGTGTTCCGTATGTTTAAAATATCTCTTAGTATTACAGCAACACCTTTTCTTGCTATTTGTATAGGTTGTCCTCTGTCAGTTTTGAATGTTTGCACCTTTTTCCAGCCTGTCACAGCTCACAAAAGTATCATTGTCTCAGTGAAAACTGTCTCCCCTTGCACTGTGAGTTTTCCCTGGTAAGCAGAACAGAAGCTGCAGGGTGCTTCTGCCTCGTCACATGCCATGTGTACTGTGGGGACTGATTAGGGGTCCTCCACAAGTTGTTCCGTTTTAAAACAAAATGTATGCTGAAACACTCATGTGATGATAATTGCTCTTCCATATCGTGTGCCATTGACATTATGTGACTTCCAACAGAGTCGTTTATTAAAGAAATTTTGTCGATAGCTTGTTTTTCTCACAAAAGTTAAATTGGGCATTAAATTTGGATTGACGGGTTTCTCAGCAATATCAGGACTTAGACCTGTTTTAGCTGAAGGTGCCTCTTTTGTCTTGGCCCCTTCTGTGTCCTTATCAACAAAGCAAATTGATTTGGGTCTTTGGCTGAATGATGTGGAAGTTTACTTGGTTTTACACGACCACATTGGCTGGGTACCAGTGGCTGTGAACTGATCAGCACAGCCCGAATATAATGAGATATTGTAGTGAGTTGGTAACTTTAAAGAAAATAAAGGGATTTTTGTGAAAGTCATCATTAGTCTTATATTTCAACTTTAAAATGTATGTGGACAAATTTCTTTCATTACTCTTTCCTCGGAAAATGACTGCTAAAGAACTACTTCGTAGTTCTAGAGGACCATGTTTTGAAGATGCTGAGAAAGACAAGAAAAGGCTCAGGACTGAGCCTGAGGAGCCCTAAAAGTTACAGGCCCACTAGAGGTCAAAGTGCAAAGGAGATTGAGAGCTCGGGGCCAAGATGATCTGGAGAGTGTGATTTCATGGAAACAGAGAAAAGAGGAGTAACTAAGGACAGAGGGACTATGGAGTGTTACGGACAGGCCAAGTAAGATGAGGGCTGCACAAGAGCCTAGGATTTAGCACTGTTGCGAAGCTCATTAATCCTAGCAAGTGCCTTTTTTTCTTTTTTTGGTGATGGTGGTGAGAGATATTAGGCCAAAAGCTAAATTAGAGTGGGTTTTAGAATGCAAGGAAAGTGAAGGAGAAAACAGAGTTGTGTGTAGACAAAGAGTTATAGTTAATAAGCCACCAAAGGAGATAAAATGGAATCTTAAAAGTACTGAATCCAAAAGTAGAAAAAGGCAAAAAAGGGAACAAAGAACAGATAGGACAAATAAAAAGCAAATAGTAAGATGATACACTTAAACCTAACCATGTCAATAATCATACCAAAATAAATGCTCTAAATACCCCAATTGGAAGACAGATTGTCAGATTAAAAAGCAAGACCCATCCATAAGTTCCTCCAAGAAACACACTTTGAATGTAAAGACACAAATAGAATAAAACTAAATGGAAAGAGATATACAGTGCTAACACTAGTCAAGAGAAAGCTTGAATGATATGTTAATATTAAATAAAGTCAATTTCAGAGATAATTATATTATCAGGGGTAAGGAAAATCATTTGGTAATGATACAGGGGTCAATTAATCAGTGACAATCCTAAACATTTATGTACCTAATAATAGAGCTTCAAAATATATGAAGCAAAACTAATAGAACTCCAAGGATAAAAAGACAAATCCTGCTATAGTTGGAGATTTTAATGCTCCTCTCTCAGTAATTGATAGAGTAAGTAGATAGAAATGAGCAAAGATGTAGAAGACCTGAACAACACCCTTAACCAACTTGACCTAATTGACATTTATAGACTATTACACCCAACAACAGCTAAATACACCTTTTTTTCTAACTACTCAGAAAATATTTAACAAGGTGGGCCGTAAAAGAAATCTCACTAAATTGAAAATTCAAGTCATATAAAGTGTGCTCTTTGATCAAAATGGAATTCAATTAGAAATCACTAAAAGATCTATAAAATCCTCAAGCATTTGGTAAATAAATAACACACTTTAACCCATTGGTCAAAGAAATAAAAAGGGAAAATAGAAAGTAGGAAAACAACATATCAAATTCATGGTATACTGCTGAAACAGTAGTTAAAGGGAAGTTTATAGTTATATTAATGCCTGTATTAGAGGAGAAGAAATGTCACAAATCTGACAACTGCTTCCTCCTTAAGAAAGGAGAAATAGAAGAGCAAATGAAACTCAAGCAGGAGCAAGGAAATAAACTTTAGAGTGGAAGTCATTGAAACAGAAAATAACAGAGACAAATCAGTGAAACCAAAAGCTCTTTTTTTGGGAACATCAGCACAGTTGATAAACCTCTTGCCAGACAGATCAGGAGAAAGAGAACGGTTACAAATTACCAGTATTGAGAATGAGAAAGGTAACGTTATTACATATTCTACAAACATTAAAGGATAATAAAGGAATGTTATGAATGACATAATCTCAATCAATATGACAACTTAGATGAAATGAGCATATTTCTCTTAAGACACCAACTACCAAAGCTCCCTGAAGAAGAAATAAGTGACATGAATAGTCCAGTATCTATTAAAGAATTTGAATTTGTAGAATAAGCCTACACACAAAGAAAACTCCAGACCCAGATGGTTTCACTGGTGAATTCTAACAGTTAAGGAAGAAATAGTGCCAATTCTGCACAAACTTTCAGAAAGTTGAAGAGAAGGTAATACTTCACGACTGATTTTGTGAATCTGACATTACCCTGATACCAAAACCAGTCAAAGGCATTACAAGAAAACTACAGACCAATATCCCTAATGAACGTAGATGCGAAAATTCTAAACAAAATTTTAGCAAATCAAATCTCACAATATATAAGAAGGTTAATGCATCATTACCAAATGATGTTAATCTCAAAAATTCCAAGTTGGTGTAATATTTGAGCAGCAATCAATGTAATTCACCACATAAACTAAAATGAAAAAAACATGATCATTTCAACCCATGCAGAAAAAGCATTTGACAAGATGCAGTATGTTCCTGATAAAAACTCTCAGCAACCTAGGAATGAAGCAGACTTGCTTAGCCTGATAAGGGATGTGGGGAAAAGAGTTCACTCAGCAGGCCTGGGTTGCTCAAACCCTGCCCATTCTCAAGAAAAGCCTATTTCCATGACTATCCTTTTCCTAGCTCCAGGGAACTGAGCTCTTGGAATGGTTTGTTTAGTAAGTGATTTGCATGCCTGAGATCTTAAGCCATGCTATACCAGTTTGTCCAGATAGTTTATATTAGCAGTGTGATTTATGTTGAACACCTGCATTTCCTATGGAGGTCTGGAACTTCAGCCACTGAGGTCAATCACACAGGCACTATGAGATTCCATGACTAACTCCTAATAAAAACTCTGGACACCTAGGTTCAGGTGAGCATCCCTTGTTGGCAAGACCTTGTATTGTCACACATGGTTGCTGGGAGAATTAAGTGTGTCCTTTGTGGCTCCACTGGGAGGGGACACATGGAAGCTTGTACATGGTCTCCTCTGGACTTCACCCCATGTGCTTTTTCCCTTTGTTTATTTCACTCTATACTTTTGCTGTAATAAACTGTAACCATGAGTAGAGCAACTTCTGAGTCCTGTGATTTTTTTTCCCATCAGCCTGGGGGTGGTCTTGGGGACCCCTGACACAAAGGGCATCTACAGAATACCTGTATCTTATGTCAAACTTAATAGTGAAAGACTGAATACTTTGTCCCTAAGATCAGGAACAAGGAGATCATGCCCATTCTTTATTGAGCATTGTACTGGAGATTATAACCAGTGCAGTAAGGCAAGAAAAAGAAATAACAAAAATAGAATATATAGATATTCTATATATATAGAAATAACAAACAGAAAAAATATAGAATATTCTAGAGAAAAGAAGTAAAGCTATGTGTGTGTGTATGTGTATATACACCATATATATACACATATTATACACACACACACACATATATATACACACATATAATGCCTATGTAGAAAATCTGATGGAATGTTCAAAAATGTAGAACTAATACGTGAGTTTAGTAAGGTTGCTGGATACAGGTCCATATACAAAAATCAGTGTATCTCTTTATATTAGCAACATTCAATCAGAAATTGAAGTTTAAAATGGAATTCCATTTACAACGGTATCAAAAATATGAAACAGGCATGAATCTTGCATAAATGATGTGCAAGATCAGTACACTGAAAACTATAAAACATTACTGGAAAATATTTAAAGAAGACCTAAATAAGTTGAGGTATACTTCATTCATGAGCTGGAATACTCAGTATTGTTAAGATGCCAGTTCTCTCCAGATAGAGTGCTATGCAATTCCAGTCAATTGGAAGGACTTTGAATAGCCAGAGCGATTTTATAAAAGAAGAGCAAATTTGGAGCACTAACAGTACCTGATTTAAAGATTTAGTATGAAACCACAGTAATCAAAACAGTGTAGTATTGGCATCAAGATGGAGAAAATGATTATTAGAACAGAATAGAGAATCCAGAAATAGATCCATACACATACAGACAATTCATTTTTTATAAAAGTAAGATTCAGTGGAGAAAGGACAGTTGTTTCAACAAATGGTGCTGGAATAATTGAATATCCATAGGCAAAAAAAGAAAAAATGAACTTCAGTCCATACATTGCACTCTGTATAAAAATAAACTAAAAATACATCATAGACTTATACTGTAAATTCTGTAAGTTTCTAGAAGAAAGTGGTGAAAACTGTAAAGTTCTAGAAGAAAACATAAGAGAAAAATTTTTATAACGTTGATTAGGCAAAGATTTCTTAGATATGACTCCAGAACCATGATCCATAAAAGAAAAAATTGGTAAATTGGACTTCATCAAAATTAAAAATGTCTGCCCTTCAAAACACAGGAGAATGAAAAGATAAGCCAGTGACTGGAGAAAATTTTTGTAAAGCATATATCTGATAAAGGACTTGTACCCAGATGTATTAAAAACTCTCAAAACTCTATAAAAAGAAAACAAACAACCCAATTAAAATGGGCTAAAGATTTGAATAGACACTGCACCAGACAAGACAAGTAGATAGAGTGTAAGTATATGAAATGGTGCTCAACATGATTCTTCAACAGGGAAATGCAAATTAAAACCACAATGACATACCACGCTACATCTGTCTGTTAGATTGGCTAAAATGAAAAAGACTGACCATACAAAGTCTTGGTAAGTCTATGAAGCAACTAGAACTCTGATACACTACAGATGGGAATGTAAAATGATACATCCACTTTTTTAAAGTTTAGCAATTTCTTAGAAATTTAAACACACTCCTATCATATGATCCGGCCGTTGAACTGCGCGTTTACCCAGGAGAAAAAGAAAGCATATGTTTATACAAAGACTTGTACATCAAAGTTATAGCAACTTTATTTGTAATAGTAAAAACTGGAAACAACCCAGGTCTCCATCAGCAGGTAAATGGACAAATTGTGATATATTCATACAATGGGATACTACTCAGCAGTTGAAAGGAATTAACTCTTGACACACACAATAGCATGGATGGAACTCAAAATAGTCATGCTGATTGAAAGAAGCTAGACAGAAAAGGGTACATACTATATGACTCCATTATATAAATCTTTAGAAAAGGCAAACTAATTTATGACGACAGCAGGTTAGTGGGTGCCTAGAAGCAGGGGAGGGGGCATAAAGAAACTTTGGGGGTGATAGATATCTTTATCGCCTTGATTACAGTGATGGCTTAATGAGGGTATATGGTGTGAAAACATCAAATTGTATACTTTAAGTATGTGCAGTTTATTGTTTGTCAATTATACCTCAATAAAGCTGTTTAAAAAGATATCTATTGTTTTTTAATACAAAGTCTAGAAAGTAAAACTGCAAAATCTTTCATGGTGATTGGTGAAAGATACTGTGTCATGGTCAAAGATACTATGGCGTCACGTGCCTCGAGGCACATTTCTGGCAGACCAGGAGTAGATGAAAGAACTTAGGAAATTTGGCCCTTGTGCTTTCCTAGAGACTTTACCTATCCTGATTTTTGATAGAGATAGGAAAGCCTTTCAAGTAGTTCATCCATAATTTCTTGGGAATTTTCTTTTTGTCCACTATCTCTGCTTAGGCATCTAACCTTTTCCAGAATTTCTTTGTTGTTTCCTTCAGAATCTTTACTGTTGAAGCACCTTTTCAGAATAACTGTCATTTTTTTATTTGGCTGTACGAGTCCAATTCTTTGTTTCTTGTTTAAAGCTTTTAAAAGGAATAGCTTTATTTAGATGTAATTCACATACCATACTTTAACAGACTTAAAGTGTGCAATTCAATATTTTTTAGTAGATTCCTAGGTTTGTGTAACCATTACCACAATTGAATGTTAGAACTTTTTTTTTTTTTAAAGATTTTATTTTTCCCTTTTTCTCCCCAAAGCCCCCTGGTACATAGTTGTATATTCTTCGTTATGGGTCCTTCTAGTTGTGGCACGTGGGACGCTGCCTCAGTGTGGTTTGATGAGCAGTGCCATGTCCGCACCCAGGATTCGAACCAACGAAACACTGGGCCGCCTGCGGCAGAGTGCACGAACTTAACCACTCGGCCATGGGGCCAGCCCCGAATGTTAGAACATTTTTATCACTCCCAAGAGAAACCCCTACAACAGTCATTCACCTTTCTTCTTCTCCTTGCCAGCCCTAAGCAATCACTACTGTACTTTCTCTTTCTATAGATTTGCCTATTCTGTACATTTCAATGGAATCATACAATATGTGGTATTTTGCATCTCATATCTTTCATTTAGCAAAGTATTTTCAGAGTTCATGCATGTAGCCTTTGCTAGGGCTTCATTTCTTTTTAAGGCTGGATGATATTCCATTGTATTAAAGTTCCATATATTATTTATCCATTCATCAGTTGGTGGACATTTGGGTTGTTCCACTTTTTTGACTATTATGAATAATTCTTCTATGAATATTTGCATACAAGTTTTAGTGTAAGTGTATATTTTTGCTTTTCTTGGGTATCTATCTTGGAGTGGAATTACTGGGTTATATGTTAACTCTATGTTTAACTTTTTGTGCAAATCTTTCCAAAGTAGCTGCACCATTTTATGTTCCCACTAGTAGATATCTTACAATGTATGAAGGTGCCAATTTTTCCACATCCTCAGCAACACTCGTTATTGTCTGTCTTTTTGATTATGGACATCCTAAAATAAGTGTGAAGTGTTATTGTGGTTTTCATTTGCATTCCCTGATCACTAATGATATTGAGCATTTTCTCATGTGCTTATTGGCCATTTGTATATCTTTCAGGAAATTTCTATTCAAATCCTTTGCTCATTTTTATATTGGATTTGCCTATTTTTTATTGAGTTGTAAGAGTTCTTTATGTATTCCGGATACAAGTTCCTTATCATTTATGTGATTTGCAATTATTCTCTCCCTTTTTGTGAATTGTCTTTTCATTTTCTTGGAGGTGTCACTTACTGCACAAGGTTTTTTTATTTTGATATAGTCCAATTTATCTGTTTTTCTTTTGTTGCTTATGCTTTTGGTGTCATGTCTAAGAAACCACTGTGTAACTCAAGGTCACAAAGATCTATTCCTATATTTTCTTCTAAGAGTTTTATAGCTTTGGCTCTTACGTTTAGGACTTTGATCCATTTTAGTTGATTTTGATGTGTGATGTGAGGTAGGGGTCCATCTTCAGCTTTTTTCCATGAGGCTATCTGGTTGTCCCAAACTGACTGTTGAAAAGACTTGTCTTGGCACCTTTTTTGAAAATCGGTTGACCGTAAATGTAAGAGTTTATCTCTGGACTCTCAGATCTGTTTCATTGATCTCTACCTGTCCTCATGCCCGTCCTACCCTTGCTCTTTACTGTAGCTTTGTATTAAGTTTTGAAATCAGGAAATGTAAATCTTCCAAGTTTGTTCTTCCTTTTCAAGATTACTTGGCTATTCTGGGGCCTTTGCATTTCCATACAAATTTTAGGATCAACTTGTCAATTTCTGCAAGAAGGCTAGCATGGATTTTGTTAGGGATCACATTGAATCTGTACATCACTTTGGGAGCTATTGCCATCTGAACAATATTAAGTCTGATCCATGAACATGGGATGTCTTCTTCTTTATTTAGATTTTCTTTATTTCAACAGTGTTATAAAGTTTTCGCTGTATACATCTTACACATCTTTCATCAAACTTGCGCTTAAGTAGTCTATTCTTTTTGGCATTGTTGTAAATGGAATTCTTTTCTTAATTTCATTTTTGGAATGTTCCTTGTTAATATATAGAACTATAATTGAGTTTTGTATATTGATCTTTTATCTTGAAAACTTGCTGAACTTGTTTATTAGTTCTAGTAGTTCTTTAGTGGATTCCTTAGAACTTTCTACACAAAATCATGTCATCTGCAAATAGAGAGTCTTACTTCTTCCTTTCCAATTTGGATGCATTTTTATTTCTTTTGCTTGGCTAATTGCCCTGGCTAGAAGCTCCAGTACAATGTTAAATAGAAGTAATGGGAGCAGACATCCTCATTTTGTTCCCATAAAGTGATCAGTCTTTCAGCAGTAAGTATGATGTTAGCTATGGGGTTTTTGTAGATGTTCTTTATCAGGTTGAGAAAGTTCCCTTCTATTCTAGTTTTTTGACCATTTTTATTGTGAAGGAGTTTTGGGTTTTGTCAAATTCTTTTTCTGTGTGTTAAAATGATCATATGTTCTTTGTTTTTTATTCTATTAATATAGCATATTACATTAATTGATTTTTTTTCTTTTTTCTTTTTTTTTGGTCTGCTAAGCCAACCTTTTATTCCTAGGAAAAATCCCATTTGGTCATGGTGTACACCCCTTCTTATGTGTTGCAGGATTCAGTTTGCCAGTATTATGTTGAAGACTTTTTTTTCCCTGTATTCATAGGGACACTGGTCTCTAGTTTCCTTGTGATGTCTTTTTCTGGTTTTTGTATGAGGGTACTTTTAGCCTTGTGGAATGAGTTTGAGGAGTAGTCCTTCCTCTTTTATTTTTTGGAACACTTTGTGAAGCCTTGGTATTTGTTTTTCATGGAATATTTGCTAGATTCCACCAGTGAAGCTGTCTGGCACTAGACTTTGTGGAAAGTTTTTAAACCACTGATTTGACCTCTTAATGTATTATAGGCCTGTTCAGATTTTCTCTTTTTTCTTGAGTCAGTTTAATAATTTGTGTTTATCTAAGAATTTTCTCATTTCATCTGAGGTATCTTGGATACAGTTGTTTATAGTGTTCCTTTATAATCCTTTTTATTTCTGTAAGATGAGTATTGATGTCCCTTCTTTCATTCCTTAGTTTAGTAGTTTGAGTCTTCTCTCTTTTTTCCTTGTCAGTTTGAAGGTTTGTCAGTTTTAGTTTTCTTTTTCTTTTCACATAAATGAACCTTTGGTTTTGTTGACTTTCTTGTTGTTTTCCTATTCTAACTTCATTTTTTTTTTCTTCTCTAACCTTTATTATTATTATCTTTTTTTGCTTGCTTTGGGTTTAGTTTCCTCTTTCTAGTTTCTTAAGATGGAATGTTAGTTTTCAATTTGAGATTTTTCTTCTTTTTTAATATGGGCATTTACAACTATAAATTTCCCTCTGAGCACTGCTTTAGCTGCATTTCCTAAGCTTTGGTATGTTGTATTTTAATTTTCATTCATCTCAAGATACTTTTTAATTTCCCTGATGATTTATTTTTTGACCCATTGGTTATTTGGTATTGTGTTGTTTAATTTCACAGCTTTGTGAATTTCCCAATTTTCCTTCTGTTAATTGATTTGTAATTTAATTCCATTTTGGTTAGAAGACATAGTCTGTATGATTCTATTCCTCGTAAATTTGTTGAGACTTGTTTTATGGCATAACATATGGTAATGTCCTCTGGTTAACTGTAATCCCAGGAGGGTTCTTGACTCTTGCTGGTTCTCTGTATTGAATCTCTGCCTGTTCTGCCATTCTGCTTGTTTCAGAGCTTCAAACCTCTTCTTTATTGTTCTTCACCAAGATTTTCTTTTTTCTTTTTTTTTTTTTTTTGATGGTCCTCTTAGGCATGAGATGCTCTACTCTCTGTTCCAAATAAAGTCAGTCTCTTCAGGTTGAGATGCGCAGGTCTTTGTCCTTGTGGTGTGCCTTTCTCCAATAGAACATCTATCTGCACCACTGCACCGGGAGCTGGGGTTGGGGCCCGCTTTTCCTGGAGTGACACTGCACTCTGCGTGGGTACTGGCTGGGAGGGGTGGTGGCAGCTCCTGGTCTTTCGTTTTGTTTAAAGAACAACTTTATTGAGATATAAATCACATACCATACAATTTGCCCTTTTAAAGTGTACAATTCAGTGTTTTTAGTATATTCACAGGGTTGTGCAACTATCACCACATCTAATTTTAGAACATTTTTGTTTCCCCTAAAAGAAACCTCACATGCAGTCAATCCCCGTACCCTACTCCCCACTCTCACTCCTAGACAACCACTAATCTGCTTTCTGTCTCTATGGATTGGCCTAGTCTGGATATTTCATATACATGGAAGTGTACAATGTGTTACCTTCTGTGTCCGGATTGTTTCTCTTAGCATAGATTTTCGAGGTTCATTCATGTTATATGTGAATCAGCATTTCATTTCTTTTTATTGCTGAGTAATCCACTGTATGGATAGACCACGTTTTGTTTATCCATTCATCAGTAGATGGATGTTTGGGTCGTTTCCACTTTTTGCTATTATGAGTAATGATGCTATGAACATTCATGTACAAGTTTTTATGTGCACAAATGTTTTCATTTCTCTTGGGTGTATACCTAAGAGTAGTATTGCTGGGTTTTGTGGTAACTCCGTTTAAATTTTTGAGGAGCTGCCAAACCATTTTCCACAGTGGCTGCACCTTTTTTTCTTTTTTGGTGAGGAAGATTGGCCCTGAGCTAACATCTGTTGCCAATCTTCCTCTTTTTGCGTGAGGAATTGTTGCTGAGCTAACATCTGCACAGTGGCTGCACCATCTTACATTCCCGCCAGCATTGTACGAAGGTTTCAATTTCTCCGTATCCTCACCAACACTAGTTATGGTCTGTCTTTTTGATTCTAGCCATTCTGGTGGGTGTGAAATGGTGTCTCATTGTGGTTTTGATTTGCATTTCCCTAATGTCTAGTGATGTTAAGCATCTTTTCAAGTACTTACTGGCTATTTATGTATCTTCCAAAAAAAAGGCCTATTGATATCCTTTGCCTATTTTTAAATTGGGTTGTTCATCTTTTTGTTATTGAGTTATAGAGTTCTTTATATTTTTTTGAATGTAAGTCTCTTATTAGATATATGATTTGCAAATATTTTCTCCCATTCTGCAGGTTGTCTTTTCACTTGCTTGATGGTATCATTTGCAACATAAAAGCTTTTAACTTGGATATAGTCCATTGTATCTATTTTTTCTTTTGTTACTTGTGCTTTTTTTAATTGAAGTCATAATAGTTTCTAACATTGTGACATTTCAGGTGTACATTATTATGTATCCATCACCTTATATATGTGCCCCTTTACCCTTTTTGGCCAACCCCCTTCCCCTCTGGTAACCACTGATCCTGGTCTTCTTCACTTACTCCTCTTGGCATGAAATCTCTACCCGCTGAGCAAACTGGGGCTGTAGCAGTCGGGTAGTATTCTTAGCCTGCTGGGCCAGGAGCTGAGCTTCCGCCAAATGAGAGTGGACCGGCTAAAGGAAAGGAGACCAGCCTGCTGCATGTGCCTGCCCAGGATAGACCCCTGCACCTCTGGGGTGAATGGATGAGAAACACAAGCAGCCTGTGCCCTCCAGGGTGAAACTAGCCCCAGACTGGGAGCTGGAGGCAAAGGGAGCTCCTGTCTTGTCTGCACACACCTCCGGTGGACCTTCTGTAACACAGAGCTGGTGGGGTGCGGGTAATGGAGCAGATGGCGGTGCAAGTGCCACGGACATTTGCCTGTTCTGACTGAGATTTAGTAGATTTTCTTGAATAAATGTTTCTTCATTTGCTGTATGCCCTTAGGACAATTTCCAGAGACTTTAAATTTGTTTATTTGTTCAAATAATGTTCATCTGTTCAAATGTGGTTTTGCTGGGGAGAGGATCCTCTGAACTCTTACCTTGTCATTCTAAAATTTCCACCCCATCTTTAAGCTTTTAATATCAGATTTTGGATCTTCTTTCTGTAAAAGACAAGGAAGTTTTCATTACCAAATATGATTTCCTCAAGATATTATGTTTATATTAACAACAGAAATTACACTTTGTTTATTGTAGTGAACTTACCAGAAAGCTTTCATCCAGTCTGCAAGGTGGCATTACTTTTCTCCGATGAACCAGGATTTTGACTTTAAACCCATTTTCCACGTGGCCTTTCAATCTGATGATCCAGACTGTTCCCAGGCTCCATAAATACTCCCTTTGGAATAGATAGCATTAGGGACAGGTCCCACCAGCATACCCATCGCACTTGAAAATTTACAAAATGCATTTCCATTTCATCCTAGCTTTTTTCCTTCAGAGCCTGACGTGCAGGAAGTATCAGTATCTGCCAATTAAAAACTGGAAAATCAAGACAGAGTACGGCATTGTGGCTGAACTACTTGACTCAGCTAACATTTATTAATTGCCCACTACGTGGCAGGCAGCTTGCACACGTTCCTTTTGTTGCCTGTAAGTGTATTTTAACCTAGATCCATTATTGCTCTGGTTACAGTATTTTAAAGTTGTTGATTAAACTGGACTCACTCTTTGAGCCTAATTACACAGAATGGCCATTCCTTTGGAGAGGAACGTTATTGTAGAAAACTGTAAGCTGTAGTCTTATGGACTGAGTCTTTGGGAAGAAAGCCACAGCATCTGTGAAGCAAAGCAGTCCTATTGGGCACTGGCCCCAGGAGAGAAGGGACAATGGTCCGTAAGTGAAATGACACGGAGGGGGTCGGCAGCGTCGGGAAGAGAGGCACTCAGGAGGCCTTGGGTGTCTCTTCAGTCTTCTTTGTCCTGCTAGTTCCAGGATGCTAGACAAAATCATTGTATTTTCGCTGCTTCAGTTTTTTGCCAACTTTAATTGTTTAATAATGACTTCTGCACCTCGGCTTGTGGAGGAAAATAATAGTAGAAATCGACATGGAATTTTACACACTCGGAAATGCTTTAGGAATGTTCAATGCAGTGGTCCCTGTCCATAGTGCTGCCCTGTCTAAAGTAAGGATGAGATCCGTCTGTCCGAGGTCCCACCCAAAGCTGGTTATGGCAAGAAGTTCTCAAAGGACTTTGGCAAAACACCTTCGCTGGTAACCTGGCTTGAAGTGTGATCTTCGGGCCAGTGTGACGGAGCAATGCGCACAGGTTGGCTGCGTGCTGTATAAAGGCTGCCTTTCTATTTCCCGTTCCCTTTGCTAATAGAGAAAAGACAACTCATAAGCCAAATATTTATCTTAACTATTAGCTTCAAACTCATTCTTCCAAATTGTTCTGGTTATTTTCAGAAGACACACGAAATTTAGGCCACTCTTGCTTTCTTTCTCTCTCACAGTAAAATGGCCAAATGCTGCGAAGAGCAATAGAAGGGAGAACGGGCGTTGTGAGTGGTTACCCTGTGCAGTTGATCTTAAGTGTTAAATCATTGCCTTTATTATTTGGTTAAAATATATAAGGTAAATAATGGGTCCTAAACCTGAAGCTTTTGATCCTAGGGTGTTCTATTTTTCGTTTCTTAGCAGCCAATCAACTTTAAGACATGAAGGAAAAATCTGGAAAGTAATCATAAAGCATTCCTTGGAGAGAGTTTCCAAACATGAGTAGAAAATAACCAGTGCCCTCATTAAGCTCAGGTACTGTACTTGGTACTTTAGTGCGTTATCTCACTCATTTCCAACAACGACCCAGTGAGAAGGGAGCCTTTAACCTCCACTCTGTGAAGAGAAAACTGTGGCCCAGACAAGGTAACGGAAACTTATCCCAGGTCACACACCTTCTGGAAACAGGATGGACCTTTGAAATATGGATATTTTCTGGGGCTGGCCCGGTGGTGTAGTGGTTAAGTTCACGCTCTCCACTTTGGCAGCCCAGGGTTCGTGGGTTCAGATCCCAGGTGTGGACCTACACACCCCTTATCAAACCATGCTGAGGCAGCATCCCACATACAAAGTAGAGGAAGATTGGCACAGATGTTAGCTGAGCGACTGTCTTCTTCAAGCAAAGAGAGGAGGATTGGCAATGGACGTTAGCTCAGGGCCAATCTTCCTGACCAAAAAATAAATAAATAAATTTCCCAATTACCCAAGTAGGACATATTTCTTGTGGAAAAAAAAATCAAAAGATTTAGGAAATCAAATTTTTGACAGCTCACCAATAACCATATATGTTTGTGTGTGTCTGATTAAACACACACACACAGAAAAGTCTGAATGATACATAGTAAGTTGGTAGCATTGGTCAACCCTGGAGAAGGAAGGTGGCAAGGTGCCAGGAATAGATGTGATGGTCAAAAGAGTCTTTAGGTGTATCTTGAATGTTCTGATTTTTTGCAAGGAGAATGTTTTTGTATATTAGTTATGCAAATTTAAATTAATAATTTAAAAACTCTTAAAGAATGGAGACAGAAAGCCACATTCCAGATAAAGTTTACTCTTCTTTGACTAACCTCTTTGCCCCTTTTCTGGTTGGCCTTCTCTTCCTCGTAACCTCCACCCAAGTATGTTAACACTTTTCAAAGATCATGTGTACAGGACTTACTTGATGCAGTGTGATTATAAAGTCGCGGTGATGTAGCCTAAGGCAGTCTACCATGGTGGTTCAGTGCACAGACTCTGGCTCAGACTGCTGGGTTTGAGTCCTGGCTTCCCCATTGTATGACCTCTCTGTGCCCCAGTTTCCTCATTTATAAATTTGGGATAATAATTTCACCTGTCTTACGGGATTGTTCCAAGGCCTAAACAAGTTACTATCTGTACAGTCCTTAGAACAGCGCTTGGCACATACTCAGAGCCATATAAGGGTTAGTTACTATTGTTATTATTATCCTAACACTCAGAAAAAACTATGATAAATTGTTGTACATCCCTCCAGACTTTTTTCTGTGTGTGTGTACATATAGACATACATACATACATGTACATACACATACGTTTATATGGGTGAACATAGATGTTCTTTTTATTAAAATTGGATCATACTGGGGGCTGGCCCGGTGTCATGGTGGTTAGGTTCGTGCACTCCACTTCAGCTGCCTGGGGTTTGCAGGTTCAGATCCCAGGCATGGACCTAGCACTGCTCGTCAAGCCACGCTGTGGTGGTGTCCCATATAAAATAGAGGAAGATTGGCACAGATGTTAGCTCAGAGATGATCTTCCTCACAAAAACAAATTGGATCATACTATTTCTGCTTATTGTGACCTTCTTTTGTACTCAACACTATATATTATAAACATCCTTCCGGGCCATTAAATGAAATAATGAACGTTTAGAACAAAACTCAGAAGTATTTGGTCTTAACTAGTTGTGATAGCATAGATCCTTTTGACCAAATACATGAAGATAAGATCAGACAGAAGTGTCACCATGCTGGCAATCTGGAGTGCTTACAGATGTTGATACAGCTTGCTTAACTGGCTGAGTGGGCGTTGATACACCCTACCTGAGTGTATTATTGCTTGTCTTATTTGTTGAGCAATGGTAGTCAGCCTTTGTGAACGTTTATCTTCAGAGCTAGTATGCATGATAGAATGCTATTTTTAAAGTGTCACTGTGGAAAAGACTCTTGGAATACAGTTCTTCATAAGAAGAACAATGATGTGTAAAAAGCACATTGGTTATTAAGAAAAGTATTTCTTCCTTCACCTCTTTCTGGCTTTTCAGGAAATGTTTCACAAAACAGAAGAATTGTTATCCGGAAGGACAGACAGCGAGATGGATGAGATGGACACCTCAGACACACAGTGGGGCTGGTTTTACTTGGCGGAGTGTGGGAAGTGGCACATGTTTCAGGTATCTCCTGTCCTCGAATGTAGCACAAGAGTTGAGATCCACTTAGCGTCATCTTGCTGATGTCTAAAATGAGTGTGAATGCAGAACCTAAAAGAAATGAAACCTGAAGGAAATCAGCCTAACTAAAAGAAAAATTAGAAATTCTTCTAGTTCTTTTCCTTTTCTTTTCCCCAGGTTTTCACAATAATTTATTTAGAAGAAACTGTGTGTTTACTGTGTGTACAGAGGGCGAATATGACTGAGAGTTGCATGGTGTCAGTACATCTGAGCAACTCCAAGTTTGATTTGGTGGACAAAGAGAAAGGGAAGAGAACAAGCCCATATTAAACGCCTTCTGTACGCCAGGTATTATGTTAGGTGTTGTACATGTATCTTATCCTTTATGCTCACAAGAACTCCGAAGCAGATCTGAACACTGTCTTACAGCCAAAGAAAGTGAAACTCAGCAAAGTGAACATAATTTATCCAGAGTCACACACAGCTAGTCAGTGCTTAAGCTAAGATTTCAACCCATACTCAGAAGCTTGTGGTCTTCTTTACTCACAAGACTACTTAAAGAAGATTTCATTTGAGCCACTTGAGAAGTATAATGATTGTAACAATTTGTGAAAATTGTAATAATTTGGAAAAAGGGACTGTAACCGGTTGTTGAAGTTCCTTTGCTAGAAATCCTCGCACCATTTTCAGTGTGCTGGCTTAGCCGGGCTTCTCCCCCATGTGTTGGGAACTAGAACAGGAGATTAGTGAGTTTCCCTCCTCCCGCCATTCTCTGTCTCTGTGACCACAGTACCACCTCTGTGGCCAAGCCATTAATGTGAACAGCTGGTAAATGAAACTTTCTGGTTTGTCTTAAAGCCGGATACCAACATTCAGTGTTCAGTTAGCAGTGAAGATATCGAAAAAAGCTTCAAAACAAACCCTTGTGGCTCCATTTCTTTTACTACTTCCAAATTCAGCTACAAGATAGACTTTGCAGGTATGTTTTTTTCCCTAATAGTTGTGTGTTTTTAGTATATTGATATGGTAAAATCTATAGCTCTGAAGATCAGGATTAGTTAATATATTTGTAAACAGTGAAGCAAATCATTTTGTAATACACAAAAATACCTCTGTCAAAACTCAAGATTCAAAACCTTCTTGAGCAACATCACCTTTGATAAAGGAGTATTTATATACTTATAGATACTAATGTATATGGAGATTATCATATATTTTGATTTTATGTAATGCTTCTCTTCTAAGGAACATAAAACACTTTTTAGTTGTTGTTTTATTCATCATCCCATCAGTCTTTTGAAATAGGTAGGAACTTTTTTATTTTAAGGATCAATCTGAGAGGTTAAGGGACAGAGTCGTAGGTAGCTGGTGATAGTTTTAAGACCAAACCTCAGCTGAATAACCCATCTCTTGGTGTCCTTGCCAGAAATCTTTCTTCAGTGGACATTGCCTTCTGCCATTTTCTGATTTCATTGGTCTCCACAGATGAGCCACTTTGGATCTCATCTCTGATGTATGGGCATGTTTCTAGGTATCCCAGGGAAAACCTGTTGGATTCAGCCCCTGCAGTTTCAAGCTGCTAGCTTTAGCTGTTTGCTGCTAGAGGCAAACACGACCTGGATGGGAGCCTTCTTAACGGAGGTACATTTTGGTTGCTCCGCAGTTCAGTGCTCTGGCTGTTCTTTCCCAGTGTCTGTGACTAGTGTCTTTATGACAGAGTTAGTGTGTATTTTGCTGGGGTGGGGCGGTGAAACCATAGGAAAGTCCCTTGGGTGAGCCAAGGCCCAGAAATAGTGAAAGGGGTTATCTGGTAAGAAGTGATGCAACCAAGTCTGTGGGTTGTTGCCCACCAAAGTGTTTTTACTTTTATCAAGAGTTAAACCATTAGATTCTTACTCCTGACTAACCATAACTTTTTTTAGGGCTTTAGGCAGATAGGCCGCCTTTAAGGGGCCCTGGCGTTTGTCTTCCTGCTGCAGTCTAGGCAGAAGGTGCCTGGTGGGCACGTTAGTCTTGTGTACAACTGCCAGTTTGAAGCAATACTGAGACATAATGACACCAAACACATTAGGCTTCATGGAGAGGATGAAGTTTGTCAAAGCATTTGGGAGATAATTCAGCAAGCCACCTGTTTCTGAAAGGATATTTTCTAGTAAACTGTCGTTTTTTGAAGCTCTCAGACAATGCAGTTTATTAAAAAAAAATCTTTATCAAAGAACAGGAGTAACATATAATACTTCAAGTTGCCCAACCCTCTGTATAATGATACTGTTTCAAAGGTATAGGTATTCACACTTTATATGTACTATTTGCAAAATAGCCCCAACCATTCTGCCACAGCCAGCTAAGTTCTCTATAAAGATAATGAAAAGTAAACTCAAAATGAGGTGCTGTAAGAAGCAGACACCACAGGCGTCGCTCCACGTGCTGAGAAGATCGTGCTTCCCCCTGTGCGGCTGTGATGCCGATGTGTGCAGAGCCGAGCGCAGACGTGCTTAGCACAGCGTTTGCCTGCGTGGGTTTGGAATGAAATGATGCCAATTAGACAAGATAAACTGACTGGAATCTCGCGTTAAGACTTAGGACTTGACTTTGTGGGAATGAAGAAACGGACCTGATAACTATTGCCATAGCTAAGGCATACATGAAAGAAGAAAATAATACTTTGTTAGTTAATTAGTCTTTTATCACTAGAATCTCATACTGTCATGTGCCGCATTAGGATGTTTCGGTCAATGACACACCACATATATGGTGGTGGTCCCATAAAATTACTCCCATACGGCCTAGGTGTGACGTAGGCCACACCCTCTAGGCTTGTGTAAGTGCATTCTGTGATGTGTGCACAGGCACACGTTTCTCAGAACATATCCCTCTTATTAAGCAATGCATGACTATATAAGTATGTATTGAGTCTAGCTAGGTTTTCTATTTTTTGGTTTAGCTATACCATTTAAAGAGAAGGTAAAAAATGTACAGATTTTTGAAATTCTGTGAATTGTGCAAGTTTTATAATGGTAATGTATCTTTTTTATCATTTCCAAAATTTTTGGAGAAATCAAAGTACATTTTCCGCTTAATAAACTAACCAGAGGATTCAGTACGATAGTTTCTTTCTCTTCCTAGTACTCTTAATTTTCCTAAGTTTAGAACTTTTCTGTTTGAGTGTCAGGTTAACCTAAGTATGATACAGAAAGGAATAGACCCTGCACACTGAGCAGTGTGTGGGATTAGCATCCTTATGTCTGAGCTTAGCTCAGGCAGTGAAGCTGTGCTCCTTGATGGACACTTTTATGAGATGATAACTAGATCTGTGGTAAAGCATCCTTAGCATACTGTGCTCGTCAGCTCCTCCCAGAGCTCCGTGATTCCTGGTCATCGTGTAGTGTGGCTACAGATCTTCGTGACAGTTTAGTACAATGTGTTTCTATGACTTATCTGATATCTTTGTCTTTGTATACAGAAATGAAGCAAATGAATCTCACCACTGGAAAACAGCGCTTAATAAAAAGAGCCCCCTTTTCTATCAGTGCTTTCAGGTACTGGAAGAGAATAGGGGTGGAAAGGGTGGGCTTTTCCTCTCCCTCTTTCTTAATACTTGACAGAGGAACAAATAGACTGAAATGTTTTGATAGATTATTTAATGATCTTAATATTGATCTTTTCATTACTGAATTTCATATTAGTCAATGAAATAGCAATATGAGTATTTTCTACTTATGTTTCCTCTCCTGTTATCCTTTTCATTTTCCCTTATATATTTATATTTTTCAATTCTTTAGAAAGTTTGCATGGTAGTTACAAAATGCCTTACTTATAGTATCTGCTATAAATTGTTAAAATAACCTACTGAAGTAAGTTTGAATTAATTTGGAAATACTCTCACAGAACCATCCAGTTATTTGGGCCATAAATTCTAGGTAGTTGCCCACTTGGTCTCCACCTCCACTGACCCCCATGGGGCAACTCCTAGAAGTAATTGCAAATCTGTGGTAACTCAGAGAGACCCAAGGAAGATGGGAGTACAATGGGACGACAGCACATCCACTTGTTCCCTGGACCTGGGTTGCAGGTTTTCCTTTTTGCTGTCTCTGGGTGTATACAGCCTGAAAAGAGAGGTATAAGTGCCAGGAGAGAATAAATATTTGTTTTTCATGTGAATGTAATTGAAAGGAAAAATCTTAGAGCATGTCTCCTGTTTTCTGGAATGATTCCTCAGGCAAGTGTTGAAATTCCTGCTGTTCAAAGAATTTAAATTGAAATAGAAAAAAAATGCTGATATATAAATTGTAGGGGATATCATTTGCTCCTTCCAAGGAGATACTTGGAAAGGATAAGAGTAAGGAAAGAAATGTTTTAAGTTTCTATCAGTGTGTTTCTTAACACTTTTGGCTTATATTTGAGCATCATGATTTAAAAGTTATTCAAGTACTTGTACAATGAATGCTCTAGTACTTCTGAAGAATATAGAGAGGGTAGTTTCCTTACCAGCTACATCATATCCTCATTCTTAAGTCCAAGGAATATAATCAAGGCATTACTTATCTTCAAGGAGTATGTAATCTGAGAGGAAAATGAGACATAATAAGGGAAAATGTTATTGTCACTGTATGTTATTATATCTGGGATATTGAAGTGGGGAGAAGAAGCACGTGATGGGGTCAAGCACTTTGTTCTGTCATAGACTGTACAAACCATAGGACCAAGACAGGAGAGGGAGAGAACTGACCAGAATGGAGGCAGTGAGCAGGACAGTAAAGGAGGTGGAACCGTTAGGTAGGATACAGGAGTGTGATGAGGGAGAGTAGAAGCGGGTATCGAAGTGTTTATTTCTTTATTGCAGGGATATATTGAGCATTTATCAATAGGAGGTGAATAGTACATGTTTCCTATTGGCAAAGAGTTTACAGTTAAGTAAGGCTATGGGCTACATAAAATTTTTTTTAAATTTCCATAGCTAAAAGGTACTTTAGGCAAAGTGAAAAAAAAAAAAAAAACCTAGGAAAACTATTGTTACTTATTATCACAGTCAAAGGGTTCATAGCTGTAGTATATGAAGTACTTCTAGGAATTGCTAAGTAGACCAACAACCCATTGGAAAAATGAGCAAAGAATTTGAACAGTTTATACAACCTAACTCGTAGTAAGAGAAATACAAATTATACCAGACTATTTTTTACTATCAGATTAACAAAAATTCTAAAGTTTGATAATATACCTTTTTTGGAGAAGTTTTTGGAAAATAGGCATTCTCTACATTTTTGATGGGAATGTCAATGAGTATAACTGTCAAGGAGGGAATTTGGGCAGTATCTGTCAAAATCATGAATAAATATATTTTTTGACCCAAAAATTCCATTTCCAAGATGTTATCCTACAGATAGACTAGTGGATATGTAAAATGAGAAATGGGAAAACTTCTTCTTTGCAGCATTCTGTTAACAGTAGCAAAAAGTTGAAGACAAGTGAAATATCATCAACAGGGACTTGTTACATAGATTATGGCGTATCCATACAATGGAATTCTATGCATCTGTAAAATAAAATGCACTTATTCATTCAGAGGTGCTTGTTGAGTGGCTTCATGTGCCAGGCTCTGTGTAGGGACTGGGAATGAGGATGCTTTCTATCTACAGAGATGGAAAGATCTCTAAAAGCATATTAAGTGAAAAAGAAAAAAGCTGCAAAAAACAGGTTTATGTTACTATTTGTGTGGAGAGAAAAATTGATTTGGGTTAACCCAAAGGAGTTCTGGAAGAATCCCCAAAGACTGAAAACAATGATGACTTGGAGTTGGGCAAGAGGTGAGAATAAGACAGACCAATGACTGGAGTGGGAGGGAAACTATTCACTTTACTTCTTTATGCTTATTAATTTTTAAATCATATGATTAGATGATCTTTTCAAAAATTAAAATGAGTTTAAAAATTTAAGCTGAGGATGGGCTTGAAATTTGTGAATTTCTTCCAGGAATCTCCAGTCAGCAGAGAGGATTAGTGTGTCCATTTCAGCCTTTTGCCATTAAGCCCCCCGACTGACTGTCTTCTTTGCTCACATCCACTGGCTTGAACATGGTAGATGGTCTCTAGAAGTTTCGCTGACTGGCTGCACTAAGTGAATAATGTGGGCTGTGGGAGGCAGTGGGCCACAAACAGAGAAAGCTTTAGTTTTGAGTTAGGTCTTGAAGGACTTTGAACACATGGCTCAGGAGTTTCGATTTTATTTAATAGGCAGTATAAATCTGTTCAAGAGATGGTTTTTTTTGAATCAAGAGTTTGATTTTCTTCTTGTAAATTCCTTTTCTTTGTCTAAAATCTTCCTTGCATTTTAAAGAAATTCTGGCAATTTTAGAAAAACGACAGAATTAAACAATTGTTTTTGAAATTTTGATGTTATGTAGGATTGGACGTTTTCCATGAAGCTTCTCGACTCAGCACCTAAACAGTAGACACAGTAGACATTCAATAAGAGTTTTAAACTAAAGAAACCAAGGGCCACACTTCATTTCATTTGTCACAATACCTCAAACATGAAAATTTAGCTTTGGAGAAAAGGCTGGATTGTTGACAATGATTATAATCCGCTTCTAATATTTTGTTCTGTCTTTTGCTATTTAGTTATATCTGTGAAAACGAGGCTATCCCCATGCCGCCACACTGGGAGAATGTGAATACTGAAGTACCCTATCAGGTAAGAGCAGAACTGACTGTAACGTGAAAGAGATTGGAAAGGACCCCAATAAAACTGTGCAAACTTCTTTTTCCAGCTTATTCCTTTGCACAATCAAACACATGAATATAATGAAGTTGCTAGTCTCTTTGGGAAAACAATGGATCGCAACAGAATTAAAAGAATTCAGAGAATTCAAAACCTAGACTTGTGGGAGTTCTTTTGCAGGTGAGACAGTTTCTGATCTGAACCCTGTCCTTGGCCTCTAAGACTTCTATAGTTTTAGAGATAGTGAAGCACAAATGTGTAATTGTATTAGTTTTCAGTGGTGCCACGGGAACTGTGTAGACTCACTGTGTTTTCCTCTTGCCTATTTGGACCTGATCTCAGCCGTCGTCTTCAGCATTCTCAGGGAGTCAAAGAGAGCTGCTGGGTATGAAAATGCCAGGCATTGCTTAGAAGGTTGTAGAGCGATGCTACATGTCAGTCTCTTCAGCACCCCTAGAAGCTCGCTCTCCTGTCAAGGCTTAGGACTTGTGCATCTTGGCTGACATCAGCATTGTAAAGGAATCTGGGAAGCTGCTTAGTTTTGTTGATATGACTTTCTTGGCTCAGACTTTTTTGTTGAATTAGAAGTCTCTCAAACAGTATTGAGGTTTTTTTTTTTAACAATTACACTATCTTGCGTGTATTCATTTACTTGTTTAGTTTTGAAGGACATTGTAAAAACTGCCTTCACATTTCCTACTTGGCCCAAAGTTTATGTTGTAGATTTAAAATCTCAATTAGTTACTCAATTTAGGTTAGAAATGACTCATTGGCTTGTTCAGTGTGCACTTAACCTAAAAATCAAGCCCATTACAGAAAACTTAAAGATATTGTCCAAATTAATCTGTTATGCTGTATTTTATTATAATGTTATTTAAATTAAGTGGTTTTCAGAAATATTTGTATTAAATTTGTGTATGAGATTTGATTTTTAATATTTTTTAATATGAGCAAACTTAATATTTATTCAGAAAAATTTCAAATAATAGAGTTTAATATAATTATCCCCTGCGTATCGTCCATCCTGATTTAACATTTATCAGGATTTATCGCACGTAATCTGTCACCTTTTTTGCTATTGTTGTTGTCGCTGCAGGATTTTAAAGCAAATCCCCGACCTTAACTCATTTCATTCTCATATGCTTGAAAACAAGGCTGACTCTTGTTTGGAAATGGTCCGTGGAATTCTTTCCTGCTTCTGCTCAGGCAGTTGTATGGACTGAGTAAATTCCAGGTTTTGTTCTCATAGTAGTTTATATTATAAAATAAGAGGTTTTCAGCTTGTATTCTTTATAGTCTTGAGTTTTTGGACCAAGCCAACTGTATTTCTGACCAGCTGCGTCTCCCTGAGTTTGGAAGCTTTATTCAGCCCTCTGTGGGGGACTCTTAGGTCGAAGAGGATGGAAGCCTCTCTCCCCTTTGGTTTTATTCTCTCAGCAAATAAAGTAAGTTTTTCTAAAATGGTCAGATGAAAACTTAATACCTTATTCATAATGAGGCCTCTGAAGTGGAGTTCATATTTGTCTCCCTCGTAATTTGAGTCCTCAGTTAAATCCTACTGGTAAAAATGTACCAGTGAATTCCCAAAATGTTTTATACCAAGAATTTCACAGGAAACAGTTTTATTCTGTCGATGCCCTTTATGATTTTATGGAGTGTCGACCTACAGGAATGTCTGATGGTACATGAACCTGCCACCTGCTGTGACAGTAGAAAATACTGAGTCTTGTCGTAAGAGCAGCCTGTCATTTTGACGTCTCCCTGAAGAACTAGAATAACCTAGTCAATCTCATTGTCATGTGACCTGTGACTCACTCTACAGGCCACGAGGCCCACGTGAGTCTGTCAGGCATCAGTTTGCATGCTGTCCAGGCCTTTCTTACTTCCTCCCTCCTTCCAGCTAATGTTTGAGCACCTGCTTTGTGACAGGCACTATTGTAGGCACTTGGGATAAAACAGTGTAATGATATTTGTTTTTACTCACTGTTTGAATCTTCCGAGGTCTTTTTGACTCCTGGTTCAGTCACACAATAAGTTACCGCTTCTAGTTTTCAATCTTTTGCAAGTGTGATAAGCCGTCTTCTACATTTTCATCCAAATCCCTGATAAAAATGTTGAAGGGCTCAAGAAGAAAGCATGCCTGCCATTCACGTTGCTCTTTGCATGAAGACTTTTAAATAGGTATTAGTTTTTCTCTCTATACTATCATCTGGCACACACTTCTCGATCTTGTCTCCATTGTAAGAGATGGAGAGTTTGAAAGACCTTGGAAGATTGAAACAGTGAGTCAAAACAAATATGATTATCTTTTCTTAAAAAAGACTTTTTTTGTTAGTTAGAAAAGCAGCAAATGTGCGTTGTAGAAAAAAGTACGTAAAGGTCTAAAAAGGGAAGTTGGCATAATTTGTTCTTGGTGAAAACATGCTGGCTTTTTCTGAAGTGTGTATCTGCTTAACGCTGTTTAACGCTAAAGAAAGCATGCATTCTTGTAATGTCGTGCTTAATGGTCTGAAAATACTCTCACCGATAGATTAAAGCATATACATTTAAATTTTGGTACATATTGCCAAATGACTCTTGAGAAAGGCCACATACATTTCCGTTTCTCTCATCATTTAAGTGCAGATATCCAGTTTCCCCACACAGTTACTACACTGCATGTTGTTTATAAATTCTGTACTTTTCAAATTACTGAATCAAGATAAACTTAATTGAAATAAAGCTACTGCGTTAGGTTTATAAATCAGTTGTACAAATAAAACAAGCCAAGAGAAGTCTGGTTGAGAGGGTCCTAGGAGTTTTCGTTGATGACACACCTGTGTCAGTCGCCAGTGTGAGCCCTGCTGCAGAGTGAGGTCAGCGGTGTGCTGCTGCGGTCACTGCTGATGGCACCTGGACTCTGTCTCTGTTTCTTACCAACATTTATAAAGTAGGGGGCATCCAGGGATTCTTGTCAACTAAAGGCTGTCCAGAATGGAGAAAGGCCTGGAAACTATGCTGCGTGAGGAATAGTTGAGGGAATGATATCTATTTACCTAGAGAGGAAAGCCCAGGTCAGTGTTCATAGCTATTTTTGGATATTTGCAGAGTTGTTTTGCAGAAGAGTATTTGAATTGTGTGTTCAGAAGAGAACAGCTAAGACCAATCAGTAAAAGTAACAGGAAGGCAGATTTGGGTTCAGTGTTGGGGTGGATATACTTTCTAACAATTACAGGTGATCCCTAATAGACTGCAGTGTCTTGCAAAGCGGTGAGCACTTGACGCTGGAACGAATTAAAGCAGGCCTTAAATAGCTAGCTATTCGAGATGGAAGGGGGCAGGGGATGCTTTTAATTTTTAAAACATGTTTCTAATGAAATATCTAAAAAATGAAAATGCAGCAAATAGTTTATAGATATCCATATACCTACCAATCAGATTTAACATTTTAATATTTGTCAGGTGTTCTTCATCTTTGTATCTGGGTTTTTTTTTTTAAGATAGAGATACAGGTGAAGTGTTTACCCCATCCTTATTCTGTTCTCCTTCTTTCCTCTTGAGGTTGGTGTGATGCCTTCCTGTCCATATTTTTATATTTTTTACTACCTTTGTATATATACCTATAGAATATACAGTATTATTTTAAGTTATGTGTCTCTTTTTGCAACATTCTTTTTACATTCAACATTATTTTTCAAGAGTATCTGTTAATATATAGAAATCTAGTTCATTACTTTTAACTTTCACATATAAATATATAATTATTCATTTTTTATGAACGAATTTTAGGCTATTTGTTTTTTTTTTACTGTTACAATCAGTCCTACATTGAACATCTTTTTATGTGTTAGAAGACATTGTTCACTGGGAAGGGAGTTGACCTAGATGGCTTAATGTCTCTTCGGCCCTAAGATTCAAAATTCAGTTCAATTCAACCAGCATTTTCTGGTCTCTGGAGATAAAAAGATTAAGACATGGTCCTGCTCAAGGAATTTAAAGACTGTGAACTTTATATTATTTAATTGTTTGCAGTGTCGTTTTTAGGTATCTATAAAACTTGGCTGGTTTAGACAATCAATCACCTTTCCCATGATGGGGCATCGTCTGAGATAGCTGTAGTTTTTGGTATAATTTTCAACCTTAAGTTTCAGTTTTAACTAGTAGTTTTTGATGAGATGATTTATGTGTCCAAGAGCATTCAAGATTATTTCTTTTGCAGAGCTACTGTGTCCACTTATGATGTTAAAGAAATGTTTTCTCTCTCACCCTTTCTATTGAACTTTGCTCCTTGAAAAATTAATAGAAGCCACTAATATTTCTGTGTGTATTTTGTGCCTATGTGTATTGTGTTTTTAGGAAAAAGGCTCAACTCAAGAAAAAAAGAGGTGTGCCTCAGATTAATGAGCAAATGCTATTTCATGGTACCAGCAGTGAATTTGTGGAAGCAATTTGCATTCATAACTTTGATTGGAGAATGAATGGTATACATGGTGCTCTCTTTGGAAAAGGTAATTATCAGAATTTCAGGTCCGATTTCAGTCTTAGAAGAGAATCCCCTCTTTTTGGAGATATTGATTATGTTGTAATTCAGGGTTTGATAGTCATTAAGTTCAAAGTTACTGTACTTTTAGGTTCCTGGCACACTCAGAATTTCTGAGCCACACAAAAGCCACTTCCTGCATGTACAGAGTGGAAGTCAGACTTTTACATTCCAACTGGATTAAATAGCTGCCCGAGTCTGTCATTTAGATGGGGTAGCATGTCCATATTAGCTGATTTTTGCATTACATTTAGTTTCCATGTATAAGTCCTTTTCGTGGATAAAACTAAACTGTTTTATGTCACATATAGAGAGAACTATAAAATAAATTAATTACATTGTGCACAGGTCCAGGTACTAGTATTTTTCGTTTCTTTTGTTTTTTTCAAAAATGATAGGTAAGAATCTTAATGAGCGATAAGGATTAATGGGGGAAATCCTCACCCTTTTTGTAATGTTGTGAACGTCCCAGTTCTCCAATTTATGCCCACTCCTCAAGCAAATTAAGGAGAGAGATGAGGGGAAAAGGTAAGGGATGGACATCTATTTTTCTGGTCCTTACTTTGTACCTTACCTTCACCAAGAGAACTGACTACCAATTAGGATCAGGGTGTGCTTCATTTTTAAAAAGTAAATTAATTTTTAAAATAACTACTGAAAAGGGCATCCCATTACTGTAAGAGGATCAGAAAAATATTACATAGATCTCATCAGTATTGGGTAATACTGTATGAGATTTTGCAATTCATTTCCAAAATTTTTTAGAGTAAGTATGCCCATAATGCTGTCAATCTCCTGGGCCTACCATTTGAGAAGAGTCAGGTGCTTTACTGAGTTTTCATATTTAGACAATGAACCAGTCAAATTGTTCTTTTCGAAGGCTCAGGTATGAAGAGCATTTGATTCTCTTCAGAAATCTTTTCCTGGATGTAGGGTTCTGTTATTTCCAGAAATATTATTGAATGGTTCCCTGTATCATGAAATGTGGTTTCTTGAGGTTTGAAATAATCTCTGTAGACCCATAGTTTTCACTGTGCTCTCCAGGGCTTCAGTGAATGCTGGACAAGGGTAGCGGGGTGAGAAAAGTGGTGGAAGGAGGTAGAAAGGGGAGGGAGTCCCAAGCAGTTACAGCTTGGGTCCTGACACACTTTTAATCACAGAAACAATTTGAATCTGTCTTAAATAGTGGATTTCTTTGTAAGATTTCTTTTGAAAACAGGGTTCTGGGAGCTACATTTTGGTGGGGGTGGGGCTGGTGGTGGTGGTGGGCACTAGTCTATACTAGCAAATCTATCCCTGTGGCAGCCCGCATCACAGCTGTCCATTACAGGTGGATTCTGTTCTTTTCTGAAAGATCTGCAGATGAGGAAATTCCACATCTATTTTTGTTATACAATTCCATGTGTCTGTTCCCCTAACAATTAGAGTGTTTTTGCTTGGGTTTCATGTATTCAGAATAATCTTGGCTTTTCTTGGTCCTTTTGTTTAAGGAACCTATTTTGCTAGAGATGCTGCTTACTCCAGTCGCTTCTGCAAAGATGACATAAGGCATGGAAACACATTCCAGATCCATGGTGTGAGCTTGCAGCAGCGGCATCTATATAGAACATATAAATCTATGTTTCTTGCTCGAGTGCTAATTGGAGATTACATAAACGGAGACTCCAAATACATGAGACCTCCTTCCAAAGATGGGAGCTATGTGAATTTGTATGACAGCTGTGTGGACGACACCTGGAACCCACAGATCTTTGTGGTGTTTGATGCCAACCAGATCTATCCTGAGTACTTAATAGACTTTCATTGATTTCACTTCCAAATATCCGTGATCAAGGAAGTTTTCTTCTTTTTTGCAGGAAGATTTGCTCTCTTGTCATCTAGCCACTTAATGTTAATTGTCTGATACTTTTGAAACAGATATGAAAAAAAGTGGCCTCCATATAAAAAGACATACTAACTTTAAGGTTGGTTTTCTGTTGTTTTGTTTCTGTCTATTGCTCTTAGTCTTGTTTGTTAAAGACTGACACCATTGTCATTTTAACAGATAGGGGTGACAGATGCCACTCAAAATTGAATCAGCTGCGTCTCAACATGGTCATTCAGAGTCTAAAGTTTACGTGTGTATTATCAGGATAAATGTTTTCAGTTCAAATAGACATTCATATAAATGTTCAAAAAATAA
Organism: Equus quagga; assembly: GCF_021613505.1. Lineage (NCBI taxonomy): Eukaryota > Metazoa > Chordata > Mammalia > Perissodactyla > Equidae > Equus > Equus quagga. The sequence continues at coordinate 53,952,693 of NC_060267.1, forward strand.
AATATAGACATAAATCTGTCCCTTCAGAGGCACTGATCCTTTATACATTGAATTCTGATGTTATTGTCCACCAATCGGTATACTGCTTTGTTGGTCTTCTGAAGAGGGATTTACAACCTCGAAGCAGACTGAGTACCTTGAGAGAAATCAGAAACAAGACAGTTATTTGCAGTGCTGCCAGACAGCCAGAAGGAGACAGTCAGGGTAGATGCCCTGTTCTGATTGCCTTAGGGCAGTAGGCTGCAGTCTCAGACCTGCTCCCGGCATTCTCTTCTGCCTCTGACAGCTGATTGACGAAGGCCGCAGACTGCAATTAGCCTACAGTGCATCCACCAGAGCTCTTGAATTCTTGTACCAAGACTTGCTGCACGAGGTGTTTATTGCATCTTCGAAATGAAACTTTTATTTATTATTCAAAACATTAGTTTTCCCTTTGTTTTGGGGTCCCTATAATAATTACTTCTAAGATATTTTTATGGGCTCCCACACACAGCTCTTCAACAATGATTTATAAAATTCACATTTCTAAGTCATATCTTCCCATTTTGAATCATTGCAGAAAGCAAGAAATGCTAGGAACAAATCTGGTTTATTCCTTTACATAGCAACTGACAATCAGCTAACTCTCTTGAAAAGTTAGATACAATTCATAACTATGGTTAGTGGAAGTTAATTTGCCTGCCCCACCTGTTTTGCGGTTCTGTTCTAAGGGGGAGTAAGTAATGTTGGAGCAGCTTCCTGCCCCTACAGCTCTTCTAGCAGAGGCTGGACAACACCTTGGTGGAGATTTTACAAGAGTTCTGGTATCAGATGGGGAAAGTGGCCATATGATTGTTGAGAGTTTTTCCAACTTCAATTTTCCTTGATTCTGCCTGAGAAAAAGAACACTTATATCAAGGCTTTCCCAGAAAACCTTTTTCTATCTCAGTCTAATATTGAATTCTCTTTCCGTTATCCTCACCCAGTTCTGGCTGAGAGGTAGTGAACATAATTTAACTTCTCAAGAAAAATCCAGTAAATGTGCGTGCCTGTGTTGTTCGGTTCAGTCATTTGAATTGGGAAGGCATCTAGAAATAGCAAAAGTAAGGAGTATAGAGCAAGATGAGATATGGTAATTCTTCAACTGTCATATATCCCCACATTTTTGTCCTAGCTCAGAATACACCTAGTGCAGTCCAAAGTAAGTGGTAAACAGGAAATTGCTTGTACAACACTTTGAAACCAAGTGACAACAAAGATTTCCTGACTCAGATGTGCAGACTAACAGCTGGTTTAGATGAAGTGCTGTGAATGTTTAGAAAGAAAACGTTTTAGAAACATGCAGAGATCATCATGGAAATAATTGGAGGAAAACTCACTAGGCTGCCTTATGAGAGAGGCACACCATTGTTCTTGATGCGTTCACAAAAAACATGTTAGAGACACTAGGAATTCAGATTTTGAAAATCTTTTGTTCTATTTAATAATTATTTACATACCGAAAAATAGTTCCCACTTCAACATGGCTATCTTTTTTTCCAGTTTAAAATGATTGCCTCTCCCATCTCTTGAGTGGAATAACTGTTGTAGCCTCTGGGGCTTATTTTTCTTTTAGACATGTGCAGATCTTATCTCAAGGTGACTAGCAGCCCAGACGTGAGACTTGCTGGGCAGTCTGTGGGAATGCTGAACCTAACCAGCTGGCTCATGCGTAGTGAGCAGAGTGCACTGCAGTAGACATTGTGAGAAAGAGCGGTACTATTATTCTTGTCTGAGAATATGCTGCCAACTCCCCTTTTATAAGAAAGAGCTGATTTTGATGAATTTTTTAAATGTGGTAGAGTTGATATTAAAATTCTATGTCTTTGTTTTGATCAGTAGATTAAACTGAGAATCATATATATAATCAGTATATAATAAGACTAGACACAACCATTTGCCATCTTTTCCTCTTGTCGTCACATAGTATGGTTGGGGAAAGTGAAGAGAACCCATTCTAGATTAATGAATAAGTGATTTTAAAAATTCTGCAGTGAATAAATTCCAGCTGATAGTGACTTTCTTTTTTACTTTGGTGATGTCAGCCTCATGATTAAAAAAAAAAAATGTTTATAAATAACAGTTGCATAAATCTTGCCGTTGTGAACAGAAAGATTTTGTATTAGTGCAACTTTCATGTTTAGACTGTTACAGTGATGCTGATAAAGAATTTGGAGCCATTTTTGGTATATGAATATATTCTTTTTTACCTGTGGTGACTCAGGCTTTCCCTGGCGGGTCTTCGTTCTCTGTGTGTGCCGTGCATTTGTTTCTGTGATTTCTGTGTCTCGTCTCCACCTTGTATTATTTAAACCTAAGTTTTCGGCTCAAACATAATGGAATATCAAGGAATTTGTTCCTGTAACTCTTGTGTAACCCACATGCAGATGGGGGACGTCTCTCGTTCTCAGTTTGAATCACTCTGAGCACAGCTAATCAAATAACCTGTGGGAAAATCATTTACTCTGTGCTCTTGAAAATCCCAAAGGAGAGGAAGGCCTGGCGCCCACAGCGTTGCTCACTCTCCATGTGCTCCCTGGCTCGGAGGAGCAGTTCTGGAGGGTGTGTCTGCACTCCCCCAGGAGCGTGCTTCCTGCCATCCGTCCAACCTTCAGTCACTCCTGGTAGGTCTGCAGTAATTCCTTTTGAAGCAAGTTAGACATTTCATTTAATCTTTCAGCTTCTGTTGGCAAAAGAGGAGGGTATCAAAAAGTATCTTAATTTTAGAGCTGAGAGAAGTCAGGAACAGAATGATCAAGGCTTACCTGTGGAAACAAATCAAGTATTCCATTTAGGAAAATCATGTCCCAGGCTGTCTAAATGTTGGACTATTATCAAGGCTTATTGTGATGAAAATTCAACTGAACTTTGTCTGATGATGTAGAAATGTAACATCTTTACAAATTTTGTTCCTTGGCCCTTCAGGTATTTGAGATCACCTCCCAGGTTGCCAGGAATAACTCCAGAAACAGTCATATAGCCGTCCTCGTTGTGCGTTAGTCCCAGGTGGTCCACACTCCTTTGGGAAGGATGTTTTGTTTATTTTTAAGTAAACATTTATTTGGCCTAAAACAAAGAGATGGTCCATTTCTAGATGAAATTACACATTCTATACTTGTAAAGAGAAGAAATAAAAATTAATGAAAAATTGGGCCGGCCCAGTGGCACAGCGGTTAAGTGCGCACGTTCCACTTCAGTGGCCCAGGGTTCGCCAGTTTGGATCCCGGGTGCAGACATGGCACCGCTTGACAAACCATGCTGTGGTAGGCTCCCATGTATAAAGGAGAGGAAGATGGGCATGGATGTTAGCTCAGGGCCAGTCTTCCTCAGCAAAAAGAGGAGGATTGGCAGCGGGTGTTAGCTCAGGACTGATCTTCCTCAAGAAAAAAAAAATTAATGAAAAAATAGCAGGGAAAAGAAAAACAAAAGCCTTGTCAAAAATTGGTTTTGATTAGAAACGTTAGCAAGGTGACTTCACGTTTTTTTACCCCTCCGCACTGTATGCAGGAAGAGGTTTGGTGGAACGCAGTGTGCTGTCCCCCTTCCTGTGAATAATTTTACAGTGCTGCTTGGAGCAACACCGATGGAAGGAATGAATGTTTCAGAGAAATGTGAAGTACACGGTTATTTGGGGGCTGCCTGCTTGGTGTGAGTAACACATGTAGGAGAGACGAGCCCTGAAGGCCTGGGGAAGACACTCAGCGTTCATTCAGTGACCGTCACTTTTCGCAGAGGTCGTTAACTTGTGTTTCCATGGACTCCAGGCTGGGAGGTGGTTTGGAGATCGTGTCATCTCTCTCTTCCCCCCGCCCCTTCCTCTACTGACCTGTACTTGATCCATCACAGGTAGAAAGATGTCTTGGTGATTCCTGAGGCCCAGACGGTAACTCCTTGCCGTAACTGATCTGAGTCTCCTGCTGTAAGATCGTGTAATCCATTTTCTCAGCTCTAATTACTTGGCTTCTATTGTTGAGCGCTGTGGACTAAGAACTTGGCTTTTGTTTGAACTTTGTCACCGTGAGGCTGTGTATCTAAGAATTTAGTATTGGTCTTACCCATTTTTAAGTGGCTTCTCCTGAGATTGGAACATAGGGTTATGCCAGACATTTGTGTTTCTGCAGCTTTTAAGCTTTGCTGTACCCTCTACCAAGAGGCCATACAGTAAGCTGGTTCTGACTGTAGCTTATGCTGATCCAGCTTAGGAGAGTCACAATCCAGAATTTAATTCACATCATTTCTGCAATATTAATTGTAAGTCCAGATTGTACTTCTTGTATTTTCCCCTTCCATTTTAAGAAACACCTTTTCCTGAAGGGCTCCTCATGTTTTAATGTCTCCTAGGTAACATGTGAAAGCTGCAGGTATTATCAGAGACGTGTGATTAACATTTTAGAGAATCAGCGTTCTAGCCCAGTTCCTCCTCTTTATTCCTTTAAGAAGATCAGGCACCATCTTGGGAGCCACTGATCTGAGTTTTATTTCTAGCTTTGACTCAGTGTGACCTTGAATAACACACTGGAGGGGAAGCTTCGCTCTTCAGAGAGTGAAGTCTGTGAAGGACTGCTCAGACTCGCGTTAAAAGGAAAAGACCTTATAGAGTGTGGCTGCACTTCTCTAGGCAACCTCCGACCTGCCTGAGGGTGATTTTTGAGTTTGGGGCTAAGAAAATACAGTAGCAGGGATCGTGATGCCTTAAGAAGCGAGAGTTTGGAGTAGGAAGGGAGAGGAACTGACCTGCTTCTCCCTCCATCTCTGCTGCCATTCGGTTCCCGTTCCACTGCACGTCCACAGCTCTGAGTTCCTGCGCTGTGCCAGGCAGCGAGCGAGTCACCTATGGCCTCTGCCCTCGTGGAACTGAAAGCCTAGCAGAGAGGACATGCACTGAACCGTAACGAGAGTGATGAGCTGAACAAAAGCGAAGTTCAGGCCACCGTGAGAGCCTGTGACAAAGAGATGTAACCTCTCCTAGGGGATCAGAGAGGACCTGCTGAAGAAGCGACATTGGAATGTGGAAACCTGAAAGGCAAGCAGGTGTAATGAGGTGAAAGATTGAGTGTACATCTCCCTGGCCACCCCCAACCGTGGCATGTCAGGCTTTGGGGAGATGAGAAAAAACGAGATGTTGGGTGGAGGCAGATTGGAGCACTTTTTTAATCATTAAAATTAAAATGACAGAATCAAAGCCACTTAGAGAACCAGGATGTGTTGTCCCCAACCCCTACACCCGGCCCTGGGGGTCAGCCTTAAGGGAACCAGGACCAGCGCTGAGGGGTATGAGGAGAGAGGAGCAGGGATTAGTGTACAATGTACTAAGAGAATCGAGGTGCTTGTTAGGTAGAGGGGTTCGTGCTCGTCCCTGCGCCTTTGCTCCTGCCTTGCTGCCCCCAGCCCCGGACACAGACTCACGTGCCTCCCTGCAGCATCAAAGTCCTGTTTCTCGGAAGCGAGCACTTGGGAGTCAGATGACCAGGGTGCGTCCTGGTTCCTCCACTCACTCACTGACCTTGAGGAGGTCACTGGACCTCTGTGCTTCAGCTTCCCCATCTGTAAATAGAGATAATAATAACACACCTCGTGTGATGAAATAACGCCCATGAAGTGCTTGGGAGGATGCCCGCGTCAGGGAGTGTTCGTGGGTGTTGATACATGGACCCCTCCTCTTTCAGGGTGTTCCGTAACTCACACAGCCCTCGCAGATCTGGAATTCTTGCAGGACTCACATTGTGCTTGGAATTAGGGATACACTTTTTTTTTCTTGGCATTTTCTTGGTCAATGCCCCTCAGCCAAAGACCACCAGAAGCAGCCCTGTGGTTAAACAAGTGGGTTATAGCGAGGGAGAACTCAGACCATGGGGAACTGTGGAGTGTCCCCGTAAGAGGCGTTAGAAAGAGCTTGTTACAGGATTTGGGCTTTGGTTGGGTGATACAGGGGAGCATGTAAGGAAGTAGGGTTTGCTCTCAGACGGATGCTGTCAGAAAGCAGGGCGAGTCTATGATTGGGAATCTCAGTAAATCTCATCCGTAGGAAGGGAAGACTTGCCAGAGCATAGGCTATAATTCATAAAGAAGCAGCAGTCACTCATTTGGCTGAGAGATGGGGTGTTGAGTATTCTGTGGGTGGCACAGTGACCTTATTTTTGTCTGTGCTTAGACAAAATTATGAAGTGGCCATGCCTTGTCTCATATTATCATAGTCTCCAAGTCATCTTGTCTGAGGTTAGTGTTCTGTGAGAGAGTTCATGTTCAGGAGGAGAACAATGTGACTTAGCATGATGCCAGGGCAATTTCTTTCTTTCTTTCTTTCTTTTGGCGAGGAAGTTTGGCCCCGAGCTAACAACTGTTGCCAATCTTCCTCTTTTTGCTTGAGGAAGATTCTTCCTGAGCTAACATCTGTGCCAGTCTTCCTCCGTTTTGTATGTGGGACCCCACCACAGCATGGCTTGATGAGTGGTGTGTAGGTCTGCTCCTGGGATCCGAACCTGCGAACCCTGCGCCTGCAAAGCAGAGTGCGCAAACTTAACCACTATGCCACTGGGCTGACCCCAGGGCAATTTCTAAATGTCAGGGGCTGCTCTTTTTTCCTTCTCTACCTGTTAAATAACTGTTTATTTATAACTAGTGTTCTTCCTCCAGGGAAATTGTGAATTAATATTTTCATTCATTCAGCAAAACGCAAACCGAGTATCTGTTTCCAGTACATTTAGGACTCAGTGGTAAAACCCTGCCTTCACGGAGCTCAGAGTCTAGCCGAAGAAGAGATTTAAAGATAGTCGGCTTCAGTCCACCATGTTGCTGATTTGAATGCCTTCTTCAGCTTTCCCGTGAAGAAGTGCTCCAGCCTACATCTGGACACTCCCAATATGGTAAACACCTGCTCCCAAGAGGCAGTCTTAGAAATTCAGCCTAAATGTTAGAACCCTTGCCTTGATCTGTGGTCTTCTCCCATCTCTCCCACCACATGGACCTACGTCTGCCTGTCAAAGGCGCACAGAACCGGTGTTCAGGGTGTCCCCGGCACCTCCTCAAAGTCGGCACGTGGACTGTGTAAGTGAACTCTGGATTCTCACAGCTCAGTGCTGTACTGACTCCTTTCATATTTTTTCTCAAAAGCATATTTTCATTCAACAAGTAGTTTAGTGTTGATTCTGTTTTCTGAGTGGCTTTGCTGTTTAGGTCTGTTTTGAGTAGAGGACAGAAACCACCTTGGGGGGCCAGGGGGCGGGGAGGGTCCTAACTGGATCGGTGCAGGCGCATGGATGTCGGGGTGAAGGCAGCAGACGCTAGGTGGCAGCGTCTTCCTTCAGAGCCGGCACACCAGGATGGGCGGGAGTTCCTCTTGCTGCATCTTAGAGAACAGGGGAGAAGGACCCTCCAGAATTATCTAGTCTCCTCCTCTGCCACGAGGTAGGACAGCCCCTGCTCACATCCACCTGGCCATGCTTTTATAATTACTAGGAAAAGTCGGCCCTTCCCAATAGAAACCTCTTCTAGTGTTTTAGAATCTTGTCTGTCTGAATGTTCTTCCTGAACAACCTTTTCACATACTATCATTTAATCTTATCTTCTTTCCTTTTCTCATATTTTAATCCAGCAAATGACTATCGATACTTTTTGAGTGCATAAACACAAAGACAGTTACTCTTCAAACCTTACTTCTTTGGACATAAGATAAAATAAGATAAAAATCTCTCATGCTCTAAGTTCTTTCTTCCCTTCTCCAGCTTTTTATCTACCTGTGGTGCTGTCTCCTGGGTATGCTCTAGATTATTCTCAAGTTTTGTCATCCTCCTTGGCTCAGATAAGATACTCAGTTTCTTACATTGTGAAATTAACATCTCTGAATGCAAAGTGCTTATTCTATGCTCTTTATAAGACGTGTGTCAGAACAGATAGCCCATAAACCTAGCTTAAAATTGGAATCTATGACATATCAACACACGTTTCTGAAATACTTCTCTCAAAGTCTGAGAAGTTGAACTTGGTGCACTACAAATTTTTTTAAAGGTGTAATTTCATACTGTTCCTGTGAGACTGGGGTGGGGTCAGATAATAACCTGCCAGTGTGGAGGACAGCAAGAATGGGCTCTGAGATCGTGTTTGAATGTCAGAGCTGGCATAGACGCCAGGCGTGGTGATTTCCAGTCCAGTGATCTCCCTTTTAACGTAACTTTGTTGCAATGTGGCTATATTTGCTTGATCTTAGCACTGATAACTTCATTTTAAAAATATGTGTATTATAAGATCAACATTTTAATAATATGTGTGTCATGGGTTTAGCATTTTGTATTTGAAAAGCAACGTGCTTTAACGAAAAACACAGGGCTTTGAACCGGACCATCCTAAAATACAGACCCAGCCTTGCCACTTTCTAGCCACGTCCCTTTGGAGAAGCAGCCCAGCTTCTCTGAACTGCTGAGTCCTTGTTTCTTAACACTGTTGTGAGAATCACCTGAGGCCATGTGTGTATGAAAAGCATTTAGCTGAGTGTCTGACATATGCTTGTTGCTCAACACTTGGATACAGATACTATCATTAGTTACCTTGTTCCAAGAGGAGGATATCTGTAAGACCATGGTGAAAGGCCCAGATGGTTAGGAAGAAGTCATACTGGAGTGCTTTAATGTCAGATTTCAACATGATTCTTCACCTCTCAAGAAGCATAAGCGGGGCCAGCCCGGTGGTACAGCAGTTCCCACGCTCTGCTTTGGCGGCCCAGGGTTCGCCGGTTCAGATCCTGGGTGTGGACCTACACACCACTTGTCAAGCCATGCTGTGTCAGGTGTCCCATATGTAAAGTAGAGGCAGATGGGCACGGATGTTAGCTCAGGGCTAATCTTCCTCAAAAAACAAAATAAAACAAAGCGTAAGAAACATGGGATGCAGGAGTAAAAAACTAAGGCTCAGAAAAACCAAGCAACATAAACAAGAGTAGATCTGTGATTGAGATTCTTTACCGCCCATCCCTGGCTTCCAGACACATCTGTATCTCCTTCTCTCCAGACAGCCCTCGTGGGTTGGGGACACAGCAGGGTCGTGGATAAAGTGAGCATGATTTTGGATATTCCTTCCAGTCTGTGGACTTTGTGTTGAGAATCCTTGTACGTTTTCGTTGTCACCGATGGCAACAGCAGCACCTATGCTGTGGCTATATCTAGATTGTCACAGACTACAGTTAAGTAACCTGCCATCCTTGACTGTCAGGTCCTCGGGGCCAGATCATCGTTTACTCTTCTTTTTCCTTCTGGCAGCACCTAGCTCAGTGTCTTGAATACCACATTTCTATTTGTTGGTTTTACGATTAACCTCAATCCAGTCTTGGCTCTTTCACCAACTTGGCAAGTCGCTTCCTCCTCCTGGGCCTCAGTTCCACATCTGTAAAATGAGTGGGTAGTCTGAAGGCCCCTTCTAGCTCTCATTTTCTGTGATACACAGATTTTACTCTCTCAAAGTTGCCAAAAATGAAAATCAGATCAGTTCTGCAAAGCAGTTTATGTTTAGTTTTTCAGCTTAGAATCAGACTTGGACCGTAAAATGGAGGGTAGACAGAAAACTAAATAATAAGCAAAATATACTAAAGTAAAGGATAAAGCAGCAGAGATTGAGGGTATTTTCCGTGTAGCTAGAGGTGTTTTCGAGAAAGTTGACCCTCTTGACAGATGATCTTTGAGAGTCTAGTCCATTCTAATCAGAGGAATGACACCACTGGGGGCGTGAGATCCAGCGTGTCACTTCTCAGGTATTCTCCCTGCTGCCACACAAGTTAGATGACATCCACAGGTGGGAAACAGCCTCATAGGTGACCTAGATTTTGAGAGATTCCCCAAATGTATGAGGCAATGCAGCGTTACGTTGTAATTGACACAACTCTTGAGTGGGAAATCACTACCTACAGCGGAGAGGATGCGATGGGCCTGCAGGAGGCGGCTAGATGGGCTTCGTGCCTTCATCTCCCATGTGAGAAGCAGATGGCGGAGGGGAGAGGGGATACCCTTGTCTAAACTGTAATGCGTGTACAGAGGTACAGCTCTCAAAAGTAAAGGCTCTTCATTAGTAGTAACAATTTACTTATTAGAAACCTCACCACTGTTTGGAATCTTTGCTGTTGAAATCTGCTAATCTAGGGAAAAGAACTCATGACTGAAAAATAGGTTTTGAACTGTTCACTGTGTAGCCAGCTCCACAGCATTGTTCATTCACCTGCCAGTGGTGCAGTCACACTTCGGAACCCAGGGAAGACAAAATCTACTCCTAGTTTGGAAAAAGCTTCAAAAGTATATGGCAATACTGGGTGGTGGGTATGGCAATAGTATTTGGCAAATTTGAATAAAGTATTTTGCATGGAAATAGTAAAATCAAATTAACCCACTCATTATCCTTGAAGTCACTCTCATTTCCTAAAGAAAAAAAAAAAGGAAACCCTTAGTTTTGGTAATATGTGGTTTTGGTTATTAAAACTACCGAATGAATTTTAAAAATCAGAAATTTTTACTTGTTGCTTTAGTCATTAAGCATTTATTGACCATCCACTATCTGCCAGATCATAGCCATTCACGTACCAGGCCCTGAGCTAGGACTGACTTCAAGGGTGGAGAACGTATGGTCCTTGCTTCTAAAGAGCTCTTGGCCTAGTGAGGAGACAAATATGTAAATAAATAAACGACAATTTCATGTCATAGGTTCTGGTCAGAGAGGAATTCATGTGTCATGGGAAATACAGAGGCATCAGATGTTCCTGAGGAACAGAGTAGGCTTAACCTAAGGGTAGGCAATGTTATACCTAAATCTTGAAGGAAAATACTGGGTGACGAAAATGGGAAAGGACAGTCCCATCCAGGCAGAGAGATGAGCATGGGCAAATGTGCGGAGCTGGGGGTCTGTGTGTCTGAGAACAGCAAGCAAGGACGGCAGCAGTGCATGGCTGTGTGGGGAAAGCAGAGAGTGGGAGTGGAATGGGATTTGAGGAGATAAGCCTGAGAAGATAGATTGGGGCCAGGTTGGGAAGGGATTTGTATTCTAAGCTCAGGAGTTTGGATTTTGTTTGGGGAACTGACCGAAGTTTTTAAAGAAGTTGAGGCACAGTGTGTGAGACTGGGGAGGTAGAGGCGTTGGTGGAGATGAAGAATACAGTACACGGAGCATTGTTGGGGAGGGCAGTGGGCGTTAGTGTTCTCTCTGCCTGGCACTGTGCCTGTTTCCTGGGAACAGCAGACCTACCAGTTCTTGCCGACCCAAACTTGAACACGTGAGCCTAACAAGAGCTGCCTTTTTTTTTTTTTTTTTTTAACATGACCCCGTCTCCTTAGCTGTAATGATTGTTCTAAGGGTGGATAACAGAGACAAGCTAGTTCAATCATATTATCTTATTCTTCTGCCCTGTTGAGAGTGGCCAGTGTGGGCATGTGACCCAGTCTGAGGCCTTCGCTGAGCATTCTACATTTGAATTGGCACGAAGGGAAGGACCTTTCCTTTCTGATGGTGAATCTGTGAAGATGCAAATCTAGAGATGCTGGCGGTTCTCTCTCTTCTACGTGGAAAAAGCTGGTCTTCAGTAGAGAAAAACAGAAACTAACATATGGAGAGAAGCAGAAATGAGAGACAGTTCTGGTGGCTTTTCACTCCTGGTTCCAGACATCCCTGAAGCTCGTATAATCCCTGCCTGTCCTACGGTTAGGTTAACGTGAACCGATAAATTACCCTTTTGTCTAAGCTAGTTAGTATTTGGTTTCTGACACTTGCAACCAAGAGACCTGACTAATGAAGACAGGAAGATAATTAACTCTGATCTTGATGCATTACAGTTTAAAAGACTCTTCTCTAGATGGTAATGGAGCTCAAGAGAAAGGTCAGGACCAGAGAGATTGGAAAGTCCCGTGTGATAAGTGGTTTTTAAAGCTGTGGAAGTGGCTGAGCCCACCTAAGTAAGCGTGGAAAGTGACCAGAGGCCGAGGATGGAGTCTTGAGGAATGCCAGCGTCCAAGCCTGTGCAGAGGAGGAGGAATCAGCTGTTTCACACTCGGGTCATTTTGAATTTTACCCAGCTTTTCCAGTCTCATGGTCCTCAGTGGCGAAAAGGCAATCTCTTAAAGTCCGTGAGGATGTCTCTAGCTTTCTTTTTCTTTTCTTTTCTTTCTTTAACTGCTCTAGGCCACATCTTCTGAAATCTGCCTCCTGTAGCTTTCAGGCATCAGAGTGATTGTAATTCTTCTTCCCCAAAATACTCTTTCCTGTATTTGACACCTGTGATCTCATAACCTCAGGTATTCTCCAGGGTTAAATCTCTCACTTCTTTCAGCTGTTACTCATCTGAGAATTACCAGACTTTATTGAATTCTTCTAAATGTTTGTCCATGTTGCTTGTGAAGGGTATCTGGAACAGACACCGTATTTCAGATACGACATGCCTCGCACAGAGTCCAGGGGAACAAAGACCTCCCTCATTGAGCACATTGCTGGTTACACTGTTGAGAAATTATTACATTTGTGAACCACCAAAAAATCTGAGGTCCTTCTTTTTATCTAGAAATTGCTGGGAAACCAGATAAATAGAATCTGTAATTGTGTGATTACATTTGAGCCTAAATAAAGGCCTTTACATGTGTCCCTATTAAATTATTTTTTAATATAAAAGAATGATCATTGTAACATTATTTATAAGATCAAAAAATTGGAAACAACATACCTGGTCGAAAATAGGGGAATGTTAAATATATTGTAGTATATACATAAGATACGGTATCATGTGTCCATGAAAGTGATCTTTCTAAAGAATACTTAGTGACATAGGAAAGTGCTTATGACACATGTTAAAAAAAAATGCAGGGTTTAAACCATGTGAAATAAGTTGTTATAAGTCCTTCCCCTGGGAAAGGGACTTGGACTCGGGGGAGGGAGGGAGTGTCCCTGTTCAATTTAATCTTATTGGTATTAATCCACCGTTCCAACTTCAAGAAATATTTTTGATCCTAATTCTATTGCCCAACAATTTTTGTCATCCAAAAATTGATCCGCCAGATAGGAGATAAAAGTCTTTGTCCTCTCGGGCAAGTATGGGGGCTGCAGTAAATACCCAGGAAAGCACTGGATTTGGGGATCGTAGTAACCCAGACCGACCTGGATGTATTATCCAATCACTATATTCATCTCTCTCTAACAACACATTAGTAGGAAATGCATTCAGAGTGAAAGGCTTCTATTTTTTTTTTTAAGATTGGCACTTGAGCTAACAACTGTTGCCAATCCTCTTTTCTTCCTTCTTCTTCTCCCCAAAGCCCCCCAGTACATAGTTGTATATTTTAGTTGTGGGTCCTTCTAGTTGAGAAATGTGGGACACCGCCTCAGCATGGCCTGATGAGCAGTGCCATGTCCGCACCCAGAATCCGAACTGGTGAAGCCCTGGGCTGCCGAAGGGGAGTGCGCAAATTTAGCCACTCAGCCACGGGGCCAGCCCCCTGAAAGGCTTCTTAAAAGCTCGTGTCATCCATCTTTCCACCTCTAGCTAGAATTGGTGTTATACTGTTTAGGAAGAACGTTATAGCCCAGGATTCCCATTGGTTGCCTAGAAATCAAAAGCCCAGAATTTGGTTTGCGCCTCAGTGTATGATTTTGAGCAAGACACTTAACCAGGACTCTTGCCCCCGGTCTGGAATCGGCTTTATTTGAAGGTCCTTGTGTTAGTCTAGTCTCAGGAAACAAGATGCGATTCAAACAAGGGCTGTCGGATGCAGCGGCAGCAGAAGGAAAGTAGATTCGAACAAAGGCCTTTTCATCTTCGAGAACCTCAGATGGAAGTTGAGGGGCACTGACAGCACAAGATGGAAAGTAAAGAGAAAGTCAAAAATAGGGAAAGATAGAAATTCTGACAGAGAAATCAAGAGGCATGTACATGGATGTTTCTTGTTTTGATTATAGCAGAAGAAGAGTATATTTGCATACCGTGTAAATGCTGTGTGTGCTTAACGGAAGTCCAGTTTCCTTTCATAGAGTTCTTGAAGGACAGAAGAGATCCATCTGTCTGAACACCATTGGACAGAGAAGTGATTAATGAGCTACCTTCTGAATACCTCTTCACATCTGATGTCTATAAAATCCTCGAACGACCGGCGGAGAAGAATAACAAAACACAAGGAAGCTTAGTGGTCAATGCAGAGGAGGTAAAAGAACTTTCCTTCCACCGTCTGAGTTCCTGGCTGAGACCCCTGTAATGAAAGACGGATCATCAAGAAGAAAACAAACAGAAGTTTATTAACATGTGTACCTTACATATACGTGAGAGATACCTGGGGGAAAATGAGTAACTCCCTGAGATGGCTTAGAATTCAGGATTAAATACCATCTTACTTGGGGGGCAGGTGGGAAGGGAGATATAGGCCTCTTAGGGGAGACTAAATGATTTTCAGGAAAGATGAAGGGGCCCTGAGGAGAATAGATGGGAGGTAGGACAGTTTGTGACCAAGTCTGTCTGGGTGTGGAGTCGGCTTCTAGTCTCCTCTCATGTGACAAGAGTCCATCTTCCCTGGCGGATGAAAATCCTGGGTTGGGTTCCTTTGGGAGGATCTGTCTTTAGGCAGATGAGGGGAGTTCAGAGAAGGCCTCTCCCCGCATTTGCTGTTTGTCAAGTGCCTCCAGCTCAGAAGAACCAACATACCAAAGCAGCATATTCTGGGGTGGCATGTCCTGAACTATGTAGAGGCATTCTGGAGTGACATATTCTGCTACGCTTCCTTAATATTTGCAAATAAAGTATTTCTTGGAAGTTACTACCTCAGCAATGGCCATTATTACCCCAACAGTATTCAGTACTTTGCAGTTTAAAATTATTACCATTTGAATTATATTCTTTGAAGATTTAAGAGGCAATAAGTGGATGTGCCTTTTTTTTTTTTTTAACAACTGACAGTACAACATCAAATTAGTCAGGATTAAACTACAATATAATCTTGATTTCTTTCTTTACCCCTCATTTTGCCACGTGGTTCTCCCTCAGAAGGTGACTGACCATCTGGATGGAGAGCAGACTTCCCTTGTCCTCTAAAACTGCGGTTTGAGAATGAACTTCTGTGGTTTTAATAGTGATGAAGTGTTCCTCAGGATGCACCGTAGTCTGTTTATTGTCCTGGGGAGAAAAACACTGACTGCCTGCAGCTGCTTACTCCAACATCTCATCCACAGCCAAAGGCAACCAGCACTGTCCTCCATGTCACTAAAAAGAAAAGCATTTGTCAGGACAATGAAGTACAGTGTGTACCTCCCGTTTTCCCAGTCAATCCATGATAGGTAATCATATCTAGAGCTCACACGGAACTTAATAAAGTCTTCAACCCCCTAAAGGGTTATTATGCAAAAGATGCTGGCCAGCTGCTCTCCATCTTCTCTGAGAACAGACTAGAGAGATCAGATTAAAACTACAGCACAAGATGTTTCAGTTAGACTTCAAGAAGAATTGCCTGTTATGGTTTGAAGACACAGAATTGGTGACCCAGGTCAGCTATTGAAATTGTTTGCCTTGAGGACCTTCAGCAACAGGAAAGACAGGCAGATGGGCTAGGCAACCCGCCAGAGTAGGTGTCATACAGGGGTCCCCTTCACTGACTTGCCTCTAGGCAGACATATGCTTGCCCTTAGAACTGCTATCGTGAGACTTATTACAAGGTGGGTTCATCCCTTATCTCCCCGACTAGACTCTAACGATGTTTAGGCCAATGAGGATGTTGGGCATGGCAGCTTGTATATAGCGGATGCTCAACAAAGATTTTGGAGTGAATGAATTCAATTGATGAAATTTGTCTTTTGAATTGCTCCATTCCTCACCTTTTTTCACACTCTCCCTCCTTTGAGCACCCTCCCATCTCAAGTGATCTCCAAAATCTCTTCCAGCTCAGAAATTTTAGTAGTCTGGGTTTACTCATGTTGTTACTACATCATTTCACCTTTCTTCAGAAACGCAGATCTTATAAGCCATGTTTGAATGTGAATTCCTTAATAGCAGAACAATAGCTTCCAATTGTATATGTTAGTTCACAATTCTATGGATTAGGCATTATCATCCCAATTTTGCAAATAAGCAAACTAAAGCTTAGAGAGATGGTGACATGTCTGAGGTCAAATAGCTCACAAGGATGTAAACTCACATCTGTCTGCCTCCCCAGCCCAGCACTTACGCACAGGCCATGCGAGTTCTCTCACCTGGGAAGACACAAAATCATTTGTATATATTGCAAAGAAGAGAGCCCAAAGACGTTCGTCTCCAATGATGGGATAGCAAATCCTGTTCACCGGGATGAGAGAGACACAAACTGAACCATACGAGGAACTAAATCGCCACCTACATTCAAGACCGGCCCTGGCTGCCCGAGCCTGCCGGGCCCTACCCAGCTGTTGCTTAGTGCCTGCAAAGAGCAGGCAGGTCCCCAGGTTGTCTACAAGGATGGGGGGGACTCCAGGTGGCACAAGCTAGGGAGGTGCTTAGGGCCCTGATATTTGAATCTTTCTATGATTGCCTTGTAACCATGGGACTCGAGCATTTCATCCACCTGCAGAATTAATTTCTTGCCTCCCTTTCTGGCATCTGAACCACTGGAAGTAGGATCTCTCTGCCAATAGTGCAGTGTGACAGTTTATTTTCACTCCTGCGGTTGCTTTTTGTTCTCATCTTGGATCATTCATCCACTGTGGGGGGATTTTGATCAGACTTAGATCACAGAGGATCAAGGCTGTGATGTGTTTAGCTGCTGTATCAGAACCAGCAAATTCTGAAACCTGTAGTGCCCACCCTCCCACGGGCCTTGTGCTTTGAGTTCTTCCAGTGAATCTCTTGCTTTTTGACCAAATACGTTGATCTGCCCAGACTGCTTTTAAAGAAAGTCATAAATTCACTCCCTGAAATTATAGTGTAATTTGCTGGGAAAGTGTGGTACGTAATTTTCTTGGATCAAATGAATCACCCTAAAGCAATTGTCCATCAAAGTTTGTTTATTATATAGCCCGAGATGATTGTCCAATTATCATTTAGAGCGGGGACTGGCCTGTTCTGGAGTGGAGGCTGGAAAAGGAGTACAGGTTGATTTTCAGCGGCACTTTAGTTTCCAACTGCCGTCCTCCGTGCTTCAGGGATGATGGTTAGGGCAGGAGGAGCCTGAGCTTGGAGCCTCCATTTTGAAAGGATAATAAACTCTGGGAATACACCCCCTAGACTTAAATTCTCTGAGTGTAGGGCCTGTACTATATGTGAGTTGTTAGTGCCATTGAGTTGATTCTGACTCCTAGCGACCCTGCGGACAGCAGGGCGGCACCCTGCCAGGTCTTTCTGCGCCATCCTCTCACCTTCCAGTGTGCTATCAGACAGTGCTCCGCTGCTACTCACAGGGTTTATTATGGCCAGTTGTTTCCAGGTCCTTCTTCCCAGTCTGTCTTAGTCCGGAAGCTCCGCTGAAACCTGTCCACCATGGGTAACCCTGCTGGTACCGGTGGCAGAGCTTTCAGCAGCACAGCAGCCGCCACAGTACAACAACCAACAGACTGGTGGTGGGGTTCCCTGACCAGGAAAGCAGCGAGGCTGCGGCGGTGAGAACACAGAACCCTAACCACTAGGCAACCAGGGCTGGCTAGCATGGTGTAGTGATGAGGAATATAGACTCCGAAGCCAGACAGCCTGGGTTCAAGTGCAGCCACAAGCACCAGGGGGCTGTGTGACCCGTCTGTGCTTCAGTTTCCTCATCATGCCTGGTCATCTTTTTGGCCACTCTTCCTCTTGCAGGCAGACCTCCAGAATTAGGTTGTTCTGGTTGTTAAACAGTGCCTGTCTCCCAGGACTGTTGTGTTGGTCACATGAGTTAATATGTGCAAAGTGCTTAGGACACAGCCTGGAATGTAGTGAGTACCTGGTGTCTAACACAGTGCCTGGCGCCTAGTAGATAATGTGTTTGTGAATGAATAGCAGCATCCCCCCTCACCTGTAATAATCATCTCTGCAGAGTATGATTACCATTAGATCAAAAAGACAGATTGTGAATAGGTGGAATGACCGACCAAGAAGGCAGGGAAATGCCTTTCTTTCTTTTCTTTTTTTTTTTAAGATTTTATTTTTTTCCTTTTTCTCCCAAAGCCCCCTGGTACATGGTTGTATATTTTAGTTGTGGTCCTTCTAGTTGTGGCATGTGGGACGCCGCCCCAGCATGGCCCAGACGAGCGGCGCCATGTCTGTGCTCAGGACCGGAACCGGCGAAACCCTGGGCCGCTGAAGCGGAGCGCGCCAACTTAACCACTCGGCCACGGGGCCGGCCCCGGAAATGCCTTTCTTTGGGGTTCTTCTAGCAACATTGACTCTCCTCGGTCAGGGATTCCTGTCTATAGTCCTGCATGTTTACAAGGAGCTAAAGGCCTGGGGAAGAGACGGCACTGTGTGTTCTTCAAGCAGGAGAAACAGCTGTCCTCACCTTAGATTCGCTAGTCCGTGCCGTGTAGAAGCCGCTGAGTTCCACCAGAGGGCGCACCGAGGTTGACGTACCTGAGCCAGCGAACGCTCAAGACGCTCCCAGGGGGCTTGCTGGGGCCATCCGCTTCCAGGGAGGCTTTGGCTGGACTCCTCATGTATGGTTCTTGGTCTCTGTTATATTTTTACCTCCTGATGGCTTACACTGCCTGTTCCCCCTCTCCCCATCCTTCTTTGTCCTCTTTCTTGTGACCCCAAGGCTCTGATTAAGAATTCTTAATTCACAATATTTAGATATCGTGGAGAACGTGATTCTGTGATCCGTCAGAGGGGAGTTGTCCGGTGGTCTTCTAAGCATTCTAGCTGTGGCAGATCCACTTAGCTTCAGTGTCTTTAATACGTGAGTTGGTTGCATGTATGCATGTACGTATACACACATATGAATGTAATTTATGTCATTAGACATACATACCCCCATAAAAATAGGATGTTTGTACTCATATTGCCCTATGCGCTGGAATGCCTGGCCTCTCCTGTGGCCCGAGGTTTCTGACTTTCTGTGTTCCTTCTACCTTTCCATGATTATAATCTCCATGACACTCCCGTTACGCCGAATGTTAGGTGTGGTTCAATGCCCGGAAGGAAAAAAAAAGAAAAGGAAAAATTTGTCCTATCTTATATTTTGCAAGCATGCGAATGCTTTGTATTTTTCAGAAAAGATCGACTTTACCAGCAGATGAACTTGTAATTCCTACCAAGTACATTAGTTGACCATATCTTAGACATACCTCTGTTTTGCCATTATCTGGGTAGCATATCATCCCTCATCTCCACATGAGTCCTCCCTGTGTTCCCTGTCCTCCAGGCTCTGTGATCTTCAGGAGGGAGACGGTGCTTCTCAACTTTATATCCCCACCTTCCCTAACAGCACCCAAAATATGATGATTTGTTAATCGAAGTGGGATGTTCATTTACTCGATTGATTGTGTGTGCATGTGTGTGAGAGAGAGAGAGAGACACTCAGTGTGTGTGTGCGTTATTGCAAGGAGCAGAAACTCACTTCTGCTACCTCAAGAAAAAAGGGGGTTTATTGTAGGATTGCCTGACAACTGAGACTGAAAACATTTCAGGCTTTCTGCAGTTTTAAGACACCTGCTCTCTTTCTCTCTGCTCCAAAGTTTCTCTCATGACGAACTTTCTCATCTCTGCGTATGTGCCGTCCTTCCGTTCAGTCCTCACTGACCCATCCCCTCCACGTTCTCCAGCCTGAATTCTGCCTGGCTTGTCCCCTTCCTGCTACTGCATTGGTGAGCATGCTTTTGCAGACTGCCTCATGGATTGATGCCCAGTCTCTGAGTGAGCTACCTCAGGTCACATGCATAGTCTGATCTAATCAGTGGCCACTCCTGCCAAAAAGACTACTTGGCCATGCTACTTTGAAGGATGGAAGGTGGCTATGGGCAATACAGTTAACAGGACCAATAAATGAAGCAGGAACGTTTCAGTTCACTGCAGAGTAGCCCTGGAAAAGGGCGCAGGTACCCTGTAGCAAGCAAGCACAGAAGGATTACCTGCTGGGCGATTTTATGCACCAGGTTTGTTTCAGGCCCTTCACACATAATCATTTACTTGACCTTTATGATGTAGTATTAGGGTTGCCAGATTTAGCAAACAAAAATACACAATGGATGCCCAGGCAATATTTGGGACATCCTTATACTAAGAAAGTATTTGTTGTTTACCTGTAATTCAAATTTAACTGGACATATTGTATTTTATCTGGCAACCCTATTTATCCCCATTTTACAGATGAGGACAGTGAGGCACAGAGACAATTTGTCCAGGGACACACAGGAAGTAGCAAACCAATTTGGCTTCAGTTCCTGTGCTCTTAACCAGCGTGCTTAACTGCCTCTTTTAAACCTATATTAATGGCAAGCACATGCAAACACACACCCCTCCCCAATAAAAGAGAGTCCTTTGTTCTTGTCATCATTCAAAAAAAATCAACACCAAAGCATCCTTAGATGGCATATCAGTCAGGGTCGAGACATGAGACAGAAAGCACAGTGGACATCTGAACAGGGAAAATTTAAGGTACAGACTTGTCAACTACACCAAGGGTTGTTAACTACTGAGAGGGGTAAAAGAGGACAGACACTAAGGGGCAGAGAGATAGTAACTGCAGAAAGTGGCTACTACACCTGATCTAAGGGAGAAGTGAGCAAGGAGGAACTTGGAAACTCAGAGAAAAGGGCCCTGAGAGGCTGGGTTCAGACCTCTGAGCAGAGCGTCCGGCTGTCACAGGAACGTGCTGTCTGCAGGCCAGAGACAAGGAAGCCAGCTGGAGGATGCCCACCGGTGAATGGCCAAGGGCAGCCTGCCACTGCTATGAAATGCTGCTGGAGCACCTGCATGCTGGTCTGCTGGTCACTGCACGGACAAATAGAACACTGGAAGGAGAAGAAAAAGGCCCTTCTTTCCCTTCCAGCCTTGCATTGTCCCTCCCACTCTCCTATTGTCAAAACCTAACATGGAGCCAACTGGCAAAGAGAAATATAGCCTGCAGAGTCCAGCTCCAGTATTACAAAGCAGGATGCAGAAGGTGGGTTTGGAGCCAAAAGACATTAAATTAATAACCAGCACAGATGGAAAGTACATTTTCATCCCAAGGATGGAAAGAATCGCAAACCATCATCACGCTAAAGGAAGATAGATGGACTAAGAGAGATATTTGGACCTCAAAAACTGAAGGTTTGCATGGAAACATCTCTTGGAGCAGAGCTACAAAATGCAGTCTGCTGCCAAAGTACCGGGTAAGCAAGACAAGGGGTTTGAAAGCCCATGCTGGGAAAATATGCAGAGTGCTGAGAGGTTTCAACTGAGCGAATGCCCAGTACAGAGTCACAACAACTGAGAAATCTATCTATAAGAGATTGAATTTAAAAATCAGTCGTTAAAGGATAGATCAGTCTTCAGAGAGCTTCCTTAGTTATTACTTTCAAAAGCATGGTGGTAAACTTTTTCTATGCAAAGTGGCATTTATCCCCTGAACTCTTGACATTTCTGGAGAGTCTAAGACTGGTGTTTGCAGAGGCAGGGCCTAGACTTGATGAACTATGAAGACCCCATTCACTGCCAGAAGGGAGTGAGTCTGAGGATGATGAATGGAGCCAGTTCTCTCTATGTGAAGGACAGTAAGACAGGCGGCAGGTCTGTTACCTTTCGTTGTGAGATAGTAACCATTCTATACCGTCAGCAGTTACTTCTTTTCCTATAGAACCCTGACTTTCCTGCCTCTGTAGCAACTTCTCTAATTGCAAAGTGTCCTCTCTGATTTGCTCTCTAGGCAATCATGTCTGTCCTGCAAAGTGCTGACTCTCAGCCTTGCTGGACGAATTGAACACATCACTCTTTGAAATGCCGATGTTGCCAAGGTCAGTCCGAGGGGCATTCTTACTGGAAGCATGCTTCGCCCTCCTGCCTCCCCCAGCAGTGGTGTCTCTTAGTATTTATGGAATATCTGTTCCCAGCTGCACCGGGTCCACGTTGACTGAGTCAAGGCATAAGCCATTCTGTTGGCATGAAAATGCCTCCTACCTACAGCTCATGCTTTGCATTCATCCTCTTCTTTAAATTTGAGATGAGGGCTGCATCCTAGTCCTTTTTCAAATATCTAATTGTGCCTCAGAGATTTTTATACGTTTAATACTTCCTTAAGAAGAAATATAGTATAGTGCTTAAAAGCATAGGCCAGATTTCCTGGGTTCAAACCTCTAACCTTTACAGATATATGAATTTGGGTGAGATTTTTAATTCCTCTATGCCTAGTTTTCTCATCTATAACATGTGCATAATAATAGTAGTATCTATTTCAGAGGGCTATTATGAGAATTAATGAACACATAAGAGATGTGGAGTATGATCAACTATTTTGGGAACTGCCCTCCTGCCCTAAGAATTAGAAGACATTGGAAAATAGGCTCTACAGGACTGAAGAAGAGAAACAAACTGAGCCCTATGATTGCCCAGCTTACTGACTGGAGACAGTGGATAGGCTGCAGTGCAGGGCAAGGGAATCCAAAGGAAGTCCTGCAATCTCATTAAGTTGATCAGAGCTCAGAGACTGGGGAGGCCAAGTCACCTGGAATTGCAGGGCAGAGAAGTTCCAGACAGCTGCAGGGGGGTCCCCTCAATTGTTTGGCTAATGATCTGCATTTGTGTGAAGCAAACCCCACAAGGCCGAAGAAATAATCACCAGAAAGAAGTAGGCCAAACAATTCCCAGCCCTCATAAGGCTGGGGATGGTTCCCGTTCTACTAACCAGAATGGAGAAAAATTGTAATACAGGGGACATTGGGCAGAGTTCTTTGAAGGGTTATCCTTTATAGTAGAGCTTTGCTCTGGACACACTTTATCAGGCTTAGAAGCAAGCCTCTAAAGGAAGAAACATATTTGCTAATAACTTAATCATATTCCAGGACAAAATCCCACATTCTTTAAAGAAATACAGCAAAATCCAGCACTCAATATCATAAAATTCACAATGTTTGTCATAAAATAAGAGATTACCAGGCATCCAAAGAGGCAGGAAAATATAACTCATAGTCAGGAGAAAAATAAATCAATTAGAAATAGATTTTTAAAAATGAGAGAAATAATGGAATTAGCAGATAAGAACCTTGAACAACTATTCTAAATATACTAAAAGATGTAAAGAAAAACATAAACATAATGAAGAGGAAAATAGAATATATAATAAAGTCCCAAATAGAACTTCTGGAGATGAAAAATATAGTATCTGAAGTGAAAAATACACTGAATGAGATTAATTGCAGAAGAAAAAATTAGTGAAATTGAAGGCATGATAAGAGAAACTATCTACATTGAGACACAGAGAGGAAAAGAATTTTTAAAAACAAGAATAGAGCCTCAGTTAACTGTGGGACAAATACCAAACAGTCTAAATGTGTGTAACTAGCTTCCAAAAGAGGGAGAGAAAAACTGCTTGAAGAAATAACAGTCAAAAGTTTCCCGTGATAAATCCACAGATCCAAGCATCTCAACAAACCCCAATCAGTGTCAACATAAGGAAAACTGCATCAAGACACACCATATCAAATTTCTGAAAACAAGCAATAGAATGAAAAATCTTAAAGCAGCCAGAAAAAGAAAAAAAAAAGGACACATTATTTCAGCAGAACAAAGAAAGAATGACAGCAGACCTCTCGTGGTAAATTACTCAAGCCAGAAGACAACACATCTTTAAAATGCCAAAAGTGTAAAACAGTCACTCTTGATTTATCTGGCCAAGGAAAACATCTTTCAAAAATGAAGGCAAAGTCAAATCTTTTTTCATGTGATTAACAGCCAAGAGAACTCATCACCAGCGACCTATGTTAAATGAAATCTTAAATGAAGTTTTTCAGGCAAAAGCAAAGTGATAGCAAATGGAAATTTGGATCTACAAAAAGAAGTGAAGAATGCTGAAGGTAGCAAATATGTAGGTAAATATAAAAGATATCTTTATCATGTATATTTTTTTTTTTTTTGGAGGAAGATTAGCCCTGAGCTAACTACTGCCAATCCTCCCCTTTTTGCTGAGGAAGACTGGCCCTGAGCTAACATCCATGCCCATCTTCCTCTACTTTATGCATGGGACGCCTACCACAGCATGGCTTTTGCCAAGCAGTGCCATGTCCTCACCCGGGATCTGAACTGGCAAACCCCAGGCCGCCGAGAATCGGAACATGCAAACTTAACTGCTGCGCCACCAGGCCGGCCCTCTTTATCATATTTTTAAATCTCTAAAGACAAGTGTCTATTTAAAGCAAAAATAAAAACACTATCGTAGGATTAATAAAACATGTAGCAGTAAAATGCATGACAGCAAAGGGAAGAAGAGGGAAGTGGAAATATAATGTATGAAGATAGAGGAGTATACGATACGAAGGTAGGTTGTGATAAGTTTCAGATGGATGTTGTAAATCCTGAAGCAACTCCTTAAAAAAGAGAGAAATAATTAATAATCCAATGATGGAAATAAAATGGAATTATAAAAATTATTTAATTAACTCAGAAGAAGACTAGAAAAGAGGAAAAAGGGAACAAAGAACAGACGAGACAAACAGAAACTGGTAGCAAGATGGCAAATATAAACCCATGTAAACTAAACAAAATGTAACATCTAAGTAATCCATTTAAGAGCCAGAGATTGTCAGTTTGGATAAAAAAGCAAAACCCAACTATACGCTGTATTCAAGAAACTCACTTTGTAAATGAAGACACAGACAGGTTAAAAATATAAGGTTGGAAAAAGATATACCATACAAACACTAGTTAAAAGACAGCTGGAATGGCTATATTAATAATAAAATAGATTTCAGAATGAGGGATATTATCAAAGATTAAAAGAGACATTTCACGGTGATAAAGGGGTGAATTCATCAAGAAGACAGAACAATCCTAAATGTATATGCATATAATAATAGAGACGCAAAATACACGCAGCAATGTCTGATAGAACTGAAAGGAGAAATAGGTACATACACAATTATAGTTGGAAATTTCAATGCTCCTTTCTCAATAAGTGATGAAAAAAGTAGAAAATAACGAGTGAGGCTATAAACTCAAAGAACAAAGAAAGTCAACCAGTATGACTTAATTGATATTTATAGATCATTGCACTCAGCAAGAGCACAGTACATATTTTCTTGAAGTCCATTTGGAACATTCACCAAGATGGACCATATACTCATCCACAAAATTAGTGTCAATAAATTTAAAATATTTCAAATTATGTAGAGTATGTTCTTTGGCCACAACAAAAATAATAACATAAATATATCAGAAAAATCCCCAAATAGTTGCAAATTAATACACTTCTAAATAACCTATGGTCAAAAAAGGAATTAAAAAGAAAATTAGAAAATATTTTGAGCTGAATGAAAATGAAAACATGCATATTAAAATTTGTGAGATGCAGCTAAAACAGTGCTGAGGAAGATTTAATTGCATTGGATGATCATATTAGAAAATTTAAATTGTCTTAATCTTATCTTCTACCTTACAAAACTATGAAAAGAAGAGCATGTTAAACCTGAAGTAAGTAGAAAGATGGAAATAATAAATATAAAAGGATAAGCAAATGATACAGAAAAGCAGTAGAGAAAATCAATGAAACCAAGACCACATTCATTTAAAGAAATCAATAAAGTTGATAAACCTCTAGCCAGCCTGATCAGTAAAAGGAGAGAAGACATAAATTAGCAATATCAGCAATGAAAAAGTGGACATCAGTACAGATTCTACAGACATTAAAAGAATAAGCAGGGAATATTATGAACATGTTTATGCCAATACATTAAACAACTTAAGTGAAATGAAAAATTCCTTGAAAAAATACAAACTGACAAAGCCCATTCAAGAAGAAATAGGTAAACTGAAAAATTGTTTACCTATTTAAAATTTTTAATCTGTAGTTTAAAAGCTCCCCACAAACTTCAGGCCCAAATGGTTTCATTGGTGAATTCTATCAAATATTTGTGGAAGAAATAACAGCTATCCTACAAAAATGCTTTTATAAAGCAGAAGAGAAGGAATGCTTCCTACTCATTTTATAGATTCAGCATTATTCCGATACCAAAACCAGCCAAAGTTATCACTAGAAACCTACAGACCAATGCTCCTCGTGAACATAAGTGCAAAAATCCTTGACTAAATATTAGCAAATTAAATCTAGCAACATGTAAAAAGAACAAACAGCACGGCAAAGTGGAGTTTATCCCAAGAATAAGATAGTAATTTAATCTTTGAAAATCAAGCAATATAATTCATCACAGTAATAGAAAAAAAGAAAAACCATGCGGTTAACTCAATAGATACAGAAAAAGGATTTGAGAAAATTCAAAACTCATTCATGATAAAAACTCTCAGCAAACTGAGAATAGAATGGAACTTCCTAATGGGCTAATACATGGAACCTATGAGAAACCAACAGCTAACATCATATTTATTAGTGAACCACTATATGCTTCCTCCTTAAGATGGAAAGATGACAAGGATGTCTGCTCTCTTCTCTTTTACTCAACATTATACCAGAGCTTTTTGGCAATGCAATAAGATAAGAAAAGGAAGTAAAAGAAGGGTAAGGAGGAAGTAAATTGGAAAGGAAGAAATAAAATGATCTTTATTTACAGTTGACATGATCTTGTGTGTACAGAAAAGTGGCTAGAACTAATTAGAGTTTAGCAAGATTGCACAATACAAGGACAATACACAATGTATCAATGGTATTTCTATATAATAGCAATGAATAATTGGAAACTGGTATCAAGATAATACTATTTACAATAGTGTCAAACAACATGAAATACTTAGGAATAAGTTTATCAAGGTATGTACAAGACTTTTACACTAAAAAAGATATGTTTATACTGCGCTGGCCTGGTGGTGTAGTGGTGAAGTTTGTGTGCTCCACTTCAGCGGCCCAGAGTCCGCGCGCTAGATCCCAAGTGCGGACCTACACACCACTCATCTAGCCATGCTGTGGGATGTCCCACATACAAAATACAGGAAGATTGGCACAGACGTTAGCTCAGGGACAATCTTCCTCAAGAAAAACGAGGAAGATTGGAAACAGATGTTAGCTCAGGACCAATCTTCCTCACCAAAAAAAATAATAATAATATATGTTTATGGATCAAAAGACTCAATATTGTTAAGATGTCACTTGTCCTCAAATTGTTCTATAGATTTAATACAATATCAAGCTGATTCTTAAATTTATATGGAAACTCTGAGGTCTTAGAACAGTCAAGACAATTTTGAAAAAGAAGGAATTTTGCATGGGCTTGCATTATCTGACTTCAAGACAAATTAAAAGGTACTGTAATCAAGATAGTATGATATTGGAATAAGGATAGATGAGAAAATCCAGAGATAGACCCACACATATATGACTGATTTTTGTCGAAGTTCCCAATTCAGTTGGAAAAATGGTAGTCTTTTTAACAAACAGCATTGGAACAATTGGATACCCATATGGAAAAAATGAACTTTGAATGCTTGTGTCACACCATATGTTAAAAAATAACCCACAAAGTTATATATCTAAACGTAGAGTTAAAATTTTAAAAAGTTTAGAAGAAGCCATAGGAGAAACATTTTGTGACCTTGGGTAGGTATAGGCAGGGCACAAAAAGCACAACCCAAAAGTACTGATGAATTAAATTTCATCGAAATTTAAAGTTTTGCTCTTACAAAGACAGTGTCAAGAAAGTCACAGACTAGGTAAAATACGTGCAAAACATGTGGCTAATGAAAGCTTTGTGTCCAAAAAAGAACTCAAAATTAAATGATAAGAAGACAAATGACTCCATCTTTTGAAAAATACGAAAGATTTAGATAGACGCTTCATCGAAGAAAATAAATGAATGACAAATAAGCACATGAAAAGAGGCTCAACATTATTTAGTCATTAGGGAGATGCAAATTAAAACCAGAGTGAAATATCGTTAAACATTCAGTGGAATGCCAAAATTAGAGACTGGCAATAAGAAGTGTTGATAAGGATGTGGAGCTGCTGGAACTTTCCTACACTGCTGGTGGGAATGCAAAAATGATGCAGCCACTTTGGAAAACAGTTTGGCAGCTTCTTATAAAGTTACAATATGACCTGGAAATCCCATTCTTACATATTTATCCAACAGAAATTAAAACATGTCTACACAAAGATTTACTTGTTACATGAATTTTCTCAGTAGCTTTATTCATAATAGCCCCAGACTGGAAACATCCCAAGTGCCCATCAATTGGTTAATGGATAAACCAATTGTGACATACTCATTCTTTGGAAGACTACTGCTACACGCAACAACGTGGATGAATTCAGAAACATCATAAGTAAAACGTTGATGAATTCAGAAACGTCATAAGTAAAACAGACACAAAAGACTACACAGTGTATGATTTCATTTATATGAGATTCTGGAAAAGGCAAAATGGTCATGATCAAAAGCAGAGCAGTAGTGCCTAGAGTCATGGATGTGAGAAGGGCTTGATGGTAAAAGGGGCATGAGGGACTTTGGAGGTCATGGAAATGTTCTCTCTTGCTTGTGGTGGTGGGCACAGCAGGTATGCGTTAGTCCAAACTCATCAAACTGCACTCTGAAAGTGGAGAATAGATACATAATGGAATATTATTCAGTAATAAAAAGATACAAACTACTAATACATGTAACAACATGGATAAATGTCACAACAGTCATGCTGAGTGAAAGAAGCCAGACACACAAGAATACATGTTGTATTATTCTATTTATTTGAAGCTCTAGAATAGGCAAAAAATAATCCACGGTGGAAAAAATCTGAGATATGGTTGCATGTGAAGCACAGGTCGGGGAGTATCGACTGGGAAGAGGCCCCAGGTAGCTTTTGGGGAGGTAGTAATGGTCTGTAATTTGATTGAAGTGTGGGTTACACAGGTGTACACAATTGTCAAAATTTTAACGGTACACTCAAGATCTATGGATTTCATTGTGTGTAAATTATAGCTCTATAAAATTTCCTTAAAAATTACAAAATGCTTTCATATGCACTATTTCATTTGCTCTTCACAGCAACCTGAGAGAGGAATACAGCAAAAAGTGTCCCCATTTCACATTTCAGAGATCCAATGTTCAAATAGAAAGTTTTATGACTTGCCTGAGATCACACAGCTGGCATAAGAATTCAGTCTTTTCACTCCTGTTCCATTTCTCTTTCTATTAGAAAAGAAAGAAGAACGGAAGGAAGTGCTGTTTAGTGGTTTTAACTGAACTATGGAACACAATACAAGTTGGGTCTTTTATAAACAAGCAGATGGAATTTGATGCTCCGTAGCCAAGTCAAACCTGTATGTTTCCTGAAACAGTGGAACTCAAATAAAAAGAGGAACATAAAAATATGCTCTGCAGTGATCTTTCACGTGGGCACGGTACAGGGTTTAAATTGCAGTCCTTGTCCCCCCATTTTCTCCCCGCTTTGTTAAATTGTAAAGCAAAACCACTCAAGCTATAATAGCAATTGCTGGCTGACACCTTACAGCTGGTCAGCAGAGCTGCTGATTGCTGCTGCTGTCCACGTGGGTTTGTTAGGAAGCTCCGAGAGATGTGCCTCTCTGGGACCTCAGTCACCCACAGTGGCCGGAGTGCAGGCGTGCACCGCAAGGGCCTCCTTCCTTCCCCGGAGACCTTCTCCTGAGGCACAGGCGTGGTGGGAGCAACTGACTTCCCCAAGCAGACAAGTGTCATCTATCACTGATGTGACATGAAAGGAGCTAGAATCTCCCAGTAGAGTCTCAAGGTCCAATTGTATGAAGTCACAAATATTCAGGGCTTTACAGCCAGGGGAATAGCAACTTACACCTTCAAAATTCAGAGCTCAGGTGACTCGGTGGTTTTTTATTCTGATTTACCCATAAAGAATTTGAGAAATATTTTTTATTGTTAACTGATTTCTACATAACTTTTCCTATTAATTGGCTCCTTAAAAAGGTTACTTTGGTGTGAGTAAGTTCCAGCTTTGCCTGGTCAGTGGTTTTTATTTCTGGAAAAACTTCAGAATGGGTCTGTTCCTGCATCTTTCTACCTCTAGATGGGGCTGTTCCCATTCCATGCCATAGTCTCCAAAAATGCTGGGGAGGAAGGTGACGCAGAGGTTACTTGTCCTGTATTCTTCTTTTTGTGAAGGATCTCACACCAAGAATAATTTTTCCTTCCTTCCTACCCTCCCTCCG
Organism: Equus quagga; assembly: GCF_021613505.1. Taxonomy (NCBI): domain Eukaryota; kingdom Metazoa; phylum Chordata; class Mammalia; order Perissodactyla; family Equidae; genus Equus; species Equus quagga. Next base: position 53,982,914 of record NC_060267.1, read on the forward strand.
CCCTTCCTTCCTTCCTTCCTTTCATTTTCCCTTCTTTCCCTTCCTTCCTTCTTTCCTTCCTTCCTTCCTTCCCTCCCTCCCCCCTCCCTTCCTTCCTTCCTTCCTTCTTTCCTACCTTCCTCCCTCCCTTCCTTCCTTCTTTCCTTCCTCTTGTTCAATGAATGTTATGGAGCATCTACTACATGCCAGGCATTGAAAATGCAAAGTTAATGACATAATCCTTCTCCTTAACTTCTAATCTAATAACATAATAATCTAATAATCCTAACTTCTACATCTAATAACAGAGGCAGATGTGTACCCAGATAATCATAACACAATTTTTTCTTCTTCTTCTTCTTTCTTTTTTTTTTTTTTTTTTGAGGAAGATCAGCCCTGAGCTAACTGGTGCCAATCCTCCTCTTTTTGCTGAGGAAGACTGGCCCTGAGCTAACATCCACGCCCATCTTCCTCTACTTTCTATGTGGGATGCCTACCACAACATGGCATGCCAAGCGGTGCCATGTCTGCACCCGGGATCCGAACTGGCGAACCCCGGGCTGCTGAGAAGCGGAACGTGCAAACTTAACTGCTGTGCCACTGGGCCAGCCCCTCATAACACAATTTTAAAGTGCTATGATAAAGGGGGCAAAGAAGATGAACCTGCAAAGGAAAGTTAGGTCTAGATTGTGAAGGGACAGCTATACCATCTAAGAAGTTAGATTTTCTCGAGAGGACGATGGAGAACCTCGGAGTGTTTTAAGCAGGGAGGAGTCATGGTCACATCTGAGTACTGGAGAGATCACCCTGTCTTCAATGTGAAGGATGGATCAGGATTGTGATGATCAGAGAACCTGGGCCTTGGCTGGGTCTCCCTCCTTTTTCCAACCTCTCTATATTGCGGGATCTCAAGGCTCAGTCCTGGGCCTTCTCTTCTCTCCCTTTCTCTTCTCTAGCTATACCCCTGTCCACTGCTATGTCAGGTGATCTCACTTGGTCCCTGCTTCAAACAAGATCTGTTCAGTGATAACTCCTAATTTTATATCTCCATCCCAGACTTCTCTCCTGACCCACAGCATCCTGTATCTCAAAGCCTTCTTGACCTCCACTTGCTTGTCTTCCTTCCCTTGTCTTTCCCAACATAGTACATATGACCACCATCCATCCAGTTAGCTACCCAGGCCACACCCCGTTAGACATCCTCTTTTCCTTTCATGCCCTCCACACCAATCCATCAAGTGCTGGTCTGTCACCAAAATATATCCAGGATCCATCCACTTCTCTCCATCTCCTCTATCACTCTTGCCCATGCCACCATGCTCTCTCAGCTGCACTGTTGCACTAGCTTCCTAACTGTTCTCTCTACTTTCCTTCCATGCCCCTCCAATCCATTGACCATACACTAGTCGGAGAGCTTTCTTAAAAACATAAGTCAAACTATATTACTCCCCTGCTTGAAACCTATCCATTAGTATCCATTGCACTTAGAAAAAAATCCCAACTCCAATCTGAGGACCCAAAGGCTTTCTCCATTATTTGGTCTGTCAGCCTCACCCTGCATCTCTCTTGTTCACTGCTCTCCAGCCTCCCTGTTCTTTCAGGTCCTCCAACACTTTGCACTTCCTCTTCCTGGGATGCTCTGGGCGAGGCTGGCTTCTTCTCCGCCTTCGGACCTCAGCTCCCACGTTTCCTCCTCCAGAGTCAGGCTATCTGTGTAGGCCCTCAGTCCTCTGCTACTCTTTCTCTCTCTCACATCACTGCTTATTTTCTTCCTAGAACTTAACACAATTTGTAATCGTCTTATTTAGTTTCAGGTTTTATTCTCTGGCTCTCCCACTAGAATATATATAAGGTTTACAAGACTACGGACTTCTCTCTTACTCACGACAGTGTCCTCAGAACCTAAAAAAGAGCCTGATACAAAATGCATGTCTCGAATTGATGAACATGTTCATTCAGGGGCTGTAGCAGTGGTGCAGATGGGCGGTCATGAGGGCTTGGACTATATCAGCCACTGTCAGGATGGGAAACAGGTGAGCTTCCGTCAACGTACACGTAGAAGATTGAATCTGTAGGACCTGGTGACTGAAAGAGTAGCGGGGGGAGGACAAGAAGTAGAAGATATTTCTTGTCTGGGTGGATAATGATTTCATTGACGTGATGCAAAATTCAGGAGGAGGAGCAAGGAATGAACAAGGGTGTATGTAGGAGCTGTGAGGCTGGAGAGGAATAAGGAAAAACAACAATGATCTGTAGAATTGGCTAGGGTTCTAAGAAAAGTTTATGAGTAGAATTAGATTGTAGATATTTTCATTTGAAATCCAGGTTTTTTCCATTTAGGCGTATATTAAGATATTATTTCTGAGTCTACTTCCTTTTTCTACTTCTATTTCTAATTCTTTATCTCCTCTTCTACCTTTAGAAATGTGTGGGGGTTTTTTTGTGACACAAAGAAAATACCAGAAAGTGAATATCCCAATTTAACTGTCTGATCGAGATTCTTCAGTTTTTTTCCATTTTTTTAATATAAAGATTTTGGCTTTAAAACAATTAAATCTTCTGAACTTCTTGACTTTTCAGATCCTTAATATCCTTTGAGCCCAGCTGGTAGAGTTTACTGAATCAAAGAAATGGAGAGTTATTTTAGAAGTGGATGGCACTCCAGAGGTCATTTAGTTCAGCTGAGGGAAAAATGCCCACGTTAAATACAGCTTGCCAAGTGGCTGAACTAGGGAAAGAACCCAGGGGATGATTAGTTAATGAAATCTCCGAAACAGCCCCAAATTTGAACTCAGCTTCTGATAGCAGCAGACGTCTTCACAATACTGGTGGCCTGTTTGTGCTGGCCGTTTCCTGTCTCCACATTAGCTCAGCTTCATTTTCCAGCTGTCACAAACAGCACCTAACCTCCTCATCTTCCATTTCAGGGCCATTCCAGCTGCCGCTGCTTTGCATTTATGGAACTGTTACTGCCTTCAGCAAAATGCATGTTTTATTTTTTTAACGACACTGTTAGCCTCCTCCCACCTAATATTTTTAAAAGTCAGTTGTCTGACTTGTTACATCTCCCACCTCTCTGTTCCTCTCTCTGGAGAAGAACGCTCTCTCCCTTTTCCCTTCTGCTTCCATTGCAGGACACCTGGCCTCAGCAGGTGTTTTGTATTCATCACACTAGCCGGCCCCAGTCATCTAGGGAGCAACCACTGGAGCGAGAGCTGATAAAGATTTTGCTTAATTGACAGTCTTTTCAAATTCTTCTGACGGTCTGCCTGGGGCTTCACTGTTCCCCCGCAGGGTATTACTTTCTTTGTCTATACAGTGGAATAAACAGTGATCAGACAGATCTTAAAACAGCATGGGCGCACACCACATATTTGCCTATCATTGTACTAGCAGTGGCGACCAGCCACCTGGTACTTGAAACTCTAAGCAGAACCACCCACCTGAAGGACCATGTGTTGTGCAAAGGCCATCCTCATTTTCTAAGCTTCAGAAGAGACTGACTTTGACTTCTGAGTATACCGCGCCCTTGGCACCTCTCTGGGAGGTCAGATCCGTCCCCCATGAGCCATTCGTAGCTCTGGCCACACAGGGCACCAAAAGATGAGTTCATTTTCTGTTCATGGCCTCCCGGAGACCACCAAACTTTACAGTCTCAGACTGGATGGGCCCTAAAGGTCATCCAATACAGCCAATCATATTTTTGTGACCATATTGGAAAGTTCCGCAGGTGTAACGTATGAATCTTGTTAGATAGAGCCTGAGTCTGTGTCTCCATAACTTAAATGCCTTTCAAGTCGAGAGAAGGTTAACACTGCTTGTCTGGAGATGAATCAAAACCTTAACTCATATTCAATATCCCATATGATTTGACTCCAATTTATATTTATAGACTTATCTGCTACGACTCCCCATTTCTATTCTGTATTTCAGCAAAATGATGTTGTTTTTCTCCTGAATACACCTTGTGCTTTCTCATGTCTAAAAGCCTCTTCTTCTAGGCACATGTCTTTCCTTCTACTTACATTTCCCACATTCCTTCAACTCTGTCACTCCAAGTTCTTAAGGCCTGACTTCAGTAACACCTCTCCATAAAGACTTTCCTGACTCTTCTATCTAAAAGGCTTCTCCCTTTCGTCAAAACTCTGATAGCTCAGTGTGCGACTGTTATTTCATGCTACCTAATAGCTTAGTTATCTGTGTACACCCCTCCTGCTCTAATTAGATTGTAAACTATCCAAGGACAGGGTCGTTCTTTGTCATCTCCGTATCCCCCACAGCATCTCAGACAGCCTTTTGCACTTAACAGGAGCTCAATAAACATCTGTTGTGAAATGAATGAGAATCAAGAGATGAGTAGTTAAGGAATTTTGAAGCCCTGAAAAACTCAGCTGGTGACTGGGTCCAGAGCAAGAGAGAAAGGAAGAGCAGAAATGTGCTGGTTTGATCTCTCTCTGGAGGCAGCCAGCTGCAGCCCCAAAGAAATTCTTTCCTTTAAAAAAATAAAAAATAAAAAACAGCAAACAAAGTTGGCAGAGGAAGCGATGATGTCACCCTTCCATCACAAATGTGTCGCTCAAATAAAACTCAATAGCTCAGACACCAAATTGCTACATCTTCACCTCTCATTTTCCACTAGGTTTTCTGGAACACATGCCACACACACACACGCTCATTCCTGGGGGACAAATAACAGGTATGTTTTAGAAGCTTGGTAGGTATTCTTAGTGGGGCAGAAAGTGTCATACAGAATGCGTACAACGTACATTTCAGTTCCTTCTTTTTGTAAAGGCCAAGATTGTAGATAAGAATGTGTTTTTTGTTAGATTGATAATACACAGGGACTATTACTGGTATCAGAAGTATCTCCATATAGTAAGGCCGAATAGTATTGAGTAAGTGGCTGGAAACCTGGCATGCTGTTCCAGAGACCTTGGCAGTGAAATCTGAGCGTCCACAGGGATGACAGACAGTGGGAAAGGACACGACCTGAACAGGATGGGCTTTGGCTGGGGGCACAGAGCAGTCAGTCAGTGTAGGTCAGGAGGAGGGAGAAAGAATTTATGTTGCAAGAGGATGTCCTTGTCTACACCGATGAGGAGCTCGTCTGTCTGGGCTTAGATCTTCCAGAGGTCACGTTTCCCTTGCTAAATCAGTACTGAGCATCAGATTTTTTTTTTTTACAGACTTATTGAGGTATAATTTACATACCTTAAAACTCACCCACTGCAAGCGTACAATTTAATTATTTTTAATAAATTTATAGTGTTGTGCAACCACCGCTACAATCCAGTTTCAGAATATCGTTATCATCCTAAAAAGTCTATTAAGGTTATTTGCAGGCAATACTAATTCCCACCCCCAGCCCCAGGTAATCACTGATCTGCTTTCTGTCTCTATAATTTGCCTTTTCTGGATATTGAATGTAAATGGAATCATATTATATATATAGTCTTTGCATCTGGCTTCCTTAAGCGTGATTTTTTTTTTAGGTTCATCCATCTTGTAACATGTACCAGTAATTCATTCCTTTCTGTTGCTGAATAGTATTCCCTTGTATGGACATACCTCACTGCATTTATCCATTCACCAGCTGGTAGACATTTGGATTATTTCCAAATTTTCGCTATTGTGAATATGCTGCTGTGAACGGGCACTTACAAGTCTTTGTGTGGGCATGTCTTCATTTCTCTTATAGATTCTTTACAGTGAAATTGCTGGGTTTGAGATAAGTTTATGTTTAATTTAAAGGAACAACCAGTTTTCCAAAGTAGACGTACCATTTCCATTCTTTCCAGGAATGTGTGAGGGATCCTGTTTCTCCGTATCCTCATCAATCAGTCCTTTTGAATAGCACTCTAGCGATTGCATAGTGGTATCGCATTATGATTTTAATTTGCATGTCCTAATGACTAATGATGTTGAGCACCTTTTCATGTTTTTATTAGCTATTCATATATCTTCCTTGGTGAAATGTTTATTGAAGTCTTCTATTCATTTTTCAGTTGGGTTGTTTGTCTTCTTTTTATTGAGCTGTAAAAGTTCTTTTTATATTCTGGATACAAGTCCTTCATTAGATACCTGTTTTGCAAATATTTTATCCCAGTCTGTGGCTGGTCTTTTTATTTTGTTTCTTGAAGCACAAGGTTTTTAATTTTAAGAAATAATTTTATTTTTAATATTAATAATTTAATTTTAATTAAATAATTAATTAAATATTAATAATATTAATATTTAATATTAATTAATAATGATTTTAATTTTAATAAAGTGAATTTATTAATTATTTTACGGCTCCTGTTTTGGAGCCATAAAAATTTTCACAAGATTTCTCAAAGATTTTTCTCCTATGTTTTCTTCTAAAAGTTTTATAGTTTTAGCTCTTACGCTTAGGACTATGATCCATTTTGAGTTAAATTTTATGTATGATGTGAAAGAAGGATGTAAGTTTATTTCATTGCACATGGATATCCCCATTCCAGCCCTTATGGTTGCAAAGATTATCATATCTCCATGGAATTGTGTTGTTACTTCAGTTGAAAATCATTTGACCATAAATGTAAGGTTTTATTTCTGGACTCTTAATTCTGTTTCAATAATCTATATGCTCATCTTTATGTCAATACCACATTGCCTTGATTACAGGAGCTTTCCAGTAAGTTTTGTAATCATGTACTGTAAATCCTCCAACTTTTTTCTTCTTTTACAAAATGATCTTGGCTACTCTAAGTCTTTTGCATTTCCATATAATTTTAGGACCAACTTGTTATTTCTATCAAAAAGCCTGATGGGATTATAATAACTTGATGCTATAAATCAATTTAGGGAGAACTGACATCTTCACAATATTGAATCTTCCAACCCGTAAACACTTCATCTTCATTTATTAGATCTTACTTTGGATTTGATTTGTTCTTCTTTTTCTGATTTCCTAAGGTGGAAACTTAGATCACTGATGTTACATTTTTCTTCTTTTCTAATACATGCGTTCAATGCTACAATTCCCCTCCAAGCACAGCTTTCACTGCATCCCACACATTTTGGTAAGTTGTATTTCATTTTCATTGAGTTCAAAATATTTTAAAATTTCTCTTGAGTACTTTTTCACCCATGTGTTATTGAAAAACATGTTGTTTAATCTCAAATATTTCGGTATTTTCCTGTTATCTCTCTGTTATTGATTTCCAGTTTAATTTCATTGTGGTGAGAACAGACTTTGTATGATTTCTACTCTTATAAATTTGTTAAGGCTTATTTAATGGTCCGGAATGTGATCTATCTTGCTGAATATTCCATGTGAGTTTGAAAAGAATGTGTATTCTACTTTTGTTAGATGAAATATTATATAAATGTCAATTAGATCCAGTTGATTAATTGTGCTATTCAGTTCAACTATATCCTTATTGATTTTCTTCCTGCTGAGTCCATCCATTACTGAAGAGGGGTTTGAAGTCTCCAACTGTAATAGCGGATTTGTCTATTTCTCCTTGCAGTTGCAGCAGTTTTTGCCTCACATACTTTGACTTTCTGTTGTTAAGTGCATACCTGTAAAGGATTGAGTCTTTTTGGTGAATTGACCCCTTTGTCACCCTGTAATGTCCTGTTTTATCCCTGATAATTTATTTGGCTCTGTAATCTGCTTTGTCTGAGATTAGTATAGCTACTGCAGCTTTCTTTTGATTAATGTTAGCATGGCATCTCTACATCTCTTTACCTTAATCTATCTGTCTGCATATGTAAAGTGGGTTTCTTATAGACAACGTATAGTTGGGTCTTGTATTTTTATCCATTGTGACAATCTGTCTTTTAATTTCTTTATTTACCATTCACATTTTAAGTGCTATTTATCTAGTTTGATTAATATCTACCATGTTTATAATTGTCTTATATTTCTTGTACTTATTCTTTGTTTCTTTTTTCATCTTCCCCTCTCTTTCTGTCTTCTCTGGCATTTATTGAGCAGTTTATATGATTCTATTTTCTCTCCTCTCTTAACATCAATTATACTTCTTTTTAAAATACTTTAGTGGTTATCTTAGAGTTTACATTATACATTTACAACTAATCTAAGTACACTTTCAAATATGCCCATATTTACAATTCTCAATTCCTCCCTCCTGTCCCTTATAACATTGCTGTCATTCACTTAGCCATATGCTATAATCACCCAATACGTTTTTACTAGTATTACTTTAAACAAATAGTTATCTATTAGATCAATTAGGAGCAAGAAAAGTAAAAGATTTTATCTTATTTACTTACTCCTGCTCAGACGTTCTTCCTTTGATTATGTGGATCCAAATGTCTGAGCTGTATCATTTTCCTTCTCTCTGAACAGCTTTTAACAGTTTTTGCAGAGTAGGCCGACTGGTGGTAAATTCCCTCCGTTTTTGTTTGTCTGAGAAAGTCTTTCTTTCTCTCTCTCATTTTTAAAGGGTAATCTTCTAGATATAGAATTCTAGGTTGGTGGGTTTTTTCTTTCAACATTTTCAGTACTTCACTCCACTCTCTTGCTTGCATAGTTTCTGCTGGAAAGTACAACGGAATCTTTACCCTGTTCCTCTATAGGTGAGGTGTCACTCCCTCACCCTGCCCCTGTCTCCTCTCAAGACTGCCTGCCTTTGTTGTTCTTCAGGGTGAAGATGATATGCCTAGGTATCGAGTTTTTTGTATTTATCCTGTTTGGCGTTCTCTGAGCTTCCTGTAGTTTGGCGTCTGTCATTAATTTTGGAAAATTCTCGGTCATTATTACTCAAATTTCTTCTGCTCCTGTCCCTCTTTCTTCTCCTTCTGGTATTTTCATTACATGCGTGTTATACCTTTTGTAATTGTCCCATCGTTCTTGAGTGTTCTGTCTTTTTCATTTTTCCCTCACTGCATCTCAGTTTGGAAAGTTTCTATCGACAGGTCTTCAGTCTCACTGGTTCTTTCCTCAGCTGTGTCCAGTCCCCTGAGTTGCCCATAAGGGCGTGCTTCGTTTGAGCTACAGTAGACTTGACTTCTAGCATTCCTTTTGATTCGTTCTTAGAATTTCTATCTCTCTGCTCATATTATCTGTCTGTTTTTACATCTATATTTTCATTAGAGCCCTTAACATATTAGTCATAGTTATTTTTAATTCCCTATTGTGTAATTCCAAAATCTGTGTCATATCTGAGTCTAGTTCTGGTGCTTGCTTTGTCTCTTCAGACTGTTTTTTCTTGCTTTTTAGCTTGCTTTGTAACTTTTGTTGAAAGTAGACAATGTATTAGGTGACAGGAACCTAGGCAAGTAGGCTCTTAGTGTGAGGTTTTATGTTACTCTGGCCAGGAGCTGGGCCCTGTCTAAGTTTACTATAGCTGTGCTGGAGGCTTCAGTTAGCTCTGGTGCCCTTGTGTTTTTCAGCTCTTTCCAATGTAATCTGCTGTTGTCATACTGGAGCCCTGTTGATGTGGTGGCAAGGAGTTGGGAGGGGAATCATAATCTTATGATTAAATCTCAGTGTCTGGTGTGCCTCACTCTCTGGGCTGTGCCCTTCAGAAGTGTTTCCTTATTTCTTTTTCTTCCTTTAGGTGAGACAGGAAGGCTGTAGGGAGCTGGAGTTGGCTAATTGCCCTTCGCCCAGGTCGACAAGGCTCTGGTAGGGTTGGTCCCCTGGAGAGCAGACTTTGATATGGAGAGCGCTCTGGGCGTGGTACCTTTCCCCTCACCTCTGCCCGCAGCAGGAGGGAGGTTTCGATGGATCCTCACCTTCAGAGTCTACTGGGTTCCTGAAGCTGAAGCACGAGTGTGGGAGGCCTCCCTACACTGCGCCTCCACCGCTTTCTCACTCCCAAGCACATTCACATTCAGCCTCCAGCAACTCGTCAAAATTGCCCTTTAAGGTTCCTGCCCTCTTACGGCTGCAGCAGCCTCTCCTCTAGGTCAGCTGGTCGAGCGGGGATGCTCTGTATTCACCTGTCTCTCCAGATCTCAGGGGGGCACCTTGCTGTAGCATCAATTTTCTGATGGGTCTCAGAAAAGTCATTTATTTTCAGCTTGCTCAGCTTTTGTCTATAAGAATGAAGTGCTGAATTCCCCGCTCTTAGCATGTCACAGTTGAAACTGGAATTCTTCCATTCTTTTATTTTTAATCTCTTTGTTTCTTTGAATCTAAGCTGCTTTTCTGGTTGACAGCATATAGTTTGGTCTTGCTCTTTTTCATTCAGTCTGACAAGCTGTGCCTTTTAGGTAGAGTGCGTTTGGTTATAATTCTGCACCCACTTCCTATGTGTATAGGTTTTCCCATACCACCAGGCAATTCTCTGACACCAGCTGGGTGTCCTACTATTCAGTTCAATTCTGACCTATCTTCCTGGAGACCCATCACATTCCACAGGTTAAGGGCTCCCAACTTGAGATGACAATCACAAGTGTAGGTTGTTACCTGTGGTTCTGACTGACCAGCTATAAATCAGAGGTTCCCACAACCACCTCCTCAGGTTCAATTAATTTGATAGAGCAGCTCACAGAACTCAGGAAACCAGTTTGCTCACTTGACTACTGGTTAATTATAAAGGATATTAAAGGATTTGAATCAACAACCAGATGAACAAGTACGTAGAGCGAGATCCCAAACAAAGGAGCCTCTGTCCCCACGGAGTCTGGGTCCTAGCACAGTGGCATGTGGAAGTGTTCTGGTTCACCAACCTGGAAACTCTCCAGACCCCGACCTTTTGGGTTTTTCTGGAGGCTCATTACATAAGCATGATTGATTAAATCATTGGTCGCTGCTGATTCATTCACTCTCTAGCTCTTCTCTGCTCCCTGAAAAGGGTTGGTGGTGGGGGGTGGGGTGGGAGGGGAGACGGGGATGGGGCCGACTGAAGGTTCCAACCCTCTAATCCTGGCTGGTTCCTCTGGCAACCAGTCCCCCCAACTTTAGGGGATTTCCGAAGTCACCTCATTGACATAAACTCAGTCATGGTGGAAAGGAGCTTTTCGTGAATAACAAGACACCCATCTCACCTTTATGGCTTGGAAGCGATTTCAGGAACTGAGGACAAAAGACCAAATATTCTAACAAAACTGTTACAATTTTATGTCTTTTTAAGGAGTTAGGAAAAGAAATGAGAAAATATATTTATAGAGTCTTTTATATTTCCCCACATATTTACCATTTCAGGAGCTCTTCATTCTTACTGTGGATTTGAGTATCATCTGGTGTCACTTCCTTTCAGCCTAAAGCACTCCCTTTTGTATTTCTTATAAGGCGTGTCTGCGAGCAGAAGACTCTCTCCATCTTTGGTTATCTGGGAATATCTTTACTTGGCCTTCATCTGTGAAGCATGGTTTTGTCGGATACAGAATTCTTGGTTGATAGATACTTTTCAACACTTTGAATATGCCATTCCACTGCTGTTTGGCCTTCGTTGTTTCAGAATTAATTCATTTGTTTAATTTCTATCTTTTTATTGAGTATTTTTATTCAATGAGTCATTGTTGCCATACTTTTCTTAAATTCTTAAACACAGTTTCTTTTTATTCCTCAAACATATTTATAATAACTGCTTTAAAGACTTAGTCTGATAAACCCAACATCTTAAGGACACACAGAGACAGTTTCTATTGACTGCTTTTTTTTTTTTTTTCTGAATATAGCCTTTCTTGAAAACTGGAGATTTTACATAGTACTATTTAGCTCCCATGTATTCCCCTTTCCCCTGAGTGGTGGTGGTGTTGTTCTGTGTGTTTGTTTGACAACTTGCCTGGACGAAAGCTGTGAAGTCTGCCTCCTCTGCAGTGTGCGTCCACAATGTCTCTGCAGTTCTGTTTTTCCTGTTTTTTATTCTTCAGCCCAGCTTCCCATAGTCACTGCTATGTCTGCTAGATTAGCGCTCAGCCAAAGGTTGGTCAAGGGTTGTGCTCAAACACCTCAAGCAAGTAGGGCCTCCACTCTCTGCTGGTGGGTCTGTGAGTGAACTGGGAGCACATTCAGATGCCAAGCTTCCGTTCAGGTCTGCCCTCTTCAAGGCTTTGACTTCCCATCAAGCCCTTGCATCTCCACTGGGACGGGGGTAGCTCCACCGGCCAGGGAGCTGTGGGTGGTGTGGGCTGCCCCTGTCTCTGCAGCACATGCACACAACCTTGGTCGACCCATCATGTGTGGAGAGTTTATCCGTCTCCCCATGGCTGTGTTACCTCCCTCAATTCCTGTGGGCGTCACCAGTCCAGTGGTGGCCCTGCAATTTCAGGCTAACAGAGCTGTTGGCCCTCTCTGTCCACTCGCTTCTGAGATCACCCTTCAAACCCACACTGCTCCAAATTAAGTCTGACACTCTGGCAGTGACAAAAAGCCGCTGGTTTTTACAACCAGCCCTGATTGAACACAACAGAGCTGTGGGGGAGGGGAACAGCTCCGGGCAAGAACACCACATGTTCATGCCGACCGTGCTCAAAACTCAGTAGTTCTTACAAACAAACACTTCTCAGTGTGTTGCATGTCTCCAGTCAATTTCTGGAGTGCTGAAATGGTTGTTTTTGACAGTTTTAACCAAACGTTATAGTTGTTTTTGGAGAAATAGTTCATCGACCTCTTCAAGTTCTCAGGCTGCCAGTTACTCCCAGGGCAGCAGTGTGTATACAGGGTCTTTCCCAAGCCTGGGGAGGCATTGCACCAGGAGGGAGGAGCTCCGCGCTGAGGGCTTTCCCTGCTGGACTCCGCCACCAACCAGCTCTGGCCCTTTGCAGTTTCCTTCCCAGAAAATCAACGGGGTTGGACGGGGTGATCTCCGCAGTTCGCCCCATCTTGAAAATGTTCTAATAGCATTCGGAATTCAGCTAATACATGACACAGCGGACCTAAAAATTAATTGAGGGGCTGGCCCTGTGGCCGAGCGGTTAAGTTTGCACATTCTGCTTTGGTGGCCCAGGGTTTTGCTGGTTCAGATCCTGGGCGCAGACCTAGCACCACTCATCAGGCCATGCTGAGGCGGCATCCCACATAGCAGAACTATAGGACCTACAACCAGAATATACAACTGTGTACTAGAGGGCTTTGGGGAGAAGAAGAAGAAGAAAAAAGACTGGTAATGATGTTAGTTCAGGTGCCAATCCTTAAAAAAAAAAAAAAGGCTAATTGGTTTCACCCTTGCCATGATCTTGACTTCATTGTTACATACAACTTTGTCTCCAAGGAAGGTCATGTGTGTGTATTCATCTAAAAAGAAGCAATGGTCCTTTGACTCTGGGAGGAAAGGAAAGTCTTGACTTCTCTTTCTTCTCTTCTGTCTCTTCTCTTTTCTCTCTTTCCCTCTCTCCCTCCCTCTTTCTTCCTTCATCCTAACGTTGTGAGCCGTGACTTAGCACCAGGCACCGTACTAAGTGTTTTTTCCATGAATTCCCTCATTACCTCATCAAGTAGATCCCATCCTTAACTACCTGTTACAGATCAGGAACCTGAAGGTCAGAGAAACTCCCTGGTTTGCTCAAAGCTAAATAGTTTCTACCCCTCAGTCCCCTTCCACTCCACCACATGAGCTCCACAGATGAACTGGACACACTGATCACGTCTCTAAGAGAAGCAGTTGGGGGTGAGAGGAGAGGAGCTCCTCCTGGCCGCGAGCTGTGAGCACGTCCTCCTGCAGCACGCAGTGTGAGAGCTGGATCTGGCCCTGGACTTCCGATAGAGCTGGGAGGGAGGGCCCTTCAGGCAGAGAAAACAAAGTTAGCAAGACATTGTTGCCAGAAAGTCAGCGTGGGGCTCTTTAGGGCCTATTTGTGGATGAGCAGCCAGAAGCAAGCTTGGAGGGTGCTGAGGGCCTGGAGGCCAGCCTAAAGATTCTGGATTTTACGCAGGAAATGTAGAAGGGTGTTCACGGAAGGCTTTTGCAGGGAAGCGACATGTCTAGAGTTGTGCTTTACGTTTATCATCAGCCGGCAGTCGTGCATAGGGTGCCTTGGATGGAGAGGAGAATAAAAGTCAAGGTGATAGTCCAGAAAGAGGCCTGAAACCCAAGCTAAGGTGATGCATTAGGAAAGGAGACCGTGGGGCAGCAAAGGGATTTACAGAAGCAGCTCCACAGGACGCAGGAGGACGGACACGCTCCTGGATCAGCAGCAAAATTCTAGTACAATTCTGATATTTTATTTCTCTCTAGTTAGCTATTTTATAGCCTCTGGGTTGTTTGTCCTAGAAATAATGTTAAGCTGTTGTTGTTTTGATTAGTTTTGTTTCCTGGTGGGTCAAGAGATGGCTGTGTACTTTTTAAGCAGGTCATCTAACTTTTATCTTCTCAAATTCCAAATTGTCAGCTAGGATAATTTTGAGGTCTAAAATCTATTATTGGTTGACAGCACCAGTTTAGAAAAACCAATGTTTTTCCTGTACCAAAGCAGACCATCTTCCAAAATAGGCCATGTTTCTGACAAACTTCTGAAGGAGGAAGAATTGGATAATTGGAGGCATCCAGACTGTAAGTGGCGGCAGCGTTCCTCTGCCCTCCCTACTCTTAGGATCGTTGGCTCCAGCAAACTCCGGGTCTGAGGACCTTCTTTGGCTGAGACCGTCCTCTGTTTCACTTTCCTGTTTCTTATTTCCCTACTTATATTAACAGCCAGGGGATTGTGGTTGGGTTTTATGTGTATGTGTGAGAAAGCAAACATGAGAAAACACAGGAGGGAGCAAAGTTATGGGGGCAAAAATTGTGTACTTTCCTTTCTCAAACATTCTATAAATAGTAAAATAGTAGATATAAAGCATTCATTTCATCATTCCCATAGAAGCGAATTCTACCTCTATTTTCCTGTACTTTTTGGGCAACACATTACTCACTGTGGAGTCTAAATTTTTTAGCAGGCGTAATGACGTGGCAGCTACTGTCCTGTAGGAAACACCCTTGATTACGTGGTGCTTTTTCATTCCTTGCTCCATAAACACAGGATTCAGAAGTTTCTGATAGAAAGAACCATATCCCACACAAGGTGGCATCTGGCACTCTGTCTCTCAGAGGCCACTTGTGGAGGGGTGGGGATGGAATGAAATCCTGCCTTCAAGGCCAGGAGTAGTCACGTCACCCATCAGTCAAGTTGCCCTTGGGCCACAGTTACTTCATCTGTAACATACGGGATTGGCTCTGTGACTTTTAGCTCTCCTCCAGCTCTATAACTCTGTGACTCTCTCTGAACGATGATGTCCATTCTCGCTGCTGGAGAGAGAGCAAAAAGTCATTGCTCATGTGTGACTTCTGAAGGACACCAGGTTTGTGAATCCCATAGAGGAGGTACAGAGTTTTCATAAATATCTTCAAGGAGACCTTATTTTTCCTACATTCTAGCCTTATTTTTCAATAACAGCTATGAGCATGTAGCCTGAATTGGCCCCCGCGATCTTACAGAAATGTCTCCTTCTCACCCAAGCCTAACATGTTCAAGGAGGAGAAGGAAGGAACACGTGGGTCCCGGGCCATCATCCCTGGAGTCGGCCTGCTCTGGGAGGGCTCGACAGCCCTCAAAGCCTGGGCAGCTGTTCCATTTGGCCTTCGCTGGCAAGGCTCTGTGAGGTGGGGCAGATGCTGCCGTCCTGCACGGGGCCTGGGAGAGTCAATATTGACAGGTCTGTTTGTTTTTCTGGCTTCCACCTGTTGGAAACTATAATCATAGCCACTTAATAAGGAAGAAAGGACAGCAGGAGAATTCCTATACTGGAACAGGGAATGTTTCCACTGTTCCCCAGGGGGACCGCACAAGAGGAACTGGCCTTCAGGTAGAGTGGAGAGCAGCACATGAGCAAGAAAATATGATCAGAGACTCCAGGAGGAAGGGTGCCAAGAAGCTTAAAGGTGACTCAGGAAGAGGATAGCACACCTCCCTGGAGGTGTCCCTGTGCCCTCCAAGCCCACTTACTACTCTCCCCTATTGAGTCCTCCCCTGCCCCCAAGACGAGGCAGCAACTCACAGCACAAGTATCTAAATGCCACCCGCCCCACTGGTCTGCCCAGACCCTCTGGCCATTACCTACTTCCCGTGTCATAGAGAAAACAGGGCTCCCCATCCAGGAGTGCCATCCACTTTCCTCCCATGCCTCACTCCCGATCCTCGGCCCTCTTGATTTCCCTCCCTGTTTCTGAGAACTCGGGGCCTTAGGTGGAGACACAGGGGCTTCCCCGCCCCGATCTGTGCTCTCCAGTCCCTGCTGCTCTTCTTGAACCACGGCCCTTGACTCCCCATCCCTCCTCTCTTCGTCAGATTCTTTTTTTTTTTTTTTTTGCCGAGGAAGGTTAGCCCTGAGCTAACATCTGTGCCAGTCGTCCTCTGTTTTTTTTGTATGTGGGACACCTCCACGGTGTGGTGTGGTTGGTGAGTGGAGTAGGTCCACGCCCAGGATCCAAACCCGCAAACCCGGGTGGCCAAAGTGGAATGCATGGAACTTTAACCACTTGGCCACCAGGCCGGGCCCTCTTCATTCATCAGATTCTTGACCTCAGTCTACAAACAACTTCGATTCTCCTCTGTGTTTCTCTCCTTGCTTTAGCTCCCACACTGTCTCCTTCCCTCCACCGCCAGCCTCCTTGAGAGCAGTCCATCCTTACTCCTGCATTTCCTCGTTTCCCATTCTCTCCCAAGCCACTGTCTCGAGGCTCTCAGCATTCCTCCAAAACGAAAATGAAAACAAAACAAACACACAAAAATCCCCTGTTCCTGGGCCAGTGAAGTTGGAATCGTCAACTCCGGGCTCCAGCATATGCATTTACCCTCCTACCCCCTATCACGAATTAGACGTCTATTACACGTCAGACAGGCAGGCCCGGAGGAGACAAAATGTCCCTGATACACCCAAGTGTCTGCCACTTGCTTTTCAGTGTGAGCGACCTTATCTACCCTTTTCCTGAAGTTGGCTGGGTCAGGGCAGGCAGCAGGAACCAGGGGCCAGCGGGAGCCTGGGTGAGAGGGGAGGTGTGGGTGCAGGACATGAGGAAGGCTCAGGGCTCCAAGGACACACTTTTCCTGGTATTGCCAGGACCTCACAGTGGCCTGCTAGGGTGGCAGGGTTTGCAGCAGCTGTTTGGGGCTACAGGCCTTGGTGCTAAACCAAGGCCACTCACCCAGCAAAGAGGACTGTGGCAGGCAGCTGGTGGCTGGAAGGCTAATACAGCTGGGGAAGGCGGCCTGGATGAGCCGACACAAACAAGTGAGAACAGGAAGGGAAAAGACCAGTGCGTAGGGCTGGGGCACCAGAAGGGGGCTGGGGAGGGGGCCCGATGGCCTTCTGAGACTAGCGGGGAGTTGGGAGAGGTCTCCTGCAGCCGTTGTGCTGGGGGTGGGGGATGAAGGGAGGTTGAAGGCCAGAGGCTACCTGGGTTCCAAGAGAGGCAAGGCTATCACATAGCAATTGATAACAGCTGCTCAATACAGGTTTATTTCTGTTTCTCCTGGAACAGGGCTTAGTGTGGAGGGGAGGGGGAGAGTAACGGGGGAGAGGAAGGGCCGTGCCAACATACAGACCAGCAGAGAACAGTGGGCTCCCCAAGAAGGGGCTGGGGTGTTCTGTGGGGCCAGTGTTGGTGGAGGATCGCTGAGAAGGGGACACTTCAGTTGGGCTGGGATGGGCGAGTAGGATTTCAACAGGCAGGGGAGTAAGGGAGAAGGCTTTCCAGGCAAAGCAAGAGCTCCCAGCACCGGTGTTGGGCAACAGTCTGTACCCTGGGGGGGCATGTGTGTGTTTGGGGGAGCCTGGGTCAGGCTGGAAAACGAGCTTGTGGCCAGGGAGCGTTGGGGAGGGTTATCCTTCAGAGGTATCCTGAATACCTTGGGAGGCCCTTGAAGATTTATTTAATGCTTTATTAGTAAGTATGTATTGGACATTTTCTATTATACAAGCATTCGTGCCCACAGTAGAATATAAGAGGAGACAGAAAAGTATAAAGAAGGACCAAATCCTCAGAGCGAACCGCTGGAGTGCCCTGGAGGCTGCAGGGTGTCCAGGGGCGCATGCCTAGCCTCCATCTCTCTCCAGCGGCCTGGCCAGGGCCCAGACTGATGACCTTCGGAGAAACGCCCGGCTCTGCAACTTGTCAGCATTCTGGAGTCGGGGCAGGGGGCCTGGGGAGACTGGGAACAGAGGCGCCCAGGAAGCCCGACCAGTCAGGCGGCCGTCAGCAACAGCCCCGCCCTCGCCACCCAGGCTCTCTGGCAGTCTGAGGTCGCCTCCCACCCGGCCAGACCCCGCTGCGCGGCGCGCGCACATCCCGAGGGCGCCCAGGGGGCGGCAGCCGGCTGCGGGGTGCCCAGGGCGCCGCTTCCACGTCTGCGCCCAGGGTTGGGACGGCACGCCCGGTTCGGGCGGAAAAAGTGGAGCCGGCAGGGGCTGCCCGACAGCTGCGAGCGGAGCCGCGAGCGCGGGCGGCGCCCGGGTAGGCGGAGGAACGGGCGGAGGAGGGCCGGGTGGGCGCCCCCGCCCGGCGCAGCGCGGAGCCCGGCGCTTCCTGCCTGGTTGCCCGGTGGCCGCCAAGTGTGAGCGTGTGTATGCGGCACATGGAGCTCCCGGGGTGGGGGGCCCGGCGGAGACTGTGCGCCCCCAGGGGAACTGCTGGGCTCCCGGACCCCTGTCCCCAGGCCTGGCACTTGCTCCCTCCCCTAGTCAACCCTGTCGCGACCGGCCGAGAAGCCCTGGGGCTGAGATCAGGAAGGACCTCAGGGACCCTGTCGCCACATCCAGCCTCTTTATTTTACAGATGAGGAAACCGAGGCTCAGCGTGGTGACGTGACTTGCCCCGGATCACAGGTCTAGAACCCAAAACTCCGCACTTGCAGGTCAGTGGTGCTGGGAGCCCTTGCCGTGGGCCAGGGCGGCAGTGTGGCTGTTGTGTGTGTAGAAACAAAGACTGGGAGAGAAAGTCAGGAAGACAAAGACAGAAAGAGAACCTCCCAGAGCAAAGGAAGGTCAGGAAATGGGCTGCACTTCCTCCCTGGCCACATTTGTGTTGAGGTCTGGCCCTGTGACTCAGCCGACCTTGCAGACCGTGGCCCAGGTGTGTGTGCGTGTGTGTCTGTATGTGTATGCATGCACGGGGATGTGGTGAATCCCCCCGAGTGCATGGAAGACCCTCTGAGTCCACATATCTGTCCACTTACACACGATGACCTTGTTAGGAACCTGCCCTGTGTTTGGCTCTGAGAAGGGTACCAAGAATCCCAAATGAATGAGCTCTGTGTGACTCCAAGGGCAGAAAGGGCCCCTGGTGGGAGTCCCAGGGATGATCAGAGTTCAGGAGGAAGGACCTGACTCCTGAGGCAGTGAGTACCCTGTCTCTGGAAGAGATGAGCATGTGCCAAGATCTTTTCATCAAGGACGTGGGCATGAGGATATGAAACTAGGGCAGCTTACTCCCTGTAGAACTGGAATGTTAGTTTGAGGGTCCAGGGTCATGTCCCTTTTCAGGTGACATTGACATGCATGACCTCAACGGGTGGTGCTTCCTGTAGGAGCTCCTCTACACATGCTTTTTGAGTCGTAAATGAGAGGCCTCCTGCTCCTCTGGGGTCCCTTCCCCTCTCAGGACCAGACTGTCCAGGGTACACAGGCCATGAGCCCAGGGGCGCTTGGAGGGGGAGTCACTTCTGGAAGGAGCGGGTCAGGATGGCCTTCTGGAGGTGGCGCTTGGGCTGGGCCTTGAGGAGGAGGCTGGGTCTGGGCATTTCAGGGGTGGGGACGCCTGAGCAGAGCCTCGAGGTGGGTGTGTTTGGGGACGAGGGAAACGTAGTGGGCTGTGTGGTGAGGGATCTTGGTTGAGATCAGATGGTGGGAGGCCTGGAGTGTTAGGCTGCGGTATTTTGATGGTTTCTGAGAAGCAAAACGGTGTTACTGGAGCTGGGTTCAGAAGAGCGTGTCATGTGGCAGCGATGTTTGGGATGCACTGCAGTGACGGAAGCTGTGGGAGGAACACCTGGGAAGGAGGTTTCAGTGACCGTGAGGAGCTGAACAGGGCTGTTGGGAATGCGGAGGAAAGGGCACCAGCAGAGCTGTTGCTCAAAGGGGTGGTGGGGGGAGCAATAGTCTGTTATGGCCAGGCCATGGTAGGGCGTTTTCACATGTGGTCTCATTTAATCCTCCCAACAACCTTATCGGGAGATTATTACTGCTCTCCCCATTTTGTAGAGGAGGAAACTGAGACTCAGAGAGTTTAAACAACCTATCCAAGGTCACACAGCTAGTAAGCGGTGGGGCAGGGATTTGAACTCAGAGAGATGGAATAGGTCCAGTCCGGTAGCAGAGTGAATGTCTGAGGGCAGAGCAGAAGAGGAGACCATAATGACAGAGATTTGGATTCTAGTGCTGGACAGGGAGCCCCAGGAGCAGGGTCAGGTTTGATGGGTGACTGAAGGTGTGTGAGCCTGTGATGGCACCATGCACCGGGACAGGGGCTGCAGTGGCTGTCGATTCTGCACCCATGTCGTGAGTTTGCTGAGCTGCTGTGGGGAAGGAGGGTCGAGCCCGTAGGCTGCTGTGGTGCTAGAAGGTGGAAGGAGGCTGGTGGGGGATTCCCCAGGGGCCTGGCAGGCTAGTCACTGAGTCCCCTGCACTCCCTGGATTTCCTTCCACACTAGCAGTTGCAGGTGCTGTCTCAGGGCACAGCGGCTCAGGCATCTGCCATGACCCTGGGTGAGAATCGGTTCAGGCCGTCATATTGTCCAGGGCCTTGGTTCCCTCCTGCGTTTCACCTATGAACAGGCTACACAGGTTGCAGCTGTGGTTGCAGAAGACTGGAATTCCACAAGTGCCATTTCAGGATCCTAAGGACAGGGCCAGGGCCTCTTACAATGTCACAGCATCAGGATGGTCTAGTGTCAAAGATGCCCTATTTTACAGATGGGGAAACTGAGGCTTCAGAAAATAATGGTCCTTCGCCAGATGTTAGTGAGTGGCAGGGAGTGGTCCAGGCCCTGGGCTCCTGGCTCAGGGTTTGCTCTCTCCACTGCCATGTGGGGAGGCAGCTGCTTGGAGAGTGGCCTCCAGCCTCCGCCATGAACCAGCCCTTGGGGCGGTTACTATAGACAGATTCTGGCACTAGATGGACCATTTCAAGTTATTATTCTCTTTTTTCCCTCTTAAACAACACACACACACACACACACACACAAAAATGGCACATTATTTCCGCTCATCCGTCTAGTGGTCATGTAATTTCTTTGACATCTCAGATTATCTCCTTTCCTCTAAGAGAAATTTGCTAAGGCCTAGTCTAGTTAGCGAGCCAGAAAGTGTCCCATCCAAGTGTGCAGGGGCAGTGGGAGCCCCCAGGAAAGCCGGAAGTTCCCTGTACACTCCTGGCCCCCTAAGGCACTGAAAGGGCAGCAGCAGAAAGGAGAGGACAGCTGTGGGAAGGATGCGGGGGAGGGAGATAAAGTGGAGAGAAAAAGGAGAAAAGGAAAAACTGAGTCTGTGGCACAGAAAATTCAGGGGCATGCGCAGAGCTCTCTTTGGGGATCTACCCTTTGGGAACCTGGCTCCCCGGTACTCAGAGAGGCAGCACGAAGCAGGGAGATAAGCAGGTGGACAAGAGCTAGCCAGCCTTTTGATTCGCCATGCAGCCCGTTCACTTTTGAGAGTGAAAGGGAGAGTGCTAACAAGGATGCTGGGATGACAGGTGTAAACCGGGATGTCCTGGACAGACTGTTTGTTCTGATGGCAGCCAGTGCACATTAAGTGCCAGACACGCATTTGCTGTTTAAGCCTCACACTACAGCCTGATTCAGCAGGCACTGCTATCATTCCACTTTACAGAAAAATTAACTGAGGAACAGAGAGGCAAAGTATCGTGCCCACGGTCACAAGGCCAGTAAGTGGTTGAGGCAGGATTTGAACCCGGGCAGTTTGGCTGCTCCAGAGCCCAGGCCTTCAGCATCATACTGCTCTGGGCGTCTGCTCACCAGCAGCATCGGGACAGCAAAGACTCCTCTGCCCACTTCCAGGACTCAGCATGTGATCTTTGGGTCTTTGTTTCCCCTCCACAGCTGCTCTCATGGTCAGGTTAGTGTGACTCCGTCTGCCGGAAAGAAGAGCTGGTGGCTCCGGTTGTGGTGGTGGCAGAGGAGCACTGTGTGGTTTCGTCCTCTGCAGGCCCTGTACTTGCTCACACTGGTCTTGGCTGCAGGTCTCCAGGTTCTGATTGGTTCTTGCCTTGTAACTGCTGCTCTGCCCTTTCAGACTAGGTCACGAGGCCGTATGGACCCGGCTAGACATAGGCGGAGCCTCTTGAAGGCCACTGTTGGGACTGGGTTCCTGAAGTACCTCGTCTGCTTGGGCAACCCAAGGGAGCCACCCTCTGACGGACCCAGTTCCATTTCGGGCCTGTCCCAGCTTGAGGGGTATGAACTTTCCTTTCTGACAGATTCTCCTGCAGGCAGTGCCTTTCCTGCATCAGTTGGTTTTGGCTCCCAGCCCTGGCTTTCTCAGAAAGTCAGCGCGGCTCTCTCTTCCCCCGCCTGTTTGTTGACACATCCTGGATGGGCTGGCCAAAGGAGGCGTGTACAGGAGCAGCAGCTCAGACCCCACCCCGGGCGAAGCTCTGGCATTTCTAGGAGATGCAGGCAGGTGGGAGCAGGCAGGTTTCCACATGCTTCAGGTGCCAAGGGCGTCTGTCCCCACTGAACCTGTCCTTATTCACGTAAGACACCTGCCATGCCCAGGGCTGGAAAGGGTGCATGGCTGGGCCTGAGATGTTGTGGCGGGTGGGAACTGTGCCCTATGCAGGGCGGCTTCCGTGGTGTGGCCCCCACCCCTGGTCTGTGCAGTGCTGTGCCCCACTGGGCTGAGAGGAAAGGTGAGGAGGGGACGCTGAGACACCTGCTGTGGGGTCGCCTGGGACCAGCCTGTGGGTGCCCTCCTCCCTGAGGCCGCATTTGCGTTTCTGGCCTCCTTAACTCCCTCTTTAACTCCCAGCAGCACCAGGGGAAGTACGGGGCTGTGTACAATGGCTCAATTACCAGCGCAGACAAGAGGAAAATCTCCTATTACCTGGGCAATTGGTTCATTTTCACTTTATTTACTTCAGAAACCACTCAGTGTCGAGCTCGGGGATTTGCAGGGGCCCGAGTTCTCCTGGCGAGCAGACGGGGCTTTGCCACACTGAGTCTGCATAACCACGCACCTTACCCGCTGGGCTGGAGGGCTGGCTTGGCGCTGAGCGGGGGGAGACCGACTTCCTGCAGCCCCACCCTGTACAAACACAGAAATTCGGGACCCTCTGCCCATTGTACCTCAAGGCTGCATGCACAGAAATGTCCCGGGTGTGGCGGAGAACGTGGCGCGAATGAACTCATTCGATCCTTCCGGCGGCCTGTGGGACAGGTGCTCTTCTTTCCATTCTCCCCATTTTGCAGGTGAGGAAGCTGAGGCTCCGAGAGGTGGAGTAACTTGCCTGGGGTTATACAGCCAATGAGGGGCTGAGCTGAGATTTGAAACCAGGCAGCCTGGCCCCAGGGCCGTGTCCTCACTGCTCCTCAGCCTGCCCCTCTGCGTGCTGAGTTCACGGCCCAGTTCTGACTCCCACCAGTCATGTGTCCTCAGGATTCACCCTCTAAGCCTGAGTTGCTTCCCCTTCAGTGAGAGGGGAATAATGACCTGCTGATCCATCTCGGGTGAGCTACTGGGTGTGAAAGGTACCGTGGTGAAGGCTTACGTGGCCCTGCCCGTCACGGTGCCTTTACCTGTTGAGACTTTGCTCTCGAGTTCTGTTGTCTGGGGGTCCTCCTTCCCTGTTGGTCCTTGTCAGCGTGCTGAAATTCCCCAGAGGGCAGGGCCAGCCTCTCTCACCTCGTCAGCTTCTGTGCTTACTGAGCCCCCACTGTGCCAGCGAAGGGTCCCACGGGGTCTGGTTTAAGAAGAGAGGGTGTAGTCCCCTCAGCAGCATTCACAGTCCCCTTGGAGCGGTGGTCTAAAAGATGAGCAGTGCTGTTAGAGTTTTTGGCAAGCAGAGTCAACCCTATTTCTGGTGGCTTCATGGAGGAGGTGGGCTTTGAGCTGGACCTGGACGAATGGGTAGACTCTGAAAGGCAGGGAGGAAAGCGGAGGGTACTGGAGGTAGGGCCTGTGACAGAGTACAAAGCACAGTGGGCAAAGGTGTGTTGGCAGATGGCAAGAGGGCCCTCGTGCTGGGACTGTCCCCAGTGGGGTCTATATCACCAACTCACTCTGTCCAGCTTCCAGCAGAACTCTCTCCCAGGGGCTGCTCCTGGGGCTGTTAATGACTAGAAGGTGGGGGACAACCAGCTGGGAGAGACTGTGGGGCCCCATGTGGTCGGGACCGGGCCAGGGGCATTTGCAGCAGCAGCTCCTAAGGCACAGAGACGGCCCTTCACTCTCTTGGTGAGGCGGCACTGGGTTGGCATGTCCTTCTGGGGACACGAATGAGTCAGAGAGGTCATGCTGAGGGGGTCGTTGGTGCTCACCAGAGAGACCACTCGTGTCTTCAGCCGGGCTTTGTTCTTCTGTGGGGGCAGAGCAGGCGGTTTGTCAGAGCTACCCTTTCTGTAGCCTGAGCAGGACTGAAAGTTAGGGGCGTTCTTCTGAACCCCTGCCCAGAGGAGAACATGGAGGGAAGGGAGGAGGTCCTTGGAAGTTTCCATCTGTTTCATCTGAATTATGGTCAGAAATTACTATCCGGGAGAAACCATCAGGAAAGACAAATTGTTCTGCATAAGAATCTCTAGATCTTTCTCTGGCACCATGGTCTGTGGTGGCTTTGGTTTTCTAGTCTTCTGGGAGCTTGGATTAAATGGACACCCTGGATGAGGATCCGCTCCACTCGGTAGAGATCTCGACTCATGGGGCCTCTGGTGTGGTGTGTGGGTGCGTGGGCGCTGTGCTCCCTACAGAATCCCACAGAGAGAAGGCGACCCCACCTCTCCTAATTTAGGCTTCTTTTGTTTTGGTGTCTTCACTGGGCTGAGAGTTGGGTTTTAGGATACTGCTTTGTTTTGGAATTTTTTTGGTAACTTGGTCTTCTTTTGTTGGAGTAAAATATATGTAACATAAAGTTTCAATTTTAACCGTCTGAAGTGTACAGTTCAGTGGCATTAAGAACATTCAGAGTGTTGTGCGACCACCACCACCGCCATCACCAGAACCTTTTTCCTATTCCCCACTGAGAGGGTTCAGTATTACCCTGGCTCCAGAGAGGCCCACTGGCCTGCTCTCTCTCAGCTTCCCTCGCCACAGTGGCCTTGCCCTCAGCTGCCCTCTCCACTTGGGCAGTCTTTCTGCTGCTATTTCTTAGTACTTTCTGGTTTTTTAATTCTCTGCTTCAGCCAAATGAGCCTCTGTGAGCCTGCCCTCCTTTGGACTGGGTTCTGTGCTAAGCGCTTTATACGGCATCTCGTATATTTCTCCCAACGGCCCTATCAGGTGGTTATTATCATGCCCCCTTTCCAGATGAGGAAGCAGCAGCCGACATGTAATATCCCCAAGGCCACAGTCATTTCAGAGCCGGGATTTGATTCTGGACTCTCTGATCCTTCTTTCTTTTCCTAGATGGGAATGTCGTTGTATAGAACCAAGCGCAGCCAGCCTGCCTTGCACGTTAGTGTCTCCTCTAGAAGGTTGTAAAATCTGCATGGATTTGCGTATGTATCATATGAACTGTTTTCTATTAGGATTCTTAGCTGGAGCCTTGAGTCAAAAAAGACTTGCTTGAAAATAGCTTAATTACATACCGTAGATAAATTGCTAGAGGAGTTTAGCAAACTGCTAAATTAAGCTTTTCAGCTAATTACACACATACTGTGAAAGTTGGAGTTTAGCTTTGACCTGGGTCCCTCCTCACGCGGACAGGTGCTGAATCTTCTCTGGCCGGCCGGGGCTTGATCACCGTGTCCGTTCTTGTTCTTGATCCTGAGTAGTTGTGCTTTTCTGTCCCCTCGGGGTGTCTTGCTGTAGCTTGACTCTGCATTTACTCAGGGCAATAGTTCATTCCCAGGGTGCTGTCATCCTGGCCGCCAATATGGCTGAGCGTTATTTCCCATTTCTCCAGCAGGCAGTCTTTCTAGCGTTCTTATCTTCTGCAGTGGGCCTCTCTGGTACCTTTCTCGTTGCTTGTCGTTACCCTCTCTCCGGACTGCGCTAGTCCCTGCTGTGTCTCCCAGAGCTCACATTTTGGCGTTCATCTTTATTTGGGAATCAGGGTTCTGGCCTCGCTGGATGTGGCTCACCTCTGTGAATGACATCAGTTGGAGAAGCAGCACCCAGCAGACTGGCACGGGGCCCAGGCATGATAATAAGGCACTTTACTGAGTGCCTGCCACATGCCAGCACTGTTTCTAATCTAGGCCCTAGCTCCTCCATTTACAGATGAGGAAACCAAGGCTCCGAGGGGTTAAATGACTTGTCTGAGTTCACACATCTAGTTCTGGAATAGACATATAGATCACGGACGGCTCACCCAGGCTGCTGATCCCTCGGTACCAGACTGCCTCCCTGCAAAGGGCTGACCCCTTGGGTTGTGGGGTCTGCTTGATAACAGAGCCCTGTCAACACACCCGTGAAATGAGAGCAAGAATCCCCTGACTCCACACCCCGTGAGCTGCCGCAGGCACAGGCCAGTGAGAAATATAGGGGTGGGGAAGGCCAGTTAAAAAGCCCGCTATAGAACTTCTTTTTAAGGAATGCAATTTTAATACATTGAACCACAGCTTGGATCAGAAACAAAGACACAAAAAGGAACTAAGTTAAATGAATGTTAATGAAAAAAAATTACTAGACTTCCATTATGTAATCACACATTGTAAACTAAAAATACTTTTTAAACACGCAAGCCCTATTTATTGGAGTTAGAAAGGGAATAAAAAGCTCTAATGTGTCCTGAATAGCAATCACTGTATATCACATACTACATCTGAATTTTCTGACACTTTAGGGGCTAAATCAATGTGGCTTTATTGAATGTGGGTACCAAAAACAAAAACAAAATGAATCAACAGACACTTATGGAGCATCTACTGTGTGCAGTGCATCGTGCTAGGAGAAAGAACAAAGGCCATAATGCTGCTTTTGACAGCGTGTGTGACTGTGGCTGAGAGAATGGGGCGGACTGTGTCCTAGAAGGAAATGGGCTTCAGAGAGGGTAACAGGTCGGTGAGAGCTGAGCTGGGCTTCACGGACGGCAGAATCAGCAGACAGGTGGTGGCAGGGAGTCTGGGAGGAATGGTTGATGAGGGTCCTTAAGTCCATTTTAGTCGACGGGGCCTGAGGACCAGTCTGCATGGAAATTAAACCAGTGAAGTTCTGCTCAGGCCGTAAGACATGCCTTAACCCTACCAGTATTTCTAAGGGTCACCTCCTCTGCCTGCTGGACTTCACGTACTCAGTTTACCATCTAAAAGATGCAAGGAGCCAGGATGCGACTCTGGCCTCTCTGATCCTTCCTCTTTCATGTGGTCAGGGATGTTGCGTAGGATCAAGCACAGTTGGCCCTGCCTGGGCACGATTGTCTACCCTGGGAGGTTTCTAGAACCTGCACGGGTCGGGGGGTGTTCTATGGACCGTGCTCCATGAGGATGGAGACGGTGTTGAGAACCCTGCAGATGATGTACAGTGGGAGCACGGGGCCACCCTCTGAGGCACACCATCTTGGTACAAAGTAACCCACCAGGAAGGCCAGCCGAGACGGATGGTGAGGAGAAGCCCGGTGATGCCTCCTTTCACAGCAGGCCCATGCTGAATTCTTTCACGTCTGCTGCCTCGGTGCTGTGCAGCCCGAGTCATAGAGCCACAGGCATCTTGTCACAGTTCACCCCGTCCGAGGCCTGGTAACTGGGCTGGGTCCAGCCCTGTCTGCCCCTGCCTGCCTGGGTCCCTGACTCGGTCGCTCCCGCGCAGCGTGCTGTGCTCTGCCTGCAGCCTGCGCAGCCTCCAAGGCACTTTAGAAAGAGACGTTGACTGGCGCGGTGACAGCCACGGCCGCCTGTCTCACCCGCTCGTGGAGAACACGCACGCATGCCGCTCCACTGCTGATGCGCTTAGCTGCTGAAATCCAGCGCCCGGGCCCGGTGAGTGCTCCCGAGTGCATTTTCTTTCTCGGGGCTGAGACACACGCTGAGTGACTACACCGTGTCGCACAACGTCCTGTTGCCTGCGCCATCTGAAGGCAGTGCCGGTCTGGCGCAAGGCTCCGTGCAGCCTTCAGAGGGTGCAGCTCTCCTGGCCCGGTCCCTGGGCTGGAGCTGACAGACGGGACGTCAGAAAGCTCGGGTGCTCCGCAGCAGGTGCTGGCAGGAGGGCTTCTCCGCTTGCTCACCGTGCCCTCAGGTGCCTCGTTGGTAAACAGCTGCCCTTCACATCTTTTAGGCATGTCATAACAGTGAAATAAAAAGTGACAATGTGAAAGTACTTTACAAAGATAAAGCCTTTTAAATGGGGCTGCTTCTATCTTCTGCAGACAAGTAGTTTCCTTCTGTTCGCTGAGTTTGGCTAAATTAACCATTTGCTTCGTCGATCCGTGTGGTGTCATGTGGTTCCACGTCACATGTGGAGTCCGTGTCATAGGTTCACATGGTGTCAGCTCAGGCCTCAGTGCCTTTTACTAATAGGCTGAGCGTCACAGTCCAGTTAGGGAATCGAGGCTCGGCCAGCATCCTGTGGTCCAGAGCTCTCTCACCTGCCGCAGCAAGACTCCTAGCAGGAGTGGGAAGAGTGGGGGCTGACTGGGACCCCTGGGAGCCTGGGCTCTGCTTCTGTCCAGAACAGCATGGAGATGCCCCACAAGTCTGGTGGGGTCTGAGGCTTTGTTGTCTTCAAGAAACAATCCACAGGATGTCCTGATACGCAGAGCTTCTGCCCTCCCTGTGCAAATGTTTGCCCAGGGGTGTGGAGAGTGAGGTAAACACGGATGAGAAAGGTCAGAGGATGCTGGGTGTCGGCGAGGGTGGATGGGTGTGCTCACACACCTGTCAGCTACACTTGATGTAGATTCAAGGCGACTCTGTTCACTGAGAGCCTCCCACGTACGAAGCCCTGAGCTATGAGATGGGAGTATTTTTTTTTAAAACTTTAAAAAATTTGTTTCCTTTTTCTCCCCAAAGCCCCCTGGTACATAGTTGTATATTCTTAGTTGTGGGTCCTTCCAGTTGTGGCATGTGGGACGCCGCCTCAGTGTGGCTCAGTGAGCGGAGCCATGTCTGTGCCCAGTATTTGAACTGATGAAACACTGGGCCGCCTGCAGCGGAGCGTGCGAACTTAACCACTCAGCCATGGGGCCAGCCCCGAGATGGGAGTATTATTATCGTCTTTAATTTGGAGGTGAGGAACTGAGAAGCTAAGCAGCTTGCTCAAGGTCGCACAGCTAGTAAGGGTAGAGTCACAAAGCAAATGCATACACTTGGACTGCAGAGCCCGTCTCTTAACAAGGAAGTTATATATCCTGGTCATGATCTTTTGTATGGACAAAGCTTTTTGCAGTTTACACAGCAGTCCCAGACTCCACTTTTAATCTTTACAACAATACAGGGAGGTATTATGCTGGGTGTTACACACCCGAGTGTGCATATTAAGTGAAATTGTACCTGTGGAAACACTTAGTAAATTGTAAGATGCTCTACAAATATAGTTATTGCCTTCAAATACAGGTGAGGAAAATAAAATCAGAGAGGTTAGGTGGCTTGCCTAAAGACACACAGGTAACAAGTGGCAGAGTAAGGATGCCAGCCCAGGTCTGAGAACTTCAGGACTCAAGCTGTTTGCTTCCTTGACACCATCAAGGAGAGATTGGTTGTGGGTTGTCTGTCCCCTCCTCCTGTCCCTCATGCACCCACCAAATTGTTGCCAAGTGAAAGTTAGGCAGAGAACCTGAAGGAGACTAAGCTTTTCTTAGCTGCTTTTTATCGCTTTGGTTTTCCTCTTCTTTTTAGTCCTGATGAACCTGAGAGCGCAGTCAGGGATGGCGCTGGGGAGCGTGTCTCAGCGTGGGGAGGGGGTGGGAAGCTGTGGCAGAGCGGTCCTCGCGCGTGGCTCTCCCCGCGTTGGTGGAAGGTCCCTGGGGAAAGTGGCGGGTGGGAGGGGCCATTTTGCCCCATGGATGGGTCAACGTGTGTTTCAGGTCCTCATAAAACTGTGAGCACACATTGCTTTAAGATTGTGAGTTAAACTGGAATCCAGGGTATGTCCCTGGGGCTGTGTGTACACATGCAGTGTTTTAAAATAAATCATAGCTGCTTTGTTTGAAAGATCTTAGACTTGATACTGAAAAGATGAAAAGAAAACAACCACTAAACATCAGCTCCATCAAGCAGCTTCATACAGTGCGAAAAAGGGCCAGGATTTTGTCTCACACCTGGAGCAGAGGGAGTCTGTGTTTGTAGCTAACAATGTGTTATTTACTTGATTATTTGTTAATTTTCAAAGAGATAAGAAATTAACATTTATTTTACACCTTCTAGATGCAGAAGCTATGTTGGAGAATTTATATGTGTTTGCTCATTTATTCCTCACAAAAACCTTGTTTAAGGGGCACTATTATATGACTTTTTAAGATGAGGATATCGAGATTCTGAGAGATTAACGTGTTCAAGTTTCCCCCACAGTAAGAAATGACAGCAAGATATGTCTGACTCCAAACCTGTGTTATTTCCTCAACAGATTGAGAAAATCCATTTCATTTTCTTTGTTCTTTGTTCTTTCTTTAATCTCAGATCTTCCATCTAGAATCTCTTTCCTCCCGTCTGAAATACACCTTTTAAAAAACGTCCTTTACTGAAGGTGTGCTTGTAAGAACTCAGCAAACGAGTTTTGTTTCTCAGCTCACGTCTTCATTTCTCTTATTCTTAAAGGGCGTTTTCTTTAAGTACAGAATTCTCAGATGATGGTTACTTTCTTTTAACACGTAGAAGGGATCCTGCTGCTGTCGCCTGGCTGGTAGCCATTGAAAGGTAACTTTTCTCTTTGGCTGCTTTTAGCATATTCTCCTTGTCTCGAGTGTTCTGCAGTCTGAGATGCAGCTGGTTGTGGATGTCTTTTCATTTATTCTTCTTGGGATTCGTTGTCATTCTTGAGTATGTGTATTGGTATCTTTCCTCACTTTTGGGAGATTTTTAGCCACTACCTGTACCAATGCTCTCTCCCTGTCTTTTACTTCTGGGACTCCAAAGAGATGTATGTTAGCCTCTATTTTTCATGTCTCTTAAGCTCTTTTTCACATTTTTCGAGTCTTTATGTGCTGCATTTTGGTTAGTTTATTCTGCCCGGCTTCCAGTTCCCTGCTTCTTTCTCAGACTGTGTCTGGTATGCTATAGAGTCTGTCCACAGTCTCTAATTTCAGTTAATTTTTATTTCCAAAAATTCTCTTTGGTCAAATTTTCTTGGTTATTTCTCACGATTGTTTTGTTCCCTGTGCGTGTTTGCAAGCCTGTCTTTAATTTCTTTGATTACATTATACAGCATTCCTCCCTTCTCCACGGGAGATAAGTTCCGAGACCCCAGTGGCTTCCTGAAAGCACGGACAGTACCGACCCCTGTCTATACTATGTTTTTTCCTATACGTATATACCTATGATAAAGTTTAATTTATAAACTAGGCATAGTAAGAGATTAACAACAATAACTAATAATAAAATAGGTCAGTGATAACAATATAATGTAATAAAAGTTGTCATTGATTTCAGCAACCTCAGCATACGATTTTTTTTCTTTCCTCATTAAGTTGAGAACTTTGACATTTTCACGTAAAGGGAGCGCTTTATGACTTCTCTTTGGCACATCTGAACTACCAGCATCACTACACTTGTGCTTTGGGTCCATTATTAAGTAAAATAAGGGTTAATTGAACACAACCGCTGCAATACCACAACAATCGATCTGATAACCCTGATGGCTACTAAGTGACTAACGGGCAGGCAGCATATACAGCCTGGATACGCGGGACAGAGACGATTCATGTCCCGGGTGGGATGGAGCAGGTTGGCATGAGATTTCATCATGCTAATCAGAATGGGACACTATTTAAAACTTATGAATTGTTCATTTCTAGAATTTTCCATTTAATATTTTTGGCTTACAGTTGACCACAGGTAACTGAAACTGTGGAAGTAAAACCGCGGGTAAGGGAGACTCCTGTAGTCATTATTATAGTCAGTACCTGATATCCCATTACCTGAAGAAAGCCCTGGCTGGTGAATTCCCTTCCCTTCTCACCAGTTCACCCATGCTTTTAGAAACATTGTTTTTTATATTTTATACAAGATTTTCAGTTGTTTTCTGTGGGAGGGTCAATCTAAGTACTTAGCCTGCCATAATGCTGGAAATAGAAGTCTAGCGTATTTATTTAAAATTGACAAAATTATGAGAGGGAAAAGTAATCCAGGGAAGGTTGGCCTTTGGGACCTAGAATTGCCCCCACTGCACTGAACGTGTTTTATGGAGGCCCTGAAGAGTGCGCGCTGTGTCTCAGTGAGAGGCCTGTCACAGCGTGGCTTGTCCAGCTGGAGTGGCAGAGCAATGGAGACTTGCTCTGCTCGGCACCCCAGCCCCAGAGGACGTGACCCGAAAGTACACGACCAAAGAAGAGGAGGAGATTTTCAGGACACTTCCTGTTAGAAGGAGTCATTTTATCTCTAAGGGGTGAGAGGCCCCCTTAGGAGAGGACAGCTTGGTGAGACTTGTCCCCCAGCTGCTGCCGTGAGCCCCCCCAGGGCCACTGCGACTTAGCCTTGTCTCTGCTTAGAACTCAGGGCACCTGTTCTTCCATCCCACTGGTCCTCTGGGAGTATCCAAACTGGATGTAGAGGGGACCACAGAGTCCAAGCCGGCCCCAACCCCTC
Source organism: Equus quagga (assembly GCF_021613505.1). Taxonomy (NCBI): domain Eukaryota; kingdom Metazoa; phylum Chordata; class Mammalia; order Perissodactyla; family Equidae; genus Equus; species Equus quagga. The sequence continues at coordinate 54,015,653 of NC_060267.1, forward strand.
CTTCTCCACATTTGCCAGATTCAGTCCCTGGTTCTTTTGATTCCACCTTCTAAACAGCTCTAGCATCTGTTCCCTCGTGCCTCCTCATCTGCCACCACCCTGGGCCAGAGCACCACCGTCTCCTGCCTGGACTTTAATAATTCCCTAACTGATCTCCAAGTGTCTACTTCCTAACCCTCCCTCCCTCCCCAATGCGTTCCCCTCAAGTAGCCAAAGTTGTCTTTTAAAAAATGCAAATCAATCATCTCTCTCCCAACCTTTTAGGTTGATTTCCTATGTTTCCTATGTTCCTGTATTTCCAGTGATTTCCTATGACTGCTTGGATAAAGTCCCAGGTCCCTAACCTGGTCCATGAAGCCTGTTCTTTAACCTCGTTTCTGGCCGCTCCCTTCCCTGTTAGAGTTGTTCTAGCCCCTTGGTTTCCTTCCATTCCTTGAGCGCATGAAAGCTCCTTCTCCTTGAGGGTGTTTGCACCCGCCGTTCCTTCTTCGTGGAATGCGCTCCATCCCCTCTTGTCCCTTTCCTTGGCTCCCTCCTGCTTATCTTGCAGGAGCTAATTTAAGTGTAACTTCTTTCCCTCATCTTCTGCGTTAGTCTTGTTGCTCTGCGCTCCCTGTGGCAAACGTTCCGCACATTCATGTCTTCATCAGGACACTTAGGTCAGGTGTGACCCCATCATTATTTTTGTAGTTTCTGTTCATTGCCTGCTCTTCCCCACTACCTGGTAAGAGCTGGATTCGTGTACATCCTGCCTGTCACTCTTTCCCCAACCCAAAGCCCAGAGGCTGGCCTCTGGTAGATCTTGTTCATCTAGAGGATACATCTGAGAATGAATCCGCTTCTGCCTCCATCCCTCCACTGGAAGTACTCTTGCTGAGTTCACCTGTGACCTCCTGGTCGCTAAACTCATCGTTTCTCCTCAGTCTTCATACTTGACACCTCTACCATTGAAACCATTGCCAACCCTCTGTTTCTTTAAACATTCTCCAACTTTCCTCATCCTTTGATTTTGAGACAACATTCTTTCCTTTATTTTCTTCTACTTCTGTAAGCTCTGCTTCTAAGCCACTTTGCTGTCTTACTTTGGGTGTCCCTTAAAATTTTAGTGTCCTGCATGATTCCAGCCTTCGCTCATTTCCCTCCTACAGTCTGTGAGCAGCCTTAACTTTATCTGTGGCTTCAACCATCGCATTTATGCTGGTGAATCCCAAACCTGTATGTCCAGCCCTGACCCCACCCCTAAGCACCAGATCCTTCTTTCTCATGACATTCTGAAATACCTGCATCCTAATGTCCCATGGACATTTCAACCTTCACTTTTCCCAAGTGGAGCTAATTATCTTCTTTGCTATACTTGTTGCTCTTCCAGCATCTCCAATGTGGCTAAAATAGTTTGACTACCTACCTAACCTCTGAAGCTAGAAGCCATGGAGTCATCCTGGATACCTCTGCCGGCTCCATATCGCGTGTCAGCTATTCTCGTACTCTGCCTCTTAAATCTGTCCTCACTCCTCCTCCCTCTGCCCTGCCACCACCTAGTGCAGCCCCTACTGTTGTTTATCTGAACCATCGCATCATCTCTTACCTGGGCTCCTTCCCTCTGGCCTCTGCCCTCTCTGGTCCATTCCTACCATGAATGCCAGAGATCTCACCCCAAAGAACAAAGCTTAACCGTGCCGCTTCCTGCTTCACCTCCCGCCTTTCTCCCTCACGCCCGTGCAACGGAGCCCATCCTCCTCAGGCTGATAGGCAGGGTTCTTCATAATTTACCTCATCTTTCTGGCTGACTTTGCTTCTCTTCCCACCATTCATATTCCTCGGAATCTGCCCCCCCTTCTCATGACATATTTATGGTGCCGAGCAGGGGTTCTCAGATGTTACTGGGCATTGGAATCATGTGGAAGGCTTTGTTAAAACGCAAAATGCTGGGCCTCGCCCCCAGAGGTTCTGAGTCAGTAGGTCTGAAATGAGGCCCAAGGTCTGAATTTGGAACAGGTTCCCAGGGGCTGCTGGTGCTGCTGTTCTGGCGAGCACTGTGAGAACACCGGTTAGACCGCTAAAGAGGGTGAGCCCAGGAGCACTGCTGCCTGGGCGCAAATGCTGCCTCTGCCGCTCGCTTCCTGTGTCCCTTAACCTCTTCATGCCTCAGTTTACTTGTCCATAAAACGGGGCTAATAATATAAACTACCTCTTAGGCTCTGGGGGAGAGTGAGTTAACACTCAGAAAGCACTGACAGCAGTGCTCAGTTCACTGTGAGCGCTCAGGGTGTGTCAGCGGCCACCATTGTTATTTTTATTCTTGTTCCTATCCTTGGGTGTGAGGTCCGCCTCCCTCACTCTTTTTTGCTCACAATTTTCTACTCTTCCTTCAAGAATTAGTTTCCTTTCTGAGGTGCTGTTGCTTACACTCCCGTGCGCCCAGGCCACCCTCGCCTTCTCCTTTGTGCTCACACAGCCATGGGGCACGAGCTGTCCTAGCATCTGCTCGCGGCTCTTCCCTGCTTACCAGGAGCGGCTCTCACCCGCTGTGCATTCTTCAAGGCTTCATTTTTAGTCTGTCTGGTACAGCGTAGGAAAATATTTCTTAATTAAATGACTGAATTGGCATATGTTGCAGAATTGATTACTGCAATGGAAAGATGGTAAAATGTGTCAAGTCTGGGGAAAAGCCTGAATACCAAGAAAAGGTGGGGAGAAAGAATGGTGTGGGAGTTTGGGAATGCTGTAGTCAGTACAGTGGGGTTGCGCTTCAGGAATGTGGTCCTGTGGTCTCGGGACCATCTGAGTGCACACAATTTGGGATAATCTTAGCTGTCAGTAGCAAAAAAATCCCAACTCAACGGCCATAAACAATCTTGACATTGATTACTTACGTAAGAAGAAGTCTGGAGCAAGAGTGACGCCAGGGTTGTTTAATCCAGTGTTCAATGATGTCATCAAGGACCAGGTTCTTTCTATCCTTCTCTGCTCTTCCCTCATGTTCCCCTGTCATGGTCACAGTGTAGTTGCAGAAGGTCACAGTGGGGCTGAACAAGACAACATCCAAGAGACGAGGAGGTTCTTTCATCCTCTTTTTTAAGAGCCAGGAAAATATTTCTAGGAATACCTCCAGGACCGCCCCAGTGTCTCAGTGACCAGAGGCGGGTCAGAAGCTCACCTCTAACCTGCCCTCTGGCGAGAAGCCTGGGTTTGCTTTGACTGGATGAGGCCGCTGAGCCGGGCATGTGGTCGCTTACCCTGAGTGGTGAACACACCTGGAGTTCTGTTAGAAAGGAGGAAGGGAGAAATGGATGTTGCTCAGTGAAGCAACAGCGTCTGCTTGAAAGCCTGACCAGACCCAGCTGGTGGTTTATCTAAGTCACAAGATGGAAACTAAGTGACTTGGAAGGTCTTTTCTCCCCTGAGCATCTATGATGACTTCCTTGTAATCAACGTGAGGAGACCTTCCCTCTGTCTGTTCCAGCTGCAGGTCATGCCCTGACCACAGCTGCCCTGCAGGAGACTGGCCCAGAACCACACTCTGGTCATCAGGCTGCTTGTTGAGGGTGGGGCAGCAGTGACTTGCCCCTCTTCCTCATGAGCCCAGCCTGGCTCTCCACCTGGCACTCAGCACGGCCTCGTCTCTTCCTAAGGACAGAGCTGCAGGAGGAGCCCTGGGGCAGCCAGCCCCCAGAGACTTGGGCTTCAGAGGGCGCTCCAGGAGGGTTTGGTCCCGGTGTGCTGCCTCCCCCACCGCCAGGTGTGCAACTGGACACGAGGCTTGCTTATGGTAAGAAAGCGAGTTCCTAGAGGCTGAGGGTAGTGGGAGCAGCCACCTGCCAGAAGGCTGGGCCTGGTAAGGAGGTGTTCTGAATGATGATGCAGAGGGCTGTGTCTGTGCTAGGGCTCTCTGATTTTCCGTAGCCCCTCTTAAAAACTGTTAGTCAGCTTACCAAAGTGGACTCCCAAACCACATGGATCTGTGTTTTCTGCATGTCTGATCCGTGGAGAGCTGCAGGATAGGCTTGTCGTCCCTCGAGGGTCTGCCTGTCTGAACAGAGAAAGAAAGCTGGTGAGAACCCAATGGGAGAGGCTTCAAGCAAGGGCAGCAGATAACGATCCTGGAAAGCAGTGGGTGTCCGCAGTGGGCAGGAAGTTTGCGTTCTATGCTAGGAGCAGAGGGGACATCTTTCAGAAACTGTCTACTAGCCTGACACTCTAAAGTTTTCCCAGTTCTTCCAGACACACGTGTCAGGAGCAGCTAAAGTGAAATACAGCAGATTGACCCCGGCCGGCAGGGCGGTGGAATTTAGTCACGAGAGACTTCTGTGGTGTCTGCTGGGGTGAAGTAACGCTGATCTGACCTTTATGATACGTGTCGTTCGATTTTATGCGTCTGTCTGAAAGCTTCCATCAGATTGTCAGCTCCTTGAGGGCAGTAATAGGATATTTTATTTCTCGTCAATTCTTCACAGGGTCAGTACTCAGTCATTATTTACTGGTTGATCTTTCACTGCATAGCTATGTAATGAAAATAAGCAGTTGAGGTCCTAGAATTTTCTTTCACTTGGGCAGAGTTGTCATCGGTATCTCGAGCACCTGCTGAGGTGGACAGTGGCCGAGTGTGTTCCTTTCCTACGGCTGCCGGGACAAAGCACCACAAACTGGGTGATTTAAAGCAACGGAGGCTCATTGTGTCACAGGTCTGGACGATAGAAGTCTGAAGTCATGGCGTTGGCCGGCTGTGCTCGCTCTGACCCCTAGGAGAAGTGTTGCTTGCCTCCTCCTGGATTCCGGTGGTCTGTCAGCAGGCGTTAGTGCTTCTTGGCTTGTAGCCGCGTAATCCAAGCTCTGCCTTCGTTGTCACCTGGTGTTCTCCCTGCGGCTCTCTGTCTTCACATGACCGTCTTCTTACAAGGGCGCCAGTCACATTGGGGTAGGGGCCCACCCTACTCCTGTGTGACCTCATCTTAACTGATGACGTCTGCAATGACCCTGTTTCTAAATAGGATCCCATTCTGTGGCGCTGGGGTTAGGACTTTGACATGTCTCTATTTGGAGATCACCGTTCAAACCCAGGGCACCAAGTCAGCTCATTCACAGTGACAAGACTAGGACCAAAGGGGCCGGGGTGCATAGTAACACTGTCCCTTGGTGCTGACTGGAAGGGACAGGGAGAAGAGTGAGCAGGGCACGTGTCCTCTGTTCTGTCAGCATTCTCCAGGGAAGTTTGTTTGAGCTGGGCCCAGCTGGACACACCATGATACTGCACTCCGGGGGAGGAGCTCCACGCTCCTATTGCTCCCTCTTTTTATAGGACAAGTTGGGGAGAAGCCTCGACAGAGGGGAGCAAACAGACCATTTGGGTTCCAGGCAGCCTTAACTGGGGAGCAAAGTGAAGGAGCCCCACCTCATCCTGTGGGAAGTTGTACCCCCTTCCCCTGGGAGAGGAGGAGCTATGGGATCCAACCAGCTCATTGCCGGGCAATTCAGAGAGAGTACCCAATGCTAGATATGGAACGACCTGCTTGTCTCCAAACCTAGTAGAACCTGGACCCCATGTGCCAACGTCCTGTCTCCCCAGTTTAGGACCCCTTAGTGCAGACGTTGTAAACCAGAGGCCCACAGGCCACTTGTGGTGTGTAGATGTTTTGTTCACAGTGTTTTCATAGTACTTTTTTGAATAAGCAATACATTCACATAGTTCAAAAATCAAGTCATTATAGAAAGATATCTAGTGAAATCTTATCCTGGCCTCCATCTGCCTGAACTGCCCCCTCCCCAGTAAACACTTTTATTAGTTTCTTATACATCCTTCTAGAGTTTCTTATTGCAAATGCATGTCAGTACAAATATATATTCTGCCTTCACCCCTTTCTTTCGTATGTAGTTATAATACACTATACACACTTTTTTTTTACCTTGCATTTTTCACTTAATTTATCTTGGATGTCTTTCCTGATCAGTATGTCGAGAGCTTTCTCCCTCTTTTTCACAGGGGAATAATATTCCATTGTATGGATGCATCATAATTTATTTAGTTATCTCCTACTGATGGACACAGGTTGTTTTCAGTCATTTGGTGTTTATTACAAGTAATGCTACAGTGAATAAAACTGCCATTTTGTATTGTACCTGAATGTGTATAATTTAGAAATTCTGAAATATTTTTGAATTATCAAAAGGACTGGCGACACTGGGTTCTAATAACTGTGTTGACAACTGGTTGGATTGAGTAGCGGCTGTCACTAAGGGTCCCTAACAGTAAGACGAGCCTTCTCCCATTTGACGTTTCCCCAACACCTCTCACTAAGTCTCTTCCATTAAGGCTGAGTATTGACTGCCACTGAACGTCATGATGGTGCTGTTTTTCTTGTACTAGATTCAGAAGGAAGAGGAAATCACTCTTGTATTCATGTCTCTCCCAAGTGGGAAATGAAAGCCAAGGAGGCTGTCTTTTCAAGAGGAAAGGGAGAGGGCAGATTGCTTTGTGGATGTGACTCTGCTTCGTCCATGCCTGCCGAGCTGGCTGCTCTGCGTTGCTTGCCTGGCGCTTGCATCTGCAGCCCTGCCAGGTCACGGCCCTGACGTGCTTGTCCGGAGCAGAGGGAAAGGATGCTGCTCGCTGGTTGCTTCAGCACCGCCTGGATTGCTGCTCAGAGACCGGTAATAAAAACGAAGGAGACAGTAAAAAAATATTGTTGTTACATGGATTATCTCATCAGAACCCCATGAGGACATGATATTCCTATTCTTATTTTATGGACAAGGGAACAGTGACAGAGTGAAGTCACATGACCAAGATTCATAATTCATGCATGGCAGAACTGGTATCTGAACCCAGGAATTGCTGGCTCTAGAACCTGATGTTTTAGCTAATATATTATGCTGCCTCCAAAGTCTTAAAAAAAAGATGTGGTTTACAGTGATACCTCTCATATTTTAAGTTTATCATCAGTGGTGGCATGGCAGTGATGGTCCTGACAAAGATAAGAGAGCATCTCTGAAAATGGGTGAGGTGGTGGCACGTCCCAAAGAAGGTGTATACCGAGAATGCACTTTTGTTCTCCTCACAAAGCTGCTCCTTTATGGTCTGCCACATCGGATAGAGTGGAATTGGTTCCATTGCCCCCTTTGCTCTTTCAATCTCCAAACATTTATGGCGCCATCTCTGAATGAAAGGCCGTGTGCCAGGTGTTCGATAAGATGAATGAGCCACACCCTAGTCCTTGGAGCCTAGTTAGGACACGTCAACAGAAGCAGTAGTGCCACCCGGTTGATGTGGTATTGGAATGACATGGATGTGTCAGGCTGGGTCCTGAATGTGATAGAAGAGATGGATTCACTGTGGAGTGACAAGGCGGGTGGTTTCCAGTTGTCCTGGGTCTTCATCATTTTACGTTGCTTGATGGAGGAAGGAAGCGAGGGCCCGGAAGTGGAGGCTGTGAGCTAAGGTGTTGAGCCATCCTGCCCACAGCCCAGGGTGAAGCTTACGGTGGCTGCAGCTCTAGAGGCCATGGGCTCTCTGGAGACAGGCTCAATCAGGGTTGAGAGGTGGGCTAAAGGAAACCTCCTTTCCCTTTGTTGCTCCCCATCTCAGCTTTCCTCATTCCTGGTCACTTGTTTAGTGGCTGAGCTGGGCTGCCCCATGGGGCACTTCCTGTGGCAGTTAGTGCTCTTCTCCAGTGAAGGACTGTTAGGCCCAGCCAGCTGAGGGCTGTGGAGGGCCGGGAGGGCTACAAAGATAACAACAGGGCACAGTTCGTAAGTCACCGTCTTTGACCTGCAGCAAAAGGATCTGCAGACAGGGTCTTGTCACAAGGAAGCTCCTTTCTTGGCTTTTTATGGTTACCGTTTATCTTTCTTCTCCCCCAAGTTTGCATGCAACAGCATCTGTCATCTCTGTGGTTGTCTTAGAACAACTAGGGGTTTCTGCTTTTTATTTATTCTTTCTCTGAGTGTGACGCTAACCACAGCAGCCGCAGGGCAGAGGGTGGGGGAGGGAGCCAGTTGCTTTTCATTCAAATGCTGTGATCTTTGGTGCAGCTGGTGAAATTTACAAAACAGGTATTGAAACAGTTCAAGCGACTGCTGGGGATCTGTTGCTTGTGGGTCCATGGATGAGTAACAGAAACCAGTTGTTCTCTGGTCAAAAAGGGGAATTCAGAGTCCTGCTGGAATACAGACAACAGGCATTTCTAGGGCCACAGCTATGTGTGTTTCTCTGTACTGGCAGCTGTGTGGAGACACAAGAGAAGAATCCCATACCCTTCTTGTCCTCAAGGAACTTAGTGACAAGAAGAGGAGAAAAATACACAGTCAACCTGCCCTCTTGGGCCTGTTTCGTCATTCAAGAAATGAACGAGGTCGGGTTTCGTCAGTGTTCCCAGTGGAGTCAGTACTGCCCCCTAGAGTGTGCCTACGAATCACCTGGAGGTCTTGTTCACATTCTGACTCTGTAGGTCTAGTCGCAGGCTTAAGATTCTGCCTCTCCCGAGATCTGCCGACTCCCCGGTGATGCTCCTGGTCCAACGACCATAGTGCTTTGAGTACTGAAGCCCTAAAGGGCATTTTGGAAATCTGTGGGGTAGCTTTGAGTGCCACACGCTGGAGAGATGCTCCCGACATTTTCTGGGTCGGGGCTGGGGACGCTAGTTGTGATTCCATATGTGGTGGTTGACCTACCCAAACTCAAGCCATTACAAATATAAATCAGTAATACCTTCCTACATAGTAATACTGAGAAGTTTTCAAAGAAGTTATGCAAAAAGCCCAGTAATTTAGGAGACAGTTGTTTTGGGAAGAGAAGCCTAAATAAAATAAAGTCTTGAAACGATTGGATAATTTCCACATTCCATACGTTCTGTCCAGATTAGAGCATTTCCACACATGCGTTTAACTGAAAAGGGTTTCAGTGAAACATGCAGTCAGTGCAACAGCAAGGAAACCCCGTGCAGATTTGTGATAGGAGATCCGAGACTGTGTCTAACGGACTTGGACACAGGACAGCATACTATTAAATTAGCAGAGGTGCGTGAAATGTCACCATCTCAGCAAACTTCTTTATAAAAGCTGTTTTTAAAATAGTTTGTGTTCTAATATGTATGTATATTTGTAGTACAATGGTAAGAAATCTCTTGCAAAAATTAGATATTACAATGATTTACTTTGGGGTTGCTTTGGTTTTTCACCCTTACTCTGATAGTCTCCTTTTTTCCAATCCATCCTCCTGTCTCCATTGCCTAAACAAAAAGGATATCATTTCCAAGGTTTTTTAATGCTAATGACGGAATGTGTGCCTGCACTCCCTGGGCGGGACTTCCAAATTGGAGACATGTTTTCCATACTTTGTCACTGCCCTGTCCCATGTCCCAGCATAATAAATTATTATGACATTATACATATGTATAAGGCTTAGCTCATTCACAAGAACAATATACTTCCTTGTTTTCTCTCCGTCCACATCAGTAATTTGCTTTGGCATGCGAATTCTATCTCAGTTCAGACTATTTCCTCCTTCCTGTTATCAGATACAGATGGGTAAGTGGGTTTGTTATTTCCATCCTAACATTTTTCATTGTGTTGTCCTCTGCTCTTTGATTTCCTCGTAGTCCTTGTGTGGAGCGTTCAGTCGAATGTTGTGCATTACAAGGAGGTGTGGGCCTTGGCTGTTGCATATGTGTTCCAGTGCAGCCCTGCAGGGGCATACTGAAATGTTTGTTATTTCATTATAAATTGCTTTCCTTTTCTCTCCTTTATATTACAGTTTGAGCTCAATTAAGCATACGGGTCAACTAACTGACCTCGGAGTTGCGTTTCAGGCAGTAAAGAGGGCCTTTCTGAATATTTTTGTAAAAATGGAGTGTTGATGGGAGAGGCTGGAGCCCCACTGGTTTAAATGAGCTCTAAGGCCTCTGACATTCTCAGAAAACAGTAGATGGCTGTCTGATTTGTGACTAAATCAAAAATAATCCTGGAGAAAGCGATGAGTGAAAGTTGCTATCGCCTGTCATGTCTGCTTGGTGAGAGACTGTGAGACCTTGAGCCTTGAAACAGGCTATACTTCAGAAACTGGGAGACTTAAAAAAAGCAAAAACAAACAAAAAAAACCCCCACACACACTTTACACCTTGACCCCACGCAGGATCATTTGAAACTGAATCTCTGGAGGGAGGCCCAGGTATCTGGGGTCTAAACATCTCCCCAGATGATTCTAATGAGCTGTGAGGGTGAGAATCCCAGCCTGCAGGGAAGTAAATGCTGAAAAGATGGGTCCACGTTCTAACTTCCAGAACCTATGATTGTGACTCTATCAGAAAAAACGGTCTTTGTAGACGTAATTAAGTTACAGATCTCCAGATGAGATCATGCTGGATTATCCAGGTGGGCTACATTCAATGGCAAGTGTCCTTATAAGAGGCACACAGAAGAGAGACAGAGGAGAAGGCCATGTGAAGACAGGGGCAGAGACTGGAGTTATGCAGCCACAAGCCGAGGAACGCCTGGAGGTACCGAAAGCCGGAAGAAGTAAGGAATGACTTCTCCCCTAGAGCCTTCGGAGGGAGCGTGGCTTGGAGGGAGAGTGGCCCTGTGGACACCTTTATTTAGGACTTCTGGCCTCTAAAACTGTGAGAGAGTAAATTTCTGTTGTTTTAAGACACGTAGTTTTTGCTAATTCATTACGGCAGCCCTGAGGGAACTAATACACTGCTGAAAGTGTGGATAAAATTTGGTGGGACGGAAGGTATATAGGAGTTTTTCAGATATGGAAGCAAAATGAGTGACAGCAAGAAGGCATGGCTGGGGGTAGAAGGGGAGGCAGGACAACTGGACTAGAGAGTGACTTTCCAAGAGGCGTGGGAACTAATTCTGTGGAGAGCCTACCAGAGAATTCCTGGGTGTAGATGATTCCTTTCCTAGGAAAGATGCTATCCTCTCCATTCTGTCCTGTCATATCTCAGGGAATAGCATTCTGTACTTCCTTAGATCACAAAAGGCCCAAGAAGCCTGGGAAGGGAGTTTGCACTTCCTTCCACAAGCATGGGAGCTGCTGAGGAGGGAGCAACCTGGCAATGCTTTAGGGAGGCCTGCCTGCCTGGCCTGGGTGGCATGTCTGAATAATTGGCGCCTGCTGCTGAATCGTATAAGTGGTCACTGAATCCATTCTGCTCTCCACCTCTCCCCGCCGCCAGCAGTCCTTCTGTGCAGCAGTGGCTTGATGAGTGTGAGCAGAGCCATTTGTTTCCCAGCCTTGGAAGTCTGGGTGATATTGCTGTCATCGTTGGGTGGGTCTGCCAATGTCTTAGAAGTTAATCCCTTCTGCAGATCCCTGAATGAAGTCACATCACTTCTGATGAACTCCAGAGGGACCATCCTCAGCCCACGTGTCGGAATGAGAGCAGCCAACCTCGAAGCCCACACAGTGCCAAGTGCACTTCCTTAATGACCAGCCAGTTGTCTTGTGGAGGCATCTCAAGAGCACTGCAGGATGAAGCACGCACCCATGCCCTACTTTCTGCAAAACGAAGCAAGGGAAACTTTCATTAACACTGCCTGTGAAATCAGAGGCCTCCCTGACTTTCCCCAGCTGGCGCAGCAGGAGCCGAGAGTGCCTGCACGTGAACTCACTAGTCACATCCTGGATCTTGTGTGTGCATTTCCCAGGCATTGATTGGAACCACTAACTCAGGAAGGACCAGCAGCGTGGGAGCAGAGAGGTCACCCTGAGCATGACTGCCTCAAGGGTGGAGGAGGAATTATGTGCTGCCTGGCAAGAACCATCTAGGGACTGCAGGGCACTGAGCTGGGGTGGGGGTGGGGGCCCAGAATGGATTCGGCGAGAAGAGGAAACAGGGGAGCAACCGACCCATGTTATTTTTCACCTTCAACTTTCAACTGTCAGCTGTGCTGGCGATTTAACATGCCCCATTGTCCCAGAGATGAATGAAGGGCGTAGGAACTCCTTCGTTTCGTTTTCTGGGGATCAATGTCTTTAAAGGAAGGAGATCACTTTCTTCCAGGGACACCACGCTGTGACACTGTTAGGTCAGTGGCTACTGTTTTAATGTTGAGGGAGATGCTGCAGAATGCTGGGCGCAGGTCAGAATGGAGCTGCCGGCCTGAAGGAGTAATTTTGGGATCCCCTGGATAGAATGCCCTGGTAGAGCACCCATCCCTGCCCATTATGGATTGTGAAGATGAAGAGCATCTTCAAGTGAGATGTGGGGCCGAAGTTAGGGAGCAGGGATGGAGGACCATTGCTCGTGTTAAGTCTCACTGGGGCACTTAGCAGCCCCCTCCCGAGGCCTTAACCTCGCTGTGACCCTCAGGCAGACGACCAGTGAAGATGTTTCCAGTTGAGCGGTAGAGCATTGGGAATGCAAATATTCAAACTTTCAAACCCTCCACCTGACACCTACTCTTATTTGCAAGAAAACCTGAGGGATTTTCCCAGGGTGGGTGGAGGGGCGGGTAAATCTGACACCGGCTGACCTCCTGACTGCAGGGGGCAGCAGTGGGCTCCAGAGAGCCAGCGCTGGTGGAGAAGCCCTGCGTGATGGGGAGACCCTAGCAGGCTGCTCACCCGCAGGTGGTTCCACCCTGCGGAGGGGCGTTCCAGAGAGCAGCCTCAGTCTGTTCTCTGTTCGGCAGACACTGCGCGCTGCTTCATGCTCAGCGCTCTAGGAAGGCACTGGGATATACCACTGGGAACAAGACAGACAGGCCCTGGCCTCAGGGAGCAGACCTGCAAACACTAAAGAAGAGAAAATCACCCTTAAACCCAGTAAACAGAGATAATCACTATCAACATTTGAGGTGTATTTCCTTCCCATCTTTTTCATCACATGCGCACGCACACACACACACGCTTTTCTTACTGCCTTTCCTCATTCTGCCTTACATTTTAGTTTGTCGCATGCATCTATCTCCATTAGACCGTGAGCTATTGGAGGGCACAGATAAGGTGTCACTTGCTTTTTATCCCTGTTACCTAACACAGCCTCTTGCGCCAGGAGCCCCTCTGTCCGTGTCAGCGCGGAGAGCCACGAGGCAAGTCTGTCTGGCTTTGGAATGCAGCACATCGCGATTTTGAGGAAGGGATTTTGTGCTGGTGCTTGCTGCTCGCTGCCGACTCTATGCATTCCACAGGCCCTGGGCACTGCTAGCCAGCCTGCCACTCGGCGGGGCGGCTGGGGAAGGGAACAGAATGACATGGAGATTTCACAAGTGGCTGAGACACGGGTGGGTGATTAAGTGTGTTCTGCCTCCTGCGTGGGGTTGAGTCGAAAAGAGCTCTCCTCCTGTTATTTCTCTGAGGCCCTTTTCTTGCTTTAGAAAGACACAGTTGATTCTGGCAAATCTTTCTTTATCCTTTCTGATCAAAAATAGTGTTTCACCCGGGGAAGGTGGGTGAGATTTTCTTCTCTGAGAAATCAGTTTGGGCCCTAAAATACTCTTTGCTTAGATTGAAATTCAAGAGGCTCTTGAGCTGGGCTTGGAAGTGGAATTAACACAGGCTGTTTTCCAAAAAGCTCAGTGTGAGGAGGCTGGGACCAAGTCAGGAGGGGAAGTCACTCAGCGGGCCACAGGCGAAAGCACGGCAGAGCGCCTGGGGGGTCTTCAGGGGAGTCAAAGTGGCAGGAGCTGTTCACAGAGCATCAGGACCCCTTCAAAGCATATGTGGAAAATGGGAGAGGCCGGTGGGAGATTGAGTGCTTTCCTTTTTTGGAGCAAAATTTAGGAAATTCATAGGTCTTGATGGTAACAGAACAGTAAAAGCAGATACAAGGAAGACAAGCCCAATTGCCTTCTGAGATTTTTATCTGAATGTGGTAGGATGTTTGTTATTTAGATGTCTTTTTTTCTTTAAAGGATACGTGGCATAGCAGAAGCTATTTCTAGAATTAAATATCTCTGAGGGAATTTCATTATAAGATCAAGGAAAAAGTCTGCAAGGTTTTGGCTTCTGATGAAAAACATCTAAAACCAAGTAAAATCAAAAAGAACCCTTAAACAAACAAATTGCTGATTTGAGTGAGGCAAAGAAATCTCAGCCGGAGGACCCTCTCTGGAGCCCACGATTGGAGAGAGGGGTGAGGGGATGTTTAGGGCTAAGTCTCTGTGAGGCAGTGACCTTCCGGGATGGGATTTCCTCTCTCTAAACGCCAGGAAAAAGAGATGATGTAGACAGAATCTGGTGGTTCACACAGAGCAAAACAGGAGAGGGGGAGCGCGAGGCCCAAGGGGGCCAAGTGACTTGCCCAAAGTGAGGACATTAGGGGTAATGTGGGGGAATATGCTTTTTAAAAAACACCCCAAATCTAGTCTTCTCTCTGCAATTCTACATTGCCGTGGGAGGTCAAAAGGAGGGCATAGGTTTGGGTGGCACTTGGTTTGAATCTGGCTGTTTTTGGACAAGTTTTTAATATTTTCCCCAGGCTCAGTTTACTCATCCGTACGAAACCCGCAGTGCCCCCAGATTGCCCCCGAGCCTTCTCAGCTGTATAGCTGCATGGATCTCTCGGGCGTCCTGTTGTGCTGTGTAGGGAATCCTCTGGTGTTCAGTGGACGTCCGTCTGGGTGTCACTTAGAGGGGAGAGACAAAGGGAACAACTCACTGTGCCACGATGCTGACGTCACTGCTGTCCCCACCTTGTCAAGCGTGACCTCCAGTTCTGGACAGCTCTCCTCTGGGCCTCACACTCACTGGCTCGCTCATTCATGCAGGGCCTGTTTCAGGTGCTGGGGACACAGCAGTGACCGGAGCAGCAAAGCCCCAGCCATCGTGGAGCTTGTGCTCCAGACCTGCTCTGTGCAGTAGAATATAATGTGAGCACACATGTGCTGCTCAGTATTCTAGAGCCACATCAGAGAAAGTAAAGGAAACAGGCAATGTTAATTTTACCATTGGTTAACCTAAGGTACCCCAGATATTATAATTTCAGCATGTAGTCACCTAAAAATTTATTAATTAGATATTTTACCTTCCTTGTTTTGAACTAGATTATTCTTACAGCACATCTCAATTTGTACTGGCCACATTTCAAGTACTCAGTAGCCTTGTGTGGCTCACTCTATTGGACAGTGTGGTTCTAGGGCTCAGGAGCAAGACTGCCACCCACTCCAGCGAGGGAAGCGTGTCACTGCAGGCCCTACTGCCTGGTGGGGAGCTGCCACCACACAAAGGGGCCCTCGCCCCGGGCGCTGTCTCCCACCACCAGAGCGTGCTGACTTCATACGGGAGGAGGGAGAATGCCCACGCTGCAGAGTTCTGTGCTAGGCTGTGGGTTCAGGCAGGAGAACGACACGGTGCTATCCTCTCTGTAATCATAATAATATCATTAGTACTTAATGAGTGCTAAGTATGGGCCAGGCCCTGTGCTAAGCACTTGATGTGCTCTGTGTCTTATTATCTTCATGACAACTTTACAAGAGAGACACTAATATTCTCCATGTTTAACAAAGGAGGAAAGTGGCTTAGAGAAAGCAGTTAGAGCACTTGCTGAGGCTCACATGAGAAGTGAGTAGCAGACCTGAGACTTGAACTCAGGGCTGTCTAAAGCCAAAGACTTGTGTTCTTAAAACAGAAACAGCCCAGAATGAGATTCAGAATGAACACAGGCTCCCAGAGCCTTCATCGAAGGCTCTCTTCCTCTGCATACAGACCATACTACCAAGTCAAATGCTTTGGAGATGAAGGTGTCATTGAGGAGGACTCAGTGTCCCGTGGAGAGGTATATGTGATACATCGGCACCCCCAGGCCCAGCCCTTCACAGCTGTTGTCCAGGATCCATCGCTGCCAGCATGTTCTTATTACAAATAAGATGGCGCAGCCTTTGAAAACCATATAGTAACGTGTGTGTGTTACAAATAAAATATTTACTTGTCGACATAGGTTACAGAAACCTCTGTTGACTCTAAAGCACCATATGAAAGGTTGCATCATTGTTATATGGTTATTACTATTGTTATCATCCAGTGGATGGCATGTCCAGGGCGCTCACACAGCCCAGACGACCGCACTGGTGCCTGTAATATCAGACGGCCGCTGAGGACGTAGCCTGTCCCAGCAGATCCCAAGCACCTGGAAGTTCTGGAGCTTCACTTGTACTGCAGTAAAAACCCAATGTGCAGGGGCTGGCCCCGTGGCCGAGTGGTTAAGTTCGCGCGCTCCGCTGCAGGCGGCCCAGTGTTTCGTTAGTTCGAATCCTGGGCGCGGACATGGCACTGCTCATCAGACCACGCTGAGGCAGCGTCCCACATGCCACAACTAGAAGAACCCACAACGAAGAATACACAACTATGTACCGGGGGGCTTTGGGGAGAAAAAGGAAAAAATAAAATCTTTAAAAAAAAAAAAACCCAATGTGCAGGTGAGCCAGTTCGCCAGGTGTCTTCCTCATTTGCCAGTTTGCCTGGTGCTGAAGTCAGTCTTTATGTTCAACCTTGGGTGGCCAGCAGCACTCCTGGCTCCTCAGAGCATAGTTAGAGAGACACTTAGAAACCCTCAGACATGATGGAGGGGCCACGGGCCTCCCCTCTCAAGTCCCAGGACAGCTGATAGGCCAGCCGCCAGTGTCTGGAAGACAAAGGGCCCACAGACTCTGCTGCGGGTTTCCTGGGCTTCCTCGTGGCCTTGCTAAATGGGATGACCTTGCAGAACATGCAAATCCCGTGTACTCGCTGAGGCCCACTTTAAGTCCTGCCTCCTCCGTGGAAGCCTTTCCTGACATCTCAGCCCCCTCCAGCCCTCTCCCACCTCTAATGTCCTGTAGTCGGGAACGCCTGTGCCATTTAGACACTGAAGCCCTGTCCTGTATTGTTAGCTACACATTTCTGTATGGTCGTGCCCTTTCTTTCCCATACCCAGACTTCTGTGACCTCTCCTGGTGACAATCATGTGCTGACTTGTGACATCTCTGATGACCTGCTTGGTAAACTCCACCTTGTTCCAGAGAGGGTTTAAGGAGGCTGTTTCATTATTCTAAGTGGGCATGATGTCCTTAATTAATTTTCATTTGGTTTTGTGTGCTGCTTCTCCATCCAGAATATACATCCTTTGAGAATTGTACTCTTGTAATCTTGGTGTCCCACTAGAGTCTCTGCCTGACTCACCTTGGGGACTTAGTGACAGTTTGTTGCTCAACATTGAGCAAAGGTGAGAGCCCTGATCCAGATCCGCTCCCTGTGATACTGGTCAGCTGCATAATACCCTTTACTTCATCTGCCTGCAGTCACCACGATTTGTACTATATATTCATTAATTTGTTAGAACCTCTCCCCCGCACTGGAGACCTTTTCGGTTCTCAGCTGTGTCCCCAGCACCCAGCACCCAGTGCAATGCCTGCAACCTGGCAGGGCTCGGTAAAGCCCAGGTCAAGACTGTACATGTGACCGACTCAGCTTGGTCACTGTAGGGGAGGGCAGAGGCCAGGAGAGGAGCGTTAGGGCCTGGGGTGCCCAAGGGCTTTCTGAAGGCTCTAGTCACAGAGAAGTGATGTCAGCTCCCGAAGGGCATGTGGGATAGTGGGAAACACGTGGGCCTCGAGGTCAGGGGCTCTGAGGGGCAGGCACTTTCCCGCACTGAGGTTTACTTTCTCTGTAAACTTGAAAAAGTCTTACGAGGGTTGAAGGAGATATTTTTGTGAAACTGCTTTGTAAACTATAAAGTGACGTGGTAAGATGCTATTCATCACCATGAGATCTAGTCCCTGCCTACCTGTGCAAGTATATTTCTTATAAATTTTATTTAGCTAGGCCAATCTTCTCATTTAAAAAAGTGTTTTTTCATTATTTCAAAAATACTATATTGTAATAACAAAAATATTCAAAAATTCAGAAGAAAATCAAAACAAGTTCTCTCTTAATTGTCATCTAGAAATAACGCTATGAACATCCTATGTGTAGCCTAAATAGTTTTTTCCCTAAATGCGTATGACCCAGGTTTCCCAGGTGTCAGCAGCTGGGGGCAGACGGGGCACCGTTCCTCCCCTGCTCTCTCACTGCACTGGCTTTCCCGGGGCCCTGCCAGGCCCTGAACAGCAAAGCCAGCGCAGCGCTGGGCGCGGATGGAGAGGACGCAGCGAGGGACTGTCTTCTTCCTGCGCTCTTCACCGTCTGAGCGTACTTCCTGGGTTTGTGTATCTATTGTTTGTCTCCTCTGGAATATGAGCTCCCTGAGGTCAAACGCTTGCCAGATTTGCCTTATTGCTGCCTTTTGGCACCTGAAGCAGCACCTGTGGGTGGTAAATATTCACTGAATGAGTGAGTGAACACTGAGTGCTGTCAAACCTCATACGGAATAGGAGGCTTTAGATGGACTGTGCATTGAGATGTACAGAGGCCAGACTCTTTGGTACTGTAAGTCTGGTCTGCCAGGTCGAGCTGTGGCTGGAGAGGCGGCCTTAGCAGACGTATGATAGATAATCCTAACCCCTGCAGTCACCATAGCTGCCTCCAGGAATTTCAAGCATGCTCTCAGACCATGCTACTGAGCACCTGGCCAAAGCGCTCCCCAATTCCTCTCGGGTTCACGGGTTTTCGTGTCCCCAGCTGCCCTAGGCAAGGAGGCGCACTCTCTCCTTGCCCCAAAGCCTGGCCCTCCTCCACCTTTCAGGCCGCTCTCCTGTGGGGCCTTAGGCTTTTCTTACAAAGACTACCACATTTCTTTCCTAGGCAGGGCAGTCATTCTGGCCATGGTTCTGCCTCTCTGTCTTCAAGGGTGAGCTTCATGGTGCAGACAGCATTTGTGGATTGGATGCAAAGAGCTTCCAGAGCACTGCTGAGAGCTGGGCCTTCTAAGAGGGGTCTCCAGCCAGCCCTGTGGCTACCCCCTTCTCTTGCACGAGGGTCTGCCCCCACTGGGCTGGACACAGTCTCCAAATTCGGGTCACTAAGCAGACTTCCCTCTGCTACCCCCCACCCTCATGCTCCTCTCCAAAACCTGGAAGAGGATGGGACTCTGCTTGTTTTCTCCTGGGTTACTGCAGCCCTACTGGAAGCGATGTTTCCCCCCACTTTTCCCCAAATTACCGTAAAACCCCTTCCACTGTGTTCCCCAGTGGAAAACAAGGTGTGATTCATTACTGTGTGTTTCTTGGTGGGACTCAAATCGAGGGTAGCAAAAGTGCCCTCCAGATGTGAGGTACCCATCCTCTGTGGAGCCAGGACCTGCGAGGTGAGCGAGAACAAGAGGTGGACAGGCTGCTGCCCGCAGCCCTGGGCCTCAGGCCCTCCACGGGGCCGCTGCTGCTGTTTCCAATGTTTGCAAGGATCGGCAGCATGCACTCAGCTTCCAGAAACTGAGTTCTCACACTGGCCATTTCTCCCAAGCCTTCTTGAGGACACAGTCTCTCTCTTTTTTTTCTCTAGGTTTATTGAGATATAATTGACATTAAACGTGTGATTTCAAGGTGTACAACATAATAATTTCATATATGTGTGTAGTGCGAAATGATTACCACATTTAGTTAACATCCATCACATCACATAGTTAGCATTTTTTTCTTGTGATGAGAACTTTCATATCTGCTCTCTTAGCGACTTTCCCATATACAATACGGTATTGTTAACTAGTCACCATGCTGTACAGTACATCCTCGGAATTTAGTTATCTCATAACTGGAAGTTTGTACCTTTGACCATGTTCATTTCACCCAGGACCATTTTGTCCCATCTTCCCTCTCCCCCACCTCCTCACCATTCCCCACAATCCCCTGGCAACACCAATCTGTTCTCTGGTTCTACAAGTTCTGTGTTTTCAGATTACACATATAAGTGAGATATGGCATTTGTCTTTCTCTGCCTGACTTATTTCACTTAGCATAACGCCCTCACGGTTCATCTATGTTGTCACAAATGGCAGGATTTCCTTCTTTTTTATGGCTGAGTAATATTCCATTGTGTGTATCTATATATATAGTGTGTGTGTATATATATACACATATGTATACACATATATGCACACTTGTGTATACACACACACACATATATACCACATTTTCTTTACCCATTCATCCACTGCTGGACACTTCGGTTGTTTCCATGTCTTGGCTATTGTAAATAATGCTGCAATGAACATGGGGGTGCAGATATCTCTTTGAGATTGTTATTTAATTTCCTTCGGATATATACCCAGAAATGGGATTGCTGGATCATATGGTAGTTCTATTTTTGTCTTTTTGAGGAACCTCCAGACTGGTTTCCATAGTGGCTGCACCAATTTACATTCCCACCGACAGCATGCAAGGGTGTCCTTCTCTCCACATCCTCAACAGCACTGCTTACTCTTATCTTTTTGATAATGAGTGTGCGGTGGCATCTCGCTGCAGTCTGGATTTGCATTTCCCTGCTGTTTAGTGATGTTAAGCATCTTGTCATGTGTCTCTTGGCCATTTGGATGCATATCTTCTTTGGAAAATGTCTATTCAGGTCCTTTGTCCTTTTTTTTTTTTCTTGAGGAAGATTGTTGCTGAGCTAACATCTGTTGTGCCCATCTTCCTCTATTTTATATGTGGGATGCCTGCCACACCATGGCTTGTTAAGTGGTGCCAGGTCCACGCCTGGGGTCTGAACCAGTGAACCCCAGGCCGCCAAAGCAGAATGTGCGAACCCAACCACTATACCACTGGGCTGGCCCCCCTTTGTCCATTTTTTAATTTCATTATTTGTTTTTCTGCTACTGAATTGTATAATTTCCTTATATATTTTGGATGTTAACCCTTTATCAGATATGTGATTTGCACATATTTCCTCCCATTCTATAGATTTCCTTTTCATTTTGTTGATCTTTTGCTGAGCAGCTTTTTAGTTTGACGTCATCCCACTTGTTTATTTTTGCTTTTGTTGCTTGTGCTTTAGGTGTCATATCTCAGAAATCATTCCCAAGACCCACGTCAAGGAGCTTTTCCCCTATGTTTTCTTCTAGGAGTTTTATGGTTTCAGGTCTTACATTTAGGTCTTTAATCCACTTTGAGTAAGTTTTTGTGATGTATGATGGGACTCTAGTTTCGTTCTTTTGCATGTGAATATCCAGTTTTCCCAGCACCATTTATTGATGAGACTGCCTTTTTCTCCATTGAGTATTCATGGCTCCCTTGTCAAATTGTACATACATGGGTTTATTTCTGGGCTCTTAATTCTGTTCTGTTGGTCTATATGTCTGTTTTTATGCCAGTACCATACTGTTTTGATTACTATAATTTTGTAATATAGTTTGAAATCAGGGAGTGTGATGCCTCCAGGTTTGTTCTTCTTTCTCAGGATTGCTTTGGCTATTCGGGGTCTTTTGTGGTTCCAAACTAATTTTAGGATTGTTTTTTCTGTTTCTGCAAAAAATGCCATTGGAATCTTGGTAGAGATTACATTTAAGCTGTAGATGGCTTTAGTAGTATGGACATCTTAATATTACTTCTTCTGATCCATGGACGTGGGATATCTTTTCATGTATTTGTATCTTCTTCAGTTTCTTTCATCAGCGTCTTGTAGTTTTCCGTGTACAGATGTTTCACCTCCTTGGTCGAATTTATTCCTAAGTATTTTATTGTTTTTGATGGTATTGTAAATGGGATTGTTTTCTTTATTTCTTTTTCAGGTAATTTCTTGTTCATGTATAGAAATGCTACTGATTTTTGCATGTTGATTTTGTATCCTTCAACCTTACTAAATTTATTGATTACATCTAACAATCTTTTGGCAGGGTCTTCAGAGTTTTCTATATATAATATCATATCATTTGCAAACAGAGGCAACTTCTTCCTTTCTGATTTGGATGCCTTGTATTTTGTTTTGTTGCCTAATTGCTCTGGCTAGAACTTGTAGTACTATGTTGGATAAGCATGGTGAGAGTGGGCACTCTTGTCTTGCTCCTGATCTTAGAGGAAAAGCTTTCAACCTTTCACCATCGAGTGTGATGTTAGCTGTGGGCTTGTCATATATGACCTTTATCACGTTGAGTTACATTCCTTCCACACCCAATTTGTTGAATGTTTTTATCATGAATGAATGTTGAATTTAGTCAAAGGCTTTTTCTGCATCTATTGTGAAGATCATATGACTTTTATAATTTATTCTGTTACTGTGATGTATCACATTTGTTGACTTGCGTATGTTGAACCATCCTTGCAGCCCAGGGATGAATCCCACTTGATTGTGGTGAATGATCCTTTTAATAGTGCTATTGAATTTGTTTGCTAGCATTTTGTTGAGGATTTTTGCATCTATATTCATCACAGATATGAGGACACGGTTTCTTAATTACTAGATGACAGAGGTCTGTTCCCCTCTATTGGGAAAGTTGATGAAATAAGTGGATATCA
The DNA here is from genome assembly GCF_021613505.1 of Equus quagga. Taxonomy (NCBI): domain Eukaryota; kingdom Metazoa; phylum Chordata; class Mammalia; order Perissodactyla; family Equidae; genus Equus; species Equus quagga. Next base: position 54,037,949 of record NC_060267.1, read on the forward strand.
CTTAAATTTGTTTAAGCAATGCCTCTGGAAGAGGAAGTTTGTCATTTTTCTTAGTTCTTTTACATTTGGGCAGAAGGTCCTGGAACCTTTGCTGGCCTCTCTCTATGAGCAGCTCCAAAGCCACTTGTCACTCACAGGAGTCGATTGCTGGTGGAGCATGCCCACTCTCTTCTGCCCTCCTTTCTCTGCTCTCTGACCTCTCTCATAGCAATGATGAGACTATATTTGCATTTGTATACAGAATTGCTGTTCACTTTGACATCCAGTGTCTCATCTGAAACTCCTCTGATGGGACAGGTAGGAAATTAGTTATCTCCACTTTTTCAGAGAAATGGACCAGCTTCCCCAAGATCACATGGTAGTGAAGTTAGCACTTGAACCTGATTTTTTGATGCCTGTTCAAAACATTTCTAGGTCACTGTGTTCCTGCCAGCCTCTTGATAGAGCGGCTTAGGAAAGAGAAAGAATAGGAAATGGAGAGGGAACTCAGACTAGAAAAGTCTGAAAAGGTTGGGAACTGTTGGTTAAGATGCCAATTGGGGTCATATCTGCAGGCTGAATTCATTGTTGTCCTTATCTCCTCTCGTTTTATACCAGCCACTAAAATTCATGATAAGAATATGCTACCCAAACTCATAGTGATCCTGCGAGGCTGTGACTTGGGAGAAAATGTTTGAATTGAGCCCTTTGAGTGGCTTCTGCCCCTCTTAGCACCTTGCACATTAAACAGTGGTCCTTGCTTTTCTGCTTCAGCTTGAATCAGAAATAGAGCATGAGGTTGCATACATTTTTTTATTCATTCTTTATATATGTTCATTTATTTCGCTTTGTAAATGAGCCAGATAGTTTGCTAAGTGCAGGAATGAAATATGCTCCCTTCTCTCAAGGCATTTGCAGGTGTGTGTATGTGTGTGTGTGTGTGTGTGTGTGTGTATGTGTGTGTATGTGTGTGTGTGATGGGGGAACATAGACAAGTAAAATCTTGACCATGGATAAGCCAAGAAGGCTTTGGAAGCCCAGAAGAAGAGCATGTAAGTCTGACTGTGCTGAGGTCAGGATGACTTCTCAGAGAAAGTGCTTCTTGAATGGAATTCTGAAGTGTTCACAGGACTTAGCATAGGCAAAGAGAAGGGCATGCCAGGCGAATGAGTGGTATATTTGAAGATGCCGAGGCATTGAAGAGCTGAAAGCATAGGGAGTAATTTGGAGGGAAGAGAGTGCGTTGGTGGGGTGGGGGAGAGGATGACACTTGGTGGCGGGGGGAGCGTCCTGTGTGTTTCAGATTGATCCTGAAAGCAATGGGGAGGCATGTTCAGGTCTGCATTTTGGATAAGGCCCCTTGGCAATGCTGTCACAGTTTCGTTTAACTGTTTTTTTGGAAAGCAGTCTGGTAATGTATATTAAGAACCTTTAAAATGTGAGGATAAAATACCCTTTGCTCAGTAACATTACCTCGGGGAACAGTAATACTGATCTCCTACTATGTAGTACTCATTGTACCAGATATTTTTGATGCACTGTATGTATTATTTTTTAATCCTTACACCAGTTCTGCAAAGTGAGAATCATTGGTCCCATTTACAGATAAAGAAACTGAGGTTTTACAGAGTCAGACAGGTTTGAGATTGAATCTACTCTGTCACTAATTAGCTGTTTTCCTAGGACAAATTACTTACCCTCTCTGAAGCTGTTTGCTGAAGTAGTACTATGTAAAACAAAAATAATCGTGCAAACCAGAATTAAATACAAGATGCTCTTTTTTGGATTATCCATTCATTTGGATTATTTCTGCCAGAGCTGACCTCCAGTTTCTTAAACATTTAAGATTGAATCAATGAGCCAGAATCAAAAGACGTGGAGTGTTGCAGACAGTGGCTTTGCTTTTGGGGGCCACTCTGAGAGCTGTTTGCCCCTGCGGTTTGCCTGTGTGCACGCATACGGCTCCTGTCCCATCCTCTACCTCCATTATTTGTAGCTTGTCCACCTGTGAGATTGTAAACTCCTTGAGGAAAGGGATGGTCTTAAATATCTCTTTGTATCTCTCACAGCGCCTACCTGGTTCAGTGCCTTTCCTGTGCCCCATGAGAGCCCCAAGGTTAGTTTCTCCAGAAGCAGTTGGAACATCATGATGCAAGGGAAAGCAGGGGCTTTGAGAGTAAAGAGCTAAGAGTTGGGGGCATATGAGGGGACACAGAAAAGGTAGATATTTAGGCTTGGAGACTTGTGGGGAATGTTTGGGACTAAGGGAATCTGGGAGGATGTATTTAATAGGAAAGACGCAAAACATTCTCATTAGAGCTGAGTCAAGTGAGTTGTCTTAGCTTGGGTTCCCTAGAAGCAGATCCTGAGCAGGGGATCCACGTGTAAGTGGTTTATTAAGGAAATGCTACGGGGAGGACCGGCAAAGGAGTGGGAAGCAGGACAGGAGAGGGGAAGAAGCTAGAGTGCGATGTCAGGTGGGGTTCCGGACCCAGCCTGGTCGGCAGCAGTGTTCTGAAACGTAAATCACAGCTCAGAGCTTGTGTCCCTGAGATAAGGGAGAAGGGCTTTGTCACTTCGCACCAGCCATGATTGGCTGGGGGCTGTTTAGAGGTGACCGGGGAACTTCAGACCATTCTGACTGTTCACGGGGACAAAGCGGCCCCAGCAGCCCAAGGGCTGGCCTTCTAAGCGTCACAGGTGCAGGAAGTCAGAAGCAAAGGCATGCAGAAGCTGAGGGTAGGGTGAGGTGGTGGTGTCAAATATCTGAGGGGCTGTGGGTGGGGCATTGAGAGTGTCGCCTTGATAATGCAGCCTTAGCTGTGTCCAGCTGTCCCGCGTGATGTCTCTGCCTCTAAACCCCTCTGTGCGGCTTCGTCATCTGCAAAGCAGGGACAGTGTTACTCTACTTGCTCCCGTCACAGAATGATAGTGAAAACAAATAAAGTGAGCTGGGTACACAGATCAGGTTGACAACAACAAGCCGTCATGCAAAGCCAGGTGTTGCCACCACCTCTTCCACCCTGGGGGTCTATCTGCTCGGGCCTCTCCTGGGCACTTGTCTTGAGGGCATCAGCACTGACAGCCTTTGAAAAGAGCTTGTTTGTGTTGGGAAGAAAGCAGGCACTTTTTTAACGTTGATAAATTTTGCAGCAGTTTCTTTAATATATACCAGGCGCCCTGAGATCTGTCTGATGAACCACCAGATATCTTGCTGTGGCTGTGTTTGCTTTGATGTGCTCATCAGCACCAGCAAGGAAATATTGGAAAGCGAGTCGTAATGGGACTTCGCTCTTGTAAAATGCCTTTTATCTTCAAAGTGGCTTACAACCACTAATTATTAGAGGAATTAGGGTGAACAGCAGCCCTCTCACAGAGCCCTCAAACCAGTATCAAGGGCCTTTAATGTATCTTATAACAGAGCTGGAGAAGTGAGAAGGGAGATGTTGAGTAAGGGCTGTCGAGACCGGGAAGAGATACTCTATAACGTAGGAGACAGCCATTGCCTGGCTCCCATGAGGCTAGAACAAGGAAATCGGACCTAATCTGAGGGGAGAGGAGGAAGGATGTAGTGGTTGCCCGAGTGGCAGCAGGCCGCAGCAGTGGTAGGATAGCCTGCTCTGAGGCGCTCCCAGGCCCCTGCCCTGTTTACACAGCTGGGGGCCATATGGCCTCCTGGGAGGCCTGGGGGGGTGACGTCACCACGAAGTCCCATCCAGCGGGGCCATCAGTGGTAGATTTCTGGGCTTCTTGATCCTATCTCTTCAAGTAGTATTTTTTTGTTTTGTTGCTTTTTTTGATTATTGGCTTGTTTTGTTAGAATTTTGCCTGGGGGGGAGGAAGCCAATTTGAATTTCATCATCATAAGAATAATAACAATAGCGATCCTTGTAAGGTACTGTCCCTTCCCTTCATTTCACAAATGGGGAAAGTGGGGCTCAGAGAGCTTAAGAGACCTGTCTGTGACCGCGTAGCCCGTGCTTCAGGTGGTCTGGCCTCGGAATTCGCGTTCTTCTGCAGCAAGGGGCCTGTCAGAGAAGGGACGGGACTTGTTCAAAGCCCTCTGTACCATGTGTCGGAGAAGTAAATACCAGTCTCATAGGGAGCAGGGAAAGTCTCTCTGCCGGGCTGGCCTGGGTCCTGTGCTGGCTCTGCTCATCTTGAGCAGGGTGGTGGCGGAGGGAGCCTGCAAGGAGCAGCTCAGCATCCTCGTTCCTCACCGAGAGGATCCTTGCGTCTGCCTCACTGTCCTGGTCCCACCGGAGGGTCTGCCCAGGGCCGTGGGGAGGGCAGGAGCGGCATAGGCATGAATAATGGGCAGGCCACCCGTGAAACCCTGAGGTTTGCTTGAGGCCCATTTTCCCCACGTACAGAGATGGATTTAAAATGGGCCCTGCCCTAGAGGTCTAGGGTTGGGGTACAGCCTAAGGGCGTCCGCTCCCATCGCCTGTGCAGACAGTCCTGGGGGTACAGAGATCGGCCTGTCAGGGCACCCTGGGCAGAAACATCAGCCTCCCAATTTCTTAATGAGACCTGATTGTCAGTAGTTTGAAATTGGCCATGGTGGGAATATTGGCACCACAGAAACAGGCAGATGCTACAAATCAGGGCTCTCCCCAACCCCACCTCAGAAAACTGGTTGTTAAATATTGCGGTATCTTTCTTTCCAACACCATTTTGACACCAAATGCGTGTCCTAAGATTTAGTTCAATTCTGACACTGACACAGACCCCACAGGTTAAGGGCTCAGTCCCGTAAGACTGCCCCCACTCAGATGCCAGTTGCAAGTCCCAGGTTGATGCCTGTATGTCTGAGCAATGGGCTGTAAATTCTAGGCTTCCCACAACCCCCTCCTCAGGTTCAAGAATTTACTAGAACAACTCACAGAACTCAGGAAAGCGCTTTACTTACTAGTTACTGGTTTACTATAAAGGATACAACTCAGGAACAGCCAAGCAGAAGAGATGCATGGGGCAAGGGACAGTGGGGTATGCCATGGAGCTTCCATGCCCTCTTTGGGTGAGCTGCCCTCCCAGATCCCTGATGTAGCCACCAATCCAGAAGCTCCCTGAACCCAGTTGGTTAGGGTTTTACGGAGGTTTCACACGTAGGCATGACTGATTAAACATTGGCCATTGGTGACTGAGTTCAATCTCCAGCACCTCTCCTTCCTGGAGGTTGGGGGGTAGGGCAGAAAGTTCCAGCCCTCTAATCACGTGGTAGGTTCCTCTGGCAACTAGCCCTCATCCTGAAGCATCTAGAAGCCCAGCGATAGTCACTCCTTAGCGTAAACTGAACTATGGTTCAAAGGGGCTCATTATGAATAATGACACTCCTTCTACTCAGGAGATTCCAACAGTTTTAGGAGCTCTGTGCCTGGGAGCAGGGACAAAGACCAAGGAGATATTTTTCAACATTCCACGGATATTTACCACTCTCAGTCCTCACTCTCCATGGTCAGCTAAGAAGCCAACACACATTTATTATATGAGCACCTGTTATATCCAAAGTGCCGGCTGGGGATTAGTGGGACAGCTGTTCATTTAAATGATCAAATATCAATTTCATCCTTACTAAGATTCATTGACGGGGCTTCTGCGTTCAAAGAAGAAATAAGACGTATTATGTACACGTGAAAATCTAGCCAAGCAGACCAAGGAGTCTGTTCTGAATCCTAGAGCGTGAAAGAGTCAGCAAGTCCTCAGAGGGACAGAGGCCAGAGAAGCCCAGGCTGGGCACTCAGGAAAGACTTCTCAGAGAGATGGACTTAGAACTGGGCCTGGGAGGCAGACCTCTGGAATGTTGTTACAGGAGGGAAGAGGAACTGAGAAACTTGCTTGTATTGAGTTCTAGAAAACAAATGCAGCCCCATTATACATCTGGCCTTTCTCCTTTCCTCTCGGTGGTGGTAAGTTTGGGTCTCAGTTCTGCTTGCTCCTGACCCTGCACAGGTCACCTAACTTCTTGGAGACTGAGATGCTCATTAATAAAAGAGGGAAAAGACAACCAGTCCTGACAGCTTCACAGAATCACTATGGAAATGAGATAATAGGAGTGAAAGTTCTTTTAAAACAGCGAAGTATAATTAGAGTCATTAAGTTTATATGTCTTTCATTATTTCATCACCTCATTATCCGAATTTTGAACTACAAAGGGCAATACTGAAAATGCCTTAGAAATTATTGTAAGAGCTAACATTTACCAACAGCTTACTGTGTGCCAGGTTAGTTTCTAAGTGCTTTACACGTTTTAAATTGCTGAGTCCTCACATGAAGTAGATACTGTCACCTGCATTTTACAGATGGGGAAACTGAGGCCTGGAGAGGTTAAGTAACTCACCCAAGGTCATACAGCTGGGAAGTCACAGAGGCATTTAACCTCTGTGATTTGAACCTCGGGAAATTTGGTTCTTGCATTCTGTTGCCACGCCTTCATACAGCTCAAGCTGGGTGGGGTTCCTCTTTTCCACGAGGAAGAAGAAGAGAGCTGGAGTTCTCTGAGCTTCTTCTCTCTGCTCTGGTCCCCAGCCTTTGCCCCCCTCACCCTCCACATTCTCTCCCTAGTGAGAAGCAGGGTCAGGCCCTGTCTAGCGGGCCGTGTGGATGCCCAGAGCCTCTCCTCCCCCACGCCCCCTGCAGCAGTTCTCAGTGCCCATCCGCGTCGCAGGGACCTGACCATTTCCTCGTCCTGTGGCAACATCCAGCAGCCAGTGTCTGTCTCTCTGCCTGGGGGCCTTCTCCAGAGCCGCCAAGCACAGGGCGAACTGGAGTGCTAGGGAATTAAGCCCCGCAGGAGCAGGCCTGCCCCAGTGCCTGCTCGGGATTGATGTATAGCTACCCCAGCTCCTTTCCCCTGGGGTTGGATAGCTGCCACGTGGTCTCCACCAAGTTGCAGAGTGTCTCCGGGGGTATTAAGCTCCACAGCTGCTTATCTAGTTGGCTGGATAAGGCACCCTTGATTGGCTTCCCTCCCCTCTCTGTCACTTCACAGTCCCCAAACAGTGTTCCTTGTCCCTTTGAAACAAACAGTTGTCACTCAAATCTTTGTGATGGTCTTCTATGACACCACCTGTCATGGGTTGAATTGTGTCCCCCAAAAGATATGTTGAAGTCCTAATCCCCAGCTCCTGGGAATGTGACCTTATTTGGAAATAAGGTCATTGTAAATGTAATTAGTCAAGTTAAGATGAGCTCATTAGGGTGGACCCTTAATCCATGTGACTGATGTTCTTGTAAGGGGGGAAGGTGGTGTGAACAGAGGCACACGAGGGAGATGGCCATGTGCCCAAGGAGGCAGAGATCAGAGGAGTGATGCGGCTGCCGGACTGGAGCTGCCCAGGGTTGCCAGCCACCACCAGGAGCTGGAAGAGGCAACGGAAAACTCGCCCAGAGTGTCAGAGGGAGCCCTGCCAACACTTGCATGTTGGACTTCCAGCCTCTAAAACTGTGAGAGAATAAATTTCTGTTCTTTTCAGCCACCCAGTTTGCGGTCCTTTGTTGTGGCAGCCCTAGGGAACGAGTACACCTCCCATCTGAGGCCTGGATTCTTCCTGAGGTCGCTTTTTCCCTGGGGGCCCACTCCACGCCCTTCCCTGACGAGCATCTCACATCCCTTTATCCAGAGCTGCCTTTGAGACCCCTTGCTCGGCAGTCCTGTGCCTCTGCAGTTTGACATGACTCGCCTGTCTGCCTTCAGTCGACACTGCCGACTCTGAGTGAGTGGTCGAGACTGCCGCAGGGGAGCATTCCGTCACCGAAGCCCGGGTAATAATTAAAGAGGTCGGAACGGATCCTGAAGGTGCTTTCTGAGCTTTTGATTTCCTAACAGTCTGCTGTGGGAGACATTCGAGGGAGATCAGGGTGGCTTACTGGCTGCTTTCAAGTTTACGATGGGTCTGGTGTGGAAGGAGGTGCCATCTCCACGGAGTCCAGACTAAGAGGGAAACTAGCTGAGAACCTTCAGGAGGGATTTCGGCTTGATCTATGAACTTTCTGACTGCAGTGGTTACTAAGCTGCTAGGATTACTGTGGAAGGCTGGGAAATGTTCCTGGAAATGTTTGAGGGCTGGCTCATTTCCATCTGTGTGCAAAGCTTTCACAGGACCGTTCTGGAGAAGAGTGGTCTGCAAGCTCTGATAGAGACAGGCAGATAAAACGCAGTTTCTCCCTTCCCTTTGTGATGGTGATGGCCTTGTCCCTTTGCCTTTGGAATGTGGCCAACCACTTTCCCTTTTATGGGTGTAGTGTCTATTGGTGTAAAAAACCTTTGAGACAGAAAGCTGCGTCCAGGCCTGAGCCGGGGGCATCCCTGGGCTTCATCCAAATGTGAGACAGCAGAGCCCGTCACGGGGCTTCCATTTTATTTTGAAATGAAAGTAGAAGCCCTTCTGTTGTTTTCTCTTCCGTTCCCTTTGGAAAACCCACAGATGCTGTGCAAAGATTGCAGGCTGAGCCAGAGAAGGAGTGAGAGAAAGGAGGCTCAACTCCGGACAGGGGAATGGTTTCCAGGAGGGGCTTCCTCCTGCTCCCTTATTTTCAGAGTTCATTTAGCTCCCTACACTAACGGACTGAGGGCTTTTGTGGGGAAATTACTTAATTTTCAGCCATTCCTGCTTATCATAGTTGAATGTAAAAGGAAGAATCAGGCTCCTGGGGATAAATACCATAGGTAGGGCTAGATTTGCAAATCCTGGAGGATGTGAGAAGGTTCTGGCTGGATCTATTCAATTCTTTTTAATAGATTTATTGAGATATTGACATACAATAAACTGCACATATGAAAGTGTACAATTTGATGAGTTTTGATATGTATTTGTATCTATGTATATGTGTGTATACGTATACATTTGTAGGTATGCATACTTTCATGAAACTGTCTCCACAATTAAGATTACAAACATGGCCACACCCCACGAAAAGTTTCCCGTTTCTCGTTTGTAATCCCTCTTTCTCACCCTTCTCCACCCTCCCTTCTCTCTTTTCTGTCACTGTCGATTAGTCTGCATCTTTTATAATTTTATATAAATGGGCTCAAATGCACTCTTTCTTTGTCTGGCTTCTTTCACTCACATGATTATCTTGGGATTCATCCAGCTGTTCTTGGTTCTTGGTTCAGCCGTCCCTCCTTTCAGAGCAGGATAGCATTCTATTGTGTGTGTACCGCTGTTCGTTTACCCGTGCTCCTGTGGGTGAGCATTGGTTGTTTGTGGCTATCACAAATAAAGTTTCTGTGAACATTCATGTACAGGTCTTCGTATGCACATATGCTTTTATTCTCGTGGGTGAATATTTAGAAGTGAGGTGGCTGGATTGTGTTGTAGAAGTTTATTTGACTTTTTAGAGCAACTGCCAAATATTTTCCAAAGGACCTGTACCATTTACATTCTGACCAGAAAAGAATGAGCACACTATCCAGTTCCTCCACATCCTTGCCAAGACTTGGCATGACCAATCTTTTTAATTTTAGCCTTTCTAATAAGTGTGCAGTATATTACATTGCAGTTTTAAATTGCATTTCCCTGTGACTAATGATGTTGAACATTTTCATTTAGTTATTTAACATCTATACATCTTATTTGACAAACTTCCTGTTCAAATGTTTGACCATTTAAAAAATTGAGTTATTTTCTTATGAGTTGTTTCCTTAATGAGTTTCGAGAGTTCTTGATATATTCTGGATCAAAATCTTCTATCAGTTATATGCATTGCAAATATTTTTTTCCAGTCTGTGGCTTAAATGGTGTCTTTCAAAGAGCAGAAATTTTGATAAAGTCCAATTTCTCAGGGTTTTAAAAAATGGATTATACTTTTCCTATCATACCTAAGAAAGCTTTGCCTAAGTCAAGGTCACAAAGATATTTTCTTGCTGGAGTTTTATTATTTTCAGATTTTACATTAAGGTTTATGATCCATTTTGAGTCCATTTTTGTATGTGGTATAAGGTATGAATTGAAATTCTTTTTGCAAATAGATTTTCAGTTATTTGGGTACCATTTGCTGAAAAGATTAGCCTTTCTCTGCTGGATTGCCTCTGCATCTTTGTCAAAAATCAGTTATATACACAGGTCTATTTTTGGATTCTCTAATCTATATTCTGTTGCATGTGTCTATTTTTCTGTCATTGTGCCGTTTCCCCACTGTCTTGATTACTGTAGATTTATAATAAGTCATGAAATCAGGTAGTCTTTAGTCTTTCGATTTTCTTCTTTTTCAAACCTGTTTTGGTTTTTCTAGGTCCTTTGTGTTTCTGTATGAATTTTAGATTGGCTTGTCAATTTCTACAAAAAAGCCTGCTGGGCTTTTGAGCGGGATGGAGATGAATCTATAGATTTAGGGAGAAATGATGTCTGAGTCTTCCAATCCATGAACGTGCGTATCTCTCCATTTGTTTCAGTCTTCTTTAATTTCTCTCATCAATATTTTATAGCTTTCAGCAGGTATTATACATTTTTTGTCAGATATGTCCCTAAGTATTTCATATTTTTTATCCAATTGTAAATGATATTTTTATTTAAATTTCAGCTTTTTGTTGCTAGTGTGCAGAAATGCAGTTGATTTTTACTGCGAGCTTGTGTCCTTTAACCTTGTCAAAGTCACAAATTAGTTCCAGTAGCTCTTTGTGAATTTCGTCAGATTTTCTACATAGACAATCATGTTGTCTGGGAATAAAGACAGTTTTACTTCTTCCTTTCCAATTCGGATGCTTTTTATTTCTTTTCTTGCCTCATTGAACTGACTAAACCCTCCAACACCATGCTGAGTAGACGTGGTCAGAGCAGACATTCTCGTTGTCTTTTTCTTGATCACCGGGGGAAAGCATTTGGGTTTTCACTATTAAGTATGATGTTAGCTGTTGGTTTTTTTGGAGATGTCCTTTTTCAGGTTGGGCAAACTCTTTCCTATTCCTGGTTTTCTGAGAGTTTTCATGAAGAGTGGATGTTGGGTTTTGTCAAACATTTTTTCTGCATGTATTGGGATAATCATAAGGTTTGTCTATTTTAATTTGTTAATATGGTGAATTACGTTATTGATTTTCAAATGTTAAACCACTCTTGCACTCCTGGGATAAAACCTCACTTGGTCAGGACCTATTATTCGTTTTATGTATGGTGTTGCGTTCAATCTGCTAAAATTTCCTGAAGAATTTTTGCGTCTATGTTCCTGAGGGCTATTGGCCTGTATGTTTTTTTCCTTGTAGTGTCTTTGTCCAGTTTTGGTATCAGGGTAATCCTGGCCTCATAGAATATGTTAGGAAGTATTTCATATTCTTCGATTTTCTGGAAGAGTTTGTGTAGAATTAGTGTTAGTTTTTCTCTAAATATGTGGTAGAATTTATCAGTGTAGCCGTCTGGGCCTAGAGGTTTCTTGTAGGAAGATTTTTAACTGTTAGGTCAATTTCTTTAATAAATATGGTGTTATTCATGTTATCTATTTCTTTTTGAGTGAGCTTTGATATTTAGTATTTTTCGAAGAATTTGTCCACCTCCTCTAAACTGCCAAGTTTATTGGCATAAAGTTGCGCATAATATTTCCTTATTAGCCTTTTAATGTCTGTAGAATTTGTAATGGTGTCATCTCTCAAATTTCTGATACTGTAATTTGTATCTTCTCTCTCTATTGATCTTCCTAAAGAACCAGCTTTTAGTTTTGTTAATTTTCTCTATTTTTCCATTTCATTGATTTCTGCTCTGATCTTTATTATTTCTTCTCCTTACTTTGGGTTTAATTGCTCTTTTTCTGGTTTCTTAAGTTAGAAGCTGAAGTCATTGATCTGAAATCTTCTTCTCTTCTAATATATGTGTGTAGTTCTATACGTTTTTTTTCCCTGAGTACTGCTTTAGCAATATCCTACAAAAATTTGATATACTGTGCTTTTATTTTCTTTTAGTTCAAAGTACTTTTTAATTTCCCTTTTCATTTCTTCTCTGACCCATGGATTATTGAGAAATGAGTTACATGGTTTCCACATATTTGGGGATTTTCCAGAGGTCTTTCTGTTACTGGTTCTAATGTAATTCGATTGGGGTCAGAGTACATACTTTGTATGACTTGAATCCTTTTAAATTTATTGAAACTTGTTTTATAGATGAGAATATGGACTGTCTTGGTAAATATTCCACGTGTGCTTGAAAAGAAAGTGCGTTGAGCTTTTGTTGAGTGGCGTGTTCTGTAAATGTCAGTTAGGTCAAGAGAGTTGACGGTGCTGCTCGAGGCTTCTGTCTCCTTACTGTTTTCTGTCCACTTATTTTATTAATTATTGATCAAGGGATATTGACATCTTTGCATATGACTGTGGATTTGTCTATTTTTCCTTGCAGTTCTATCATCTTTTGTTCCATGCATTTTGAAATCCTGTTATTAGGTGAATAAGTGTTTAGAATTGTTATATCTGTTGTTGAATTGACTTCTTTGTTGTTATGAAATGACTTTTTTTATGCTCATTAATATTCTTTGTTTTAGAATCTACTTTGCCTGATTTTAATATGCAGTTTCTCTTGACTAGTGTTAATGTGGTATGTATTTTTCCAACCTTTTGCTTTTAACCTATTTGTGTCTGTATATTGAAGTATATTTCTTGTAGGCAGCACATAGTTGGGTTTCCTCAACTTCGAGAGTCTGCCAGGCTCTGTCTGGATCTCCCCTTCCTGGGCCGTGACCAGAACTCTTCAGGCAGGAATGGGGTCGTTTGGTTTCCCACCTCTCAGGATCGGGGCTTGGCTAAGGTGACCTGAGGGTGGCCCCATCGTGCAAAATTTAAGAAGGTAACCACTCACAGACACATAGCTTTGAGAGTGGATGCCTCGTTAAATGCTGCAGCCTCTTTAAATTTTGTCCCTCTCTCTTAAGACACCCCCCTTTGAGCGGTGTGCTCACAGGGTTGGCACCTGAGAGTCAGTCCTCCTTTAATTTTGCACTTTAGGGACCTCGCTCAGCTCACCTGTGTCCCAGCTCTGCTAACGGATCACTGTCCTTCATTATCTGACATCCAGTGTCTTGGAAACCACTAAAAAAATTTTTTTTTCTGGATTTTTGATTATTTCAACTGGGAGTGTAAATCCAGTCCCTGTTACTCCATCTTTTCTGGAAAAAGAAGTCTAGACTTATTCTTTATGAGGTTTAAAAAATCCCAGATATAGAGCTACCTGCCTGCAATACAAGCGTTTTCAGGCCTCCCTGAAAAGAATTTAGCAAAAGATTGGTCTTCCTTCATTCAACCGTCAGTGAGCACCTACTGTTTACCATGTGCTGGGCTGGGAGCTGCAGATAAAATCAAGTAAGATGGTGTCGGTCCAGCAGTTGCTCATAGCTGGCTCCTGTAGCAGTGTTAGATCGGCTCTTTCAGACCATGCATCACCTGGGACATGGGCCAGAGAAGGCGGAGAGCCAGAGAAAGTCAGACCTAGAGTGGGGAGACCATCTCTACTGAGTCTCATGCCCAGAGTGGTTCAGGGGCTCACTTAAGCTCCCACAGTTAGTCAGTAGTAGTCAGTTGATACATAGTCTATTTTGAGAGATAAGGAGGAGGGACCCAACCCAAATACCTTCCATCAATGCCAGTCACCATGACTGAAGTCCCGCCATTCGAGGCTTACTCACTGAGGGCAGGGACCAGGCCTTATTCATGTTTGCATTTCTCAGTGTTAGCTCAGAGCCTGCTATGTGGTAATCAATAGATGAGAATGAATGAATGAACGAAAGGTAAATGTTAAAATGATCCAGATGCCTCTGGAAGGTGATGTAGGTTATCATCAGATGGGGATGGGGAGACTCTTAAGAGCAAGCCCACAGCCAGGACCCGTGATGGGAAGGCAATGTGGTGTGGTCCATGAGGTCTCTGACTGTCCTAGAGCTTCATCCAACTAAGGCGACTCTCAAGGCCTCTTTCAAACTCATTTTCCTCATCTGTGTGACAGAGATCTGATCATGCTTCCTTTAAAGAAGGATGTCAGGTTCCAACGGGATGAAGTATGTTGGGGGCCTGGCAAGAGAAAACCCTCAAGGAATGACAGGTATTGTTAGTCTAGTGTCCTGGGAACAGCAGGTGGGAGTGAGGGAAGGCTGCTAGATGGCAGAGACCTTGCAGACAGTCCTGTGAGGTAGCAGGAAGACAGCAGGCTGCTCTGCTCAACCTGTGTATTTACAGAAGCTCAGATGTTACCACCGTCATTATCCAAAAGCCCTTCCTAAGCTCAGCATTGCACATAGGTGTGCCGGGCAGTGCCCATAAACCCTGCAGACACAGCCCTGCTTTGTCAGGTCTTACATCCAAAACAGTTCCCTCTGAGGAAGATGGGATAAAAATGTTAAAGCTGTGTATGATCAGGTGACAGCCAGTTCACACCATGTAGGGTGGAGAGAAAGACCGTTTCCCTGTGACGGGCCGGTCCGAGGAGTCAGGGTGGGGCTTCCTTGTCCAGCCAAGTGGAGCGAGAAGGTGCCGTGTGCTCTGCCTTGTCCAGGCTCTGTTGCCCGGAGTTCCTTCCTGAGGCCAGAGATGGTCTTGCAGCTCTGGGCTCACAGCTCTTGACAGATCTGTAGTGGGGGATGTTGGCTGAAATCGTCGGTGGCTTTGGAATCGTGGTGAAGCTGAGCCCGAGGTCCAGCCTCTGACAATCAGTGACGCTCACCTGGCGATGCAGGGACTTTCCACCTTTTTCTGACCATGGACACAGGAGACGTGATTTAGGGCTTCGCTTTCTGCAGTTCCCCACAAAATACATTGCAGTGCGTATCTATGTCTTTAAGTTCAAATATTATCATATATTTAAAATTTGTGATTACTGGACAACTTCCAGAGACTCTTCAGATGGAAAAAATCCAAGGATATTGCTATTTCCGTTTATCACATTAATCCAATTTTTCGTTAATAATGTTTTATTATTTTGAAATGTCACAGGCTTACAGACTGTCAGGGCCATAAGGGACCTTAAAGACAAACGGGTCCAGTCTTCTCATTATACTGATGAGGAAACTGAGGCCCAGATAGGTACTGACTTGTTCAAGGCCACCTAAGCAGCAGCGGAGTCTAGACCAGAAGCCAGGCTCTGTGTGCCCTCTTCCAGGATGTCACATTGCAGTGCACCCTCTGAAAAGACTCCTTGAGGGCCTTTAAGAATCTGGTTGAGGCGTATGATTTGTGAATCTATGTTGGCTGAAGACAGCCTTGGGTGTCACAGAACCAGGCCTGGCAAGTCCCCTACGACAGGGAGCTCCTTGAGGACAGGCTGCCCCTCCTCATCCATCACTTGCCGTGCTTAGGGCCTCTGCAGAGGTCCGCAGCGTGGACTAAGGGCTCACTAAGAACTTGGGAATTGCGAGTGATGCACGAGAGAGTGCATCTGAGTAGGGGGAGTTCTCCACCTTGGCAGTGCTGAGGAGTCAGGACAGTATGGGGTTAAGATCAAATACAAGTTAGATGACCTTGCATTTAAATCTCAGCTTTTGCACTAACTTGCTCTGTGGCCTTGGTCAAGTCACTCAACCTCTCTGAGCCTCAGTAAAATGGAGATGATAATCTCTATTTCAGAGGGATGAGAGAAATAAGTGAGAAAATGTATACGGAGACCATGGCATCGTGCCTGCCTCCAAGGAAACACTCAATGAATGGCTTTGGGTCTCTCAGGGTCTGTTTTGTTGTTTGTTTAAATTGGGAGAGATTGTTTTCAGGCTTCCTCTCCCTACCTCTTTTCAATCTGGAAATGTCTGTTTTCTCCCCAACCTCCCCCCTCCCCCTTCTCTTCTCTCTTTGATGGGCTGGCTGATCTATTGACCATCATGGCACGTTTCCCCCTGTCCTGAGCTTCTGTGAATTAAGAGGTGGTTGCTGAGAGATGCCGGGCACAGGGGTGAGTGGGTCTGGCCTTTCCTCTTGTTCTTTTTCAGCCTCACTCCATCCCTACCACACCCACTTCTCTCTCTCATCTTCCATGTTCAGGTTCTAAAAAGCCTTGAAGAAATTGACAAAGCTGGATGGCTACCCCTGAGAGGAGAGCGGTCTCTAGACTCCAGCGACCTGGCCGGGGACCGAAGGGGAGCAGGGCCTGCCTGGGTTCCCTGGACGACCTGGAGTGTAAGGACACCCAGGAGCTGGCACCGGGAGAGCTGGCCATGCTGAGGAAGGCACAGGAGTTCTTCCAGACCTGTGATGCGGGGGGCAAGGGCTTCATTGCCAGGAGCGACATGCAGGTAAGAGGGCCCAGCTGGGCCCGCCCGCCAGGAATGCCCAATGGCCTGCGTCTCCCTGTCTCGGGTTAGGGCTTGCCCTGTTGGTGATGACATCTTTAGCAGAAAAGATGCACCATCTGCCCTGGAAGGAGGTATCGGCCCAAACTTACTGGGAACCGGTTGTCCTGCGTTTGTTCTCTTCCTGGCCTTTACTTGCTGTCACACGTGGGGTTGTTGCCCCTCTCTGACTCAACAACTCCCCAGATTGTGGAAAATAGAGATAGCAACATAAAGATTTAAGAAAGACGCGGTGAAGAACCTTCTGAAACAAAGGTGGCAAGCACTGTCATGTTGCTTCATAATAAAGCTCCGAGCTGTGCCAGAGTCACCCCTGAGAGGTGGCGGGTGCGCCTTAGGGACAGGGCGGTGTCAGTGCGACGGCCCTGAGCGGGGCACTTCTGGAGCTCATCGCGTTTGTCCCTCATCCCCAAACCCAGCTGCACTCAAGCCCCTCGTAAGCACGTCCAGAGAGAGATGGCGGGTCTTCAGCACACGCCATGGCCGAGCACAGGGCTCAGCCAAGTTCTGGAAAGGGCCGAGGCTCAGTGTCTTTGTCTTGTGGGCCATGCAGTCTCTCTCATGGCCGCTCAACTCTGTGTGGGAGCACGAGCAGCTCCAGGCAGCTAGTTTTTCAAAATCCACTGAAGTTGGGCGATGAAGTGTAGGCCCTCATTAGTGTCAGCCCTGCCTATGCTCGCGTGTGTGAGCTGCGAGGCGTGGAGGCTGAGGAGTGGGCCGTGTGACCTGGGTGAACAAACGGCCCCACAGGATGGTGTCTTCAGCCTTCTCCCAGGGCTCCACACCCTGCAGGAGTGTTACAAGTTGAGGGACAAGGCCTGGGAACAGAGCCGGCTTAGCCCACAGGTAAGTGCAGGCCACCCTTGTTTTCAGTTAACCCCCCAGTGAATTTCTGTCACTGGAACTCCTTTGCAAAGGCTCACTTTGCATAGAAGGCCGGACTCAGTGTGTCTGAGGGAAGATCTGGCAAGCCGCTGTCTGAGGCCCTCCTAGCTGCCGCTCACAGGCCTGTGGGCGTGCTGGTTCTAATGGCATGTGCACCTTTCCATGATCTCTTCTAGAAAGAAAGAAAAGGGAATCCACATTTATTGAGGGTCAACTCTGGGCCACACACATGGTGCAGCTTGGCGCTCTCACTGTCCTTGTCCCAGTCCACCGTCCTTGGAGCCACTCTTTAAGGAAGGGAGGAAGACGCACGGTGAATTTAAACTGTGGAGTATAGATCGTTAAAGAAGTCATTTGTGTTTGACTTGTAATGAAGTCCGGAGCATCAAGTCCCAGAGAAACCAGCTCAGCTCATGCCCCCTCAGTCCTGGCTCCTGACCCAGGCAAGAGGCAAATGGGAGGGACAGCTCACTCAGCAGACACTTGTGCCTCCGTGGCAAGTTTTTCTTCCAGCTACTTAGTTTTCTGAAGCGTCTGTGTACCTGTGGACCATGAAGCATTTACATTTTCAATTCTTCACGCTAAGAAAGTGCTACCGAGAGAGAACAGAGTGCACCATTAAAGCACTATCTCGTTGCTGCCTTCCTCAGTCACGTCTGGAGAAGGATAGGCTGGAAGGAGAAACGTAAGAAAGTCACCCTCTCGTAGTCGACCCTGGCCTCTCTGTGGAAAGCCCACATGTCCCTTGGTCCTCCTGGTCACAGCCCACAAACATCTGCCTGTGGCTTGTCGCCCTGACACATAGCTGCTTTGTGGGATGGTCACTCCTTTTGGTTGGTGGCCATCTCCTTGGACCTGGCCTCCACCACCTGTCTCACCTTCAGCTCCCAGCACAGCCGCATGGGAACTGGAAGGAGCAGAGCTCCAAGTGTGCATGCACGCACTAATTCGGCCCCTGGAGAGGTCCTTTAAAGCAGAGAATGGCTCTCAAGGGAGGGGAGGCTCTGGGCCACGAGGGAGGGAGAACCTAGGCGGCTGGAGGAGGCAGGTGGAGAAGCAAAGTTGGAACACTACTGTGGGGAGCTTGCTGTCCTTTTGGAAAAGGAATGAGAGAGTTAGCCCCGCCCCTAGTGCTCTTGTCCTTCTCGCCCCTCATTACCAAGTCTCCATTTGCAGAGTGAGAGGGACTTCCTGTCGTCCGAGAGCTGGGGGAGTCTGCCACGTGGTCTGAACCCCACAGTGTGTAGCCAGCCCACCCTGACAGAGCAGGGACCACAGAGGAAAGGAGCAGGGCCAGGAGAAGCTGTTTCTCTTTGGGGTCCCTGGAGGAACCTGAGGTGGCCGCCTGAGGGCGGGGTGCAAGCTGCCCCGTATGCAGGCTCTGCGTGTGGATGTTCTGCTCCAGGGACGCAGCTGGTGGACTCTGAGCCACGCGAAGACAGTGGAGGTGGCGGTTCGAGAGGTCTCAGCCCTACCCACGGCCCCTTGGACTGCACACCGTTCTCCATGGCGAACCTCTCTGGGTTCCCTGGGGGTCCCTCCAGGTGGAATTGGGGCAAAGATTGCCTGGCCGGGGGGGGGGGGGGGGTCTGGTGCAGTCCCCTAGAGAAGCAGAGTCATGGGGCCAGGGCCCCTGAGGGAAAGTCAGTCCTGCCTCAGAGGGCGAGATGGACAAGAGAGGGCCAGGCCGGGAGGGCGTGAAGGCCCTTCAGCTGGGAGAGGGGGATAGGGCAGGGTGGACAGAAGTCCCTCTGAAGAATCCTAGGGCCTCAGAAATCCTGTCTCCCTGATTCCCAGAGGCGTGAAATGATTACCTCCCAATTCCAAGGACCTTCCTCCCAGCGCTGCTGGGGTTCCTGGCTTGGCCGGGCTGCTAAGAATCGTTTAGGAGTCGGCAGATCTGCCAGACCTGGTCCGCTGCCTGTTTCTGTAGAGTTTTACTGGAGGCAGCGCGTGCTCACTCACATCTTGTCCGCGGCAGCTTTTACACCGCGCTGCAGAGGTGAGTGGTGGTGACAAAGAGCCAACGGCCTGCCAAGCGTAAAGTATGTGCTGTTTGGCCCTTCCCAGAAAAGCTTAGCTGACTCCGGACTTAGGGTAACAAGAAGACTTTAAGGATTTTTGTGGTAAATTGACCAAGTTTTAATCCTGAATCTGCAACTTACTAGCAGTGTGCATTTCTATAAGTCTCTTAACCCCTCTGGGCTGCAGTTTCTCATCTGTGGATGATTTATAGCTACCCCTCAGCCCTGGCAGAGAGTGAAATAAGCTTATGCATGTAGAGCCCTCAGCCTTGAGACCCCGCCCTGGAAATCCCTCCACAGCCCTGATCTGTGGGGGCGCTCATACCCTGTGTTAGCCAGTCCTGGTGTCTTCCACACTGTAATTTTTTAAAATTATGGTAAAATAGACATAACATAAAATTTACCATCTTGACCATTTTTAAGTGGCCAGTGCAGTGGTATTCAGTACATCACATTGCTGTGCCACCGTTGCCACCATCCATCTCCAGAACTCTTTTCATCTTGCAAAACTGAAGCTTTATACCCATTAAACAGTAACTCCCCACTCCCACATCCCTCCAGCCCCAGGCAACCACTGTTGTTTCTGTCTCTATGAATTTGACTACTTTAGGGACCTCATATAAGTGGAATCATACAGCATTTGTCCTTTTGTGACTGGTTTATTTCACTTAGCACAATGTCCTCAAGGTTCGTTCACGTTGCAGCATGTGACAGGATTTCTTTCCTTTTTAAAGGCTGAATAATATTCCATTGTACCTGTATACCACATTTGGTTCATCCATTCATCCATCAATGGACACTTGGGTTGCTGTCACACCCTTGAGTGTGAATAATGCTGCTATAAACATAGGTGTACAAATACTCTTCAAGGCCCTGCTTTCAATTCTTTTGGGTAAATACCCAGAAGTGGAATTGCTGGATCATATGGTAATTCTATTTTTAATTTTTTGAGGGAATCACAATTCTGTTTCCCACAATGGCTGCATGGTCATTCTGTAATTTTAAGTGCATGTCATCTGTCCTCCTTCAGAGACAAAGAAAGGGCATTTCTGCTGGATAGGGCGCTTCCGTTGGTATCCAGCTGGTGCTATTCTTGTTTGTGTCCATGAGTGAGGCCATTTTGCCTCTTAGAGGACATTTGATAGTGTCTAGAGACGTTTTTGATTGAAACGACTAGAGAGGGAAGTGCTACTGGCATCTTGTAGGTAGTGTCCAGGGATGCTGCTAAATATCCTGTAACGCATAGGACAGCTCCTCTCCCCCTCTCCCCCAGCAGAAAATTCTCCATTCCAAGAAGACAACAGTGCAAAGGGTGGGAAACCCTAGTCTACACCAAGCAATCAGCCTGAACCGAGCACATCAAGGCACAAAGCCGGATAAAGGTAGATCCTGCCTCCTGGACCTCGTGTCCTCGTCCTGAAGGTGTGTGGTGTGGCTGAGCTAGGGCACCAAGAAGAGAGTGGCTGGTGCTAGAACAGAGGTCTGAACCGAGGCTGTGGAAGCCCTGAAAGGAGGGAGACCATGATTCTGGCTGTAAAGATGGCTTTCTCCTAGTTTTCTCTTTAATGAGAAATGTAGACATGTTTGAAGCTGTGGAACCATTCCCTTTAAACTACACGAGGCGTATTACCGGGCTGGTGACCAGGAAGGTAGAGGGGTCTGGCTGGAGTGCAGCAGAAGACATCGTTTTTCCAGGGCTCTGGGAGCCAGGGCCCTCAATACTGCTGCTACAGGATTGCTTCCTGTTCCAGGTCCTGGAAAATCCCCAGTTTACGAGACCTTGCTGAGAATCAGCAGTAGTGCTGGTTCAGGATCTGGAGTGTGTGAGGTCTCCCCCAGCGCTCCGTAGACAGTTCAGGATCCCCTGCCATCGCTCGTAGTCACTCATTTACTCATTCATTCGTTTAGCAAGGATCTAAATACTTGATGGTTGTCAGCACTGGGCTACATCCTGGGGACATAATAGTAAAAATGAATGGGGTCCCTGTTCTCAGGTCTCCCAGTCCACTGAAGGAACAGACAGCGATCAACTCATTGCATCTATCGGTATGTGAAATACAAGCTGAGATAAGACGTATGAAGGAGAGAAGGTGTTTGGGGAGCTGTATAACCACAGAGGCTTCCTGAGGAAGCGATGTTGAGAGTGAAGAAGGAATTCAGAGTTATTGAAGGCGGTGGAGGGAGGCAGTGTTTAAAGGAGCCAAGGAGCTCTAAAGAGCTGCTTGGGCTGTGGACAGTATGGACAGGGCCAGCTGACTGCCTCCTCATCTCTCTTCTCCCCTGCTTGCTCTTCCAGAGGGGAGAGGAAGGGAAACAGATCTCTGGGAGGCTAGAGAGATTCTGGGGGGAGGTGGGGAGGTGTGGAATGGCAGTGCAGAATAGGGAATTCTAGAGTGAACACACTGGGGAACCGCGAGATCATAGCTGAGCCCTGAGTGGGAAATCAGTTCTTCATTCCAGCTCTGGTCTCCGCTGTGACTTCAGGCAAATCTCTGAGCCTCGCAGGCTGTCTGCGCAGTGGAATAAATAGTCTTGTCTCTCTCCACCCTGGTCACCTCACTTATTTAAAAATGTACACAGCACCAGGTGCCCAGGGGACAAGACCAGAATAAGTTGGTTTTACAAGGCTCTGCAGACCCTGACAAGAAAGATAAATAAGAAGTAATTATGGTTATTAAGACTAAAGGATTTTTCAAGTAGAGCCAATAAAGAGAGGTTAAAGAATCTGGCGGGTGCAGCTGCAGAGAAGGCTGAAGGAGCGCTCAGTACTAATTTGCTAAGATGTGAAGAGTAAGAATGATTTGGAGGATATACTACTGCTTTCACCATCTTCACTGACACCAGAAAGAGGAAACCACCTTGACATGCAGACAAGAAGGGCTGGAATCAGATAATAGGAAGGCTTTGTGGTTGGAAGCGTTAGATGCAGCAATGGTGCCAAAGGTCGGGTATGACATAGCTGTTCCCGGTTCACACTAGTAAGAGAAAAGGCGTCCTTGTCCAGGGTGGTTTGGGTAAAAGGCAAATTGAGGGTCCCACTGACCTCTGCAGTTTCCTTCCAGCCCATTTCTAGCTCCAGCACAGAGTGAGATAGCACATTTTAGATCAGGTTCAGCGATCCTAGGCTGAGAGTGAGGAGAGAGGCAGGATTTCCCACGGACAGGACTGGAATCTGAGTCGGACAGGAGCCTGGGTTTTCACCCGACCTCCAGTGTCATCCCTTTGCTTTCAAAAGGAGCTAATAGACTTCCTGCTTGCCAGATTGACTCCCTCCTCACCCCACCTTCTCTTACTGTGGCTTCTGAGACAGCTGGTTTATGGATTGTTGGTAAACCAGAGATTCGACTGTATGCTAAGCAGATGCGCTTCTAGAATCTTTGCACACACTCTCACTCCCCTTCATTTTTTAAAAAGCTCATTCATATTTAATTCAGTTCTTCTAAATGGCTTCCACATCATTCTATCTTCCTGCTTTGTAATGCATCATAGTCTCCCTTAATGCACATATTTGCCAAATTAAACTTTATGGCTTATCAGTTAGAAGATTGCCATAGAATCAAGCCAAGTGTTCTTGCAAGTTGTGTTATGGGCTTTCACACCTGCCAGCTCTTTTTTATTGTTCAGATGGGTACATATCTTCCTTCCTTTGGCCCTGTATTCAGTGTCTTCGGCTGTCACTCACTTCCACACTGGAAATTTTGTACAATTGTCCCTTGGGTAACTAGGAGGAAGTGGGAAGGTCAGCTGGAATATAATGAACTCCCTTGGGAAGTCCTCATTTGGAGACTTACGTTTTTAGGGTATAAGAGGACGCTTGCTTCAACTATGCAAATTGGCCTTGGCCTGGGGCTACTGCGTGTCAGGCAGAAAGCTGGAAGAACGCATCAACAGCTCAGCCACTCTGCTCCTCATCCCATCAGCTGGTCCCTGCCCTTCCATCCTCGTGTGGTCCTAGTCAGCCCAGGACTCACGGCCAGTGTTTATTTATGACCTCCTCACACCATCTTGTCCACTTCCCTTTTGAAACACAAATACTCCTGCGGGATTGGCACCTCGAGCCAGCAGGGAGCAGGAGTGGCATACAGCCTGGTGTGGTAGGTACAGGTCACTCAGAGGGAACAGGGGGCCTATCCGGCATCCCCCCAGAGGTAAAGCACTGACAGGTATGTCCATAGAAACTTAGAAATGTGGTGCTCGGGCCCTGGGATATGAGTGGCCTCCATCAGGGAAGACCTCTGGGAGTGTGACCCACAGCTGCATCGCAACAGGGGAGGCAGCGCGGTAGAGGAAGGGGCTTGGGAGAAAGACCAGGTGAGAAACCCGGCTCTGCCACACTCCCCAAGTGCCCTTGGTGGTCGGTGGATCTCTCTCTCGCTCTGCCTCCTTACTGCTTTTTATTGAACGTGTTCTCTGTGCCAGGCACTGAGCCGTGCTCTTGACATTCATTATCTCATTTAATTTGACAACACCACATGTGGAAGTGTTATCCTGCCACAGTATTCAGTCCTTTATGGCTGTGAAGGGCGCCAGCTTTGGAATCAGACCTGGATTTGACTCCTGGCAGTCATTTACTGGCTAGGTGACCTTGAGATGGGTCATTTAACTTCACACTCCATCTATAAAATGGGGGTAATAATGTCCACCTCAAAGGATTGTCATGAGAATTAAATGCAAATACATACAGAGAGATGTAGATAAATATATCAATAAATAGATACATAGGTATCTATTTATTTATTTATAAATCGCCTGGCAGATTGTCTAGCACATTAGTAGGCACCCAATAAATGGTAGATGTCCTATTATTCAAAGGAGGAGAAGGGTGGAAAAGTGGTCTTCAGAAGCTTGCTTCTGGCTTTTGTAGGACAGGGCCAGCTCCTGACATTTTTGGCAGAAAGCCCTGAAGCCCAGGGCAGCCCCCGTGATCAGCAGGGTGTTGACCAGGGTCGTCTGGATTGCCTTCAGAGGCTCCGTGAGGAGTTGCCGCTCAGCCTGGAGGACCTGGAGGATGTGTTTGATGCCCTGGATGCTGATGGCAATGGCTTTCTGACCCCAGAGGAGTTCACCACTGGATTTAGTAAGTTCTGATGGACGCTGGGGCCCCAGGGTTATAGGTCCACCTAAAGCTATATAAGGAGCACCCCTGCCCCACAGATCTGAGGGTCCATGTGGCACAAGCTTTCCTGCCCTCCTGAACTTCCAGGCTCTGCACTATTTGGGCCTCTTTTCGCATGTCCACCTTGGCTGCTCACACCACTGCTCTCCCAGTGCCCACCGTACTGTCACTGCCGAGTCCCCTGCCCCCTGAGAATGGCAAGGGGAATGCAGGGAAGCTCTGGCAGAAGGCTTGGCATCAAAGGGTGAGCTGAGATGAGATCTCCAGCCTCTCATTCTCTGCCTTGATACCAGTGGACAGCAAAGTGGCATGACTGCATGACGCACTTCAACCTGAGTCCAGCTGAGTCTCCCAGGTTGAGGGTTCCAGCTGTCAGAGGACTTTCTGGAGGGTTTGAAGAGACCATTCATTCTCAAGGTAGCCAGGAGGAAGGAGAACTGAGTTTCCTGAACAAGATAAAGAAACCAGACACACCGTCAGATCAGATATTGATCAGATATTGATCAGCACAGGTACTGGTCAGATAAGAGGCAAGTTTTACCATACGTCTGCCTCATATAAGGTACCATATCGTTTCCTTAAAAGTCTCTGATGCCTTTCCTGACCTTCAGGGACTTAGAATTCACTTGGGAGGATAAGGCAGGTTGCTGGGTTACTAGCCAGGAGAAGTGTGGAGAAAGTGCGCCTGAAACTGTTAAGTAACTTGTGAGTGCAAAGGACGGTGACAGTGGTGGTCTGGGTGACCAGGTGATAGCATGGAATGTGGGCAGGCAGGCTGCAGGAGTGCGATGGAGGGAAAGGTGTTGTTTAGAGAAGAAATCAACAGAGATGGGTTCTAAGCCTTGAGTTAAAGAATTGAGGACCACAAAGATGCCATAGTACCTGTCATGCATTCTGCCTTCCCCAGGTTCTAGCATTTCTGACAGAATCTCGTGGAAGTGGGAAAGACACAAAGTCAGGATCATGGTATCCAAGGATCTTTGCCCCCAATAGGGGGTTTCCCTTTTTTTTTCTCTCAGGAAAACCTCAAGTGATTCCTGGTGCCTGGAAAGCTAAGGTTTTCCTGGGTGAGTATTGCCTAATTTAGATCCTTGTGCCCCGCATCCTCCAGGCCACTTCTTCTTCAGCCAGAATAAGCCAAGTCAGGAAGATGCAAGTGAACAGGCGGCTCAGCTCCGGGAAGAGAAGGTCTATCAGTCCAGAGGGGAAGAGGATCTGGGTGACATGGGCGAGGATGAGGAAGCCCAGTTCCAGATGCTGATGGACAAACTTGGAGCCCAAAAGGTTTTGGAAGAGTAAGTGGCCACAGTGGTTTGGGGGATGGAGCCCAGCCTCGGAGCAGCCTCCTCATCTGCCCGCCTCCACCACTAACATTCCTTAAACACTCTGCCAGGCTCCACACTGAGCCTGCCTGGAGACTCGCTGGCTACAGCCTGAGACTCGCCGCCTACAGCCTGCGCTCTGCAGTGGCCTGTCTGTGTGTCTAGGGCTCTGTGTCTGCTTTTTACATTTTTTCATGGGAAGCACTCCTATCCCCCTGCTCTCCTGCTCTGTCCTCACTTGCTGCTGTATCCACACAACCCTTGGCTCAGCCCTGCTCCCAGGTGTGCTCACCCATCAGAGGGCTGGGTGAGGCCTTGAGGGTTTTTCGGTGAGTTTTGCCTAAGCCTTCCCATCACCATTAGCTCTGCTGGAGGCAGCCCTGGGTCTCAGGGCGGCGTGCATTCCAGCCCCGCACCATGGTGTGCTCCTGGCAAAGGCCCTTCGGGTGGACGCTTTGCACATTGTGTCCCTGAGCCACACCAAACCTCTTCAGGAAGGTGAGGTGGGAAATTCACCAGTTTTTACCAGCCTGCCACTTGGATAATCAATAGCTCAGCTGGAAATTTTAGATGGCTGGAACTTCAAATGAAATGTAATACCTCTGTTTTGTTTTGTTTTGTTTTTCCCAAAAAGTGCTTTGGAATAAAGAGACACATGGATCTAAGCCCTGACATTTAAAGTGAAGTGAAATGAAATGAAATCAAACATTAAAATAAAAATAAAAAATAAATGAAATGAAAAAGTAAATAAAATTTAAAAAAACATAGCATAATGTAAAATTAAATTAAAATAAAATAGTAAAAAGACGTTGTAGCTAATAAAACCAGACACTGGCCTGAGAAACGTAAGCTGCTGTCTGCCCCGTTTTCCCGTTGCCTTTTGCCTTCTCATCTTGGGGTCTGTGGGTCTTGGCTTGGCTGTGAGTTTCGCAAGGGGTGGGGCTGGCCTGATAGTTGGAGCTGGTTGTCCTGAGCTGGGGCAGAGAAGGGACTGTGGTGGAGAACGATAAAGAGGTAGCAAGAGGGAAGGAGCCTGACATGACATCAGGCCAAAGAAGGTCTCTGCAGCTCTGTGAATTTTTTCGCAGACAATTTGATAGACTGTGTCAGAGTTGAGAAGCTGGCCAAAGCCGTGCCAGGCCGGGAGGGGACAGGCAGAGGCCTAGGAGAGAGCCCTGTGGGAGGCCCTGCACATGAAGTGAAGTGACACCGGGGGCCATGGCAGCAGCTCTGCTGCAGGCCTGGGAGGGCTGGTGCAGGCGTGGAGCTGCAGAGTGTGCCTTGGGGCAGGTGGGTGGGAAGCTCGTTACTCAGACACCTGATTCAGCTTCTCCAAGGACAAGAGGCCAGAGCACCGGGACCAACTGCCAGTGAAGCTGTGAAGCCTCCCCCTGGAGGAAGGGAAGGAGAGGGCGGTGGGGGCTAGCCAAGACGCTGCAGTGAAGGAAAGGCACCTCTCCTCCGATCCGTCACTTCGGGGCAGCCAGCCTCCTGGCGGGGCTCTAAATCAGAGCTCCCCAGATGTTACTGTGAGGACCCATGCCAGAGGCCTGTGCAGAACTGAGCTGGCATGAGATATCCTGGAGAAGAGAAGGCTCTGGAGAAGGTTTCAAGAGTAGTCTACAAGAACTGATATGCAGAAGATGGTGACCAGCAATTTCCATCCTCAGTGAGGTTAAACAAGAAGGAAGTGGGCTTAAGCTGAAGCATGAGGGTGATGTCACAACTGTGGGGCCCCAGATAAGGAAACAGGAGGCTGTGAAGACTTCAGAGGTCTTTAATAATTTCATGCACCAAAATGGTTTGTGTGTCATTCTGGAAGCAGGGAGGTGGATAGCTTGACCTTCTAGAATCCCTCCCAGCCCTGTACTCCTATATCCTTCCACAAGAAGTAGCCTCGGTAGCCCAGATGTGGTAGACTAAGCAGCTGGACTCCCAGCTGTTCTTGGGGGTCTAGTTGGCTGAGTGGCTTGGCAGCTTAGTGGGCCTTAGCTTGTCTTCATGGAGAGTTGGAAGACTTGTCCCTTCTCCAAATCTGGGGTGAAGCGATGTGGCCACGACTAAGTGGTGCGGAGAGCTTTGAAAGAGGGTCAGGTGGGACTGCAGATCTCGCTGGAGGCTCTAGCTAGTTAGCTCCAGGAGGAGGCCGGCAGTGAACAGACAGACCTGGGCTGGCAAGGTGGACCTTGATTTTATAATGCATTTACTTCACGAGGGGAGCACCCTGCCCAAGGGATGGGAGGTCATCGTGGCATCTCCCTGAGACCTTCTATCTTGGAACCCTTTGTGCCATCTCTGTTGTACCCGTACAACAAAGTGGACAGTCACATCATGTTCTGTATGGGGAAAATGGAAGTCATTCTGGAAAGCAGAGGCTCCTTAGCTGCCGTGCTCCTGTTTCCAGATTCCCTCGTGTCACCTCAGTGTTAGGTTTTCAGCAGATGATAAATAGTTGTTGGGTGGATGGATGGATGGATGGATGATCTAGATGAGTTGATGGATGCTTGGATTGGATGGAGCAAGGAAAGGAAGGAGGGAGGACGAGTGGATAGATGGTGAGATAACTAACTAGAGGTGGGTCCATTTCTCAGTGGGCCTCTCCTCTGCTGGGAGCAGAGTGTAATATCTATGCCCCAGGCACACTGCTAACATGGCACTATCAAATATCACTTCTGAGGAAAGTTTCTCAAATATAGTGCTTGTTACACAAGGCTTTTATTCTTTATCCTGTGGGTTCCTGGTCGTAGCTACCCTCAGATTGTAGTGGTTTTAGAACTTAAGGGCATGCAAATCAAATTGCTCTTGGTCTTAGTTTGATCATTGGCTGTAGATTGTTGAATTGCTCCAGAGAGGGAGAGCAGAGTCTGTGGTATGTGTCTCCTCCTGTTCCTCACCATGCTGGTCCGCATGACCCTGTGTGTCTTGTTGCTGCGCGGTGCACACACATGCCCAGGGGCCCGGTTTGGGCCGGGGGAGATTTCTAGGCATGTCGCTCTGCATCTTTGTCTCTCTGCCTGCCTCTGTCCCTCTCGACTTTCTATTTGGCTTTCTATCTGTGTACACACATCTTTCAAACCTGCTCCTTCCCTTCCTTTTGCCTGTCAGTCATTCCTGGTGCTACCAGGCTCCAGTGGGGTGCTGCATATTCTCTTCCATTCCCCGCGGTGACAGTTGCTTCTGCCATCCATCAGATAGCACGTCTTTACCTCTCAGCCGTGAGGACTGTCCTTCCTGGGGCGACAAGCTCTCTCCCTTAGCTCCACAGCATTTGTCCCCACATGCCTCCCATCCCCCTCTCTTCTTCCTGGCATTCTGAGATGTTTCCAGCATGTGGCTCTGCCTGCTCAGCACCACCAACCCATCAAGAAAGACAGGAGAGCAGAAGCAGTCAAGCGTGGCGGTTAAGGAGGCCAACATAGGAGCCAGACAGCCCCGAAGTTGACTCCTGGCTCATCATTTCCCGGCTGAGTGATCTGAGACAGCTCCCTTCACCTCTCTTCGTCTGTTTCCTCATTTGTGAATGGGAGTCATCACAGCGCCTGCCTCCTAGGTTACTGCGAGGAGCTATATGCATAAAGCACCTGGCGTACAGCCAGCACTCAGCGTGAGCCACTGGCATCCTTGTCACGATGACGATGATGTTTCTGGCCGTCAGTTTCACATCTGGGAACCTCTGTGTTTCCCGTAAAGCCTCATTTCCACACTTCCGCATTAATATCCCCGTTCTCTTGCAGTGAGAGCGATGTCAAGCAACTCTGGCTGCAGCTGAAAAAGGACGAACCTCATTTACTGTCCAACTTCGAGGATTTCCTGACCAGAATCTTCTCCCAGCTCCAAGAGGCCCATGAGGAGAAGAATGAACTGGAGTGCGCCCTGAGAAAGTGGGTACCCAGTCTCAGCCTCTCTCTCTGCATATGTGTGAAAAACAGAAACACTCAGCCTGCTTTCTCTTATATCTTATATTCCGTGATGCCTCCTTACTGCTGTCTGCCAGAGTGGGGGCCAGGCCTTATGGCTGTCATAATATATGTATTTTTAAGCCCTCGCTCACATTTATCAGACTCCCACCATATGCTAGCCACTGTTCTACATACTTTCTAGGCACTAGCTCATTTGGACTATTCCTTATTATCGGCATTTTACAGGTGAGGAAGTCGAGGCCCTAAAAGATTAGTAACGTGCCCCAGAATACACGGCTTGTAAGTGGCAGAGCCGGGATTCAGAGGGAGGTAGTCTGGCCCCTGAGACCAGTTGGAAGACCATGCTACCTGCGTCTGGGCAGTAGGGCCCCAGCATGCTGGACCTACCCTCCAACCCAGGCCTGGCCTTCGGTCCCACCGAGTTTGCCCCTCGCTGACGACTCTCTCTCATCATGGTCTCACGTCTCTCCTGTTAACCTCTTTGTCCCCATGGCCTCTGTGGGTAATGAGTGATTTCTAGGACTCCTCCTTTGCCTAGAGGAGACAGGTCCAGGTCAGTTGAACACCAACACCAGAAGAGGCTGCTTAGGAACGAACTGGAACCAGCCTGTGTGCCGCAAATGTGGGGAGTAGGGGGCAGCCTGGTAGATGGCCATCCACTGGGGGGAACGGGTGTGCCACGGGGGTGCTGTGCTTGTCCACAGCCATCGAGCATATGTTACAGCAGTGAGCTCGCATGTATGACTAAAGACAGGTTGCAATCCTGAAAGTGCCACCGACCCCGGGGCCCAGTTTGGGTAGAGCTTGGAAGCAGGCCGAAGTGGTCCTGCCCCGTGCCCCTGCCACGCTGTCTGGTCCCCGCCTGGACATTCGCACCTGTGCCTTAGGAATCCTCACAGTTCACGGCTGCGCCGTTCCACAGGCCTGCGCCTCGGAGCGCACGCTGCCCAGCACGCTTCCTGGTGCCCAGCAGCACCTCCGGGGGCAGTGTGCCAGAGTCTGTGCTGACACGGCCTTAGAGAGAGCACGCAAGCCCCTGATTTAAGGAGATTACCTTGTGTCTTACTGTGTAGATCGAATATCTCCACCTTGCCCTGAGCTCCTGTGCGTCGTGTGCCTGCCCCACATCTACTCTAACAGTAACTGGTCGAGGTCCATTGGGGATACACAGGTCTGGAAAAAAGGACCTTTAGGACCCTGAGTTATGAGAAAGCTGCGGCCAACTGGTGCTGGAGGGAACACAGCTGGGCTAGAGGAATGGTAGGAGTGTTCTGGGGAGAGGCGCCCAAGGCTCAGAGGAAGAAGGGGTTGAGGCTGTACTTCCGTATAGGCTTTAGCTGATTAAGTCGTGAGTCAGACAGGTCTGAGTTTGAGTCTTGGCTCTGCCACTTACTAGCTGTGTGACTTAGGCCAAGTTGCTTAACCTTGCTGAGTCTCAGTTTCCTTATCTGTAAGATGAAGACGATACTAGTATCCATCTCATAGAGTTTTGAGGATTAAAACGTGGTAATACGTGTAAGTATTTGGAACAAGGCTGGCACATAAGGATTCAATGAAGGTTAAAATAATAATAATTATTATTTTAAATAGGTATGTTTATCAGTCTTAGAGGCTTTGCCTGACTGAAGTAGAGAGTTTGAGCCTTGATATAATCAGAGGTGAAGTTTAAGAACCCTTTATCCTTCCGGACAACATGTTGTAGTCTTGGTATTCAAAGGGTGGTCCATGGACCAGCAGCATCACCATCATTTGAAACGTCTTAGGAATGCAGAATCTCAGGCCTCGCCCCGCCCTACTGCATCTGCATTTTCATCAGAGGGGCAGGGGCTTTGTGTGTAGATTTGAGAAGTGGGGCCTGGGAATCAGGAGCTGTGGGTTTGATTCATGTGCAGCTCTCCAACCAGCTAGCTCTGTGACCTTGCTCTTGTCTCTGGTCTCTCTGAGCCTCAGCTTTCCCACCTGTGAAATGAGGGGGCTGAATTCATTTCCAACCCTCCCTGCACCCCCACTCCCCTCTGACTCCGGCATTGATTGCCCTGAGGAGCCCCAGCGAGAGTCGAGTGGCCCCCAGAGAGATGGTGCTCTTGTTCTCTAAGGAGGGCGAGGGTAATTGCGGTCTGAATGGGAGTGATGAGTGGGCTCGTGGCCTGGCTTCTTATCTGCAGGACGCTGCCCTGCTGCCTGTGCTCCTGCGGAGAGGCCAGTGCTCCTAACTTGCTGCAGAGCCTCGGAACCCTCACATCCGTCTTACAGTGGCCTCCATTCATGCTTTTACCCTAATTTAATGATTGCTCTCAATGTGCTTGAGATGGTAGTCAAGGTCACTCTTGGCTGCATGTGCACAACTGGCTCAGCCAAATGTCCCAGCCATCTGTGCCCGTCCTCTGTCGATATCCCTGCCAGCTACACCTGCCCTGGGGTCAGCTGATGAAGGCCCACTCCTGGCTGGGGAGCTCTGGTGGGATTAGCGATTCACTGAGCTCTCCGGCCAGTCCCATTCCAGGGGTGTTCTCTGAGCGCAGAACCAGAGAACTGCAGGCTGTGGTGAGCAGAGCACTGAAATAGGGGACAGGAGAAACCTGAGTTCTTACCCAGGCACTGCCACTGACCAGCTGTGTGACCTCCAGCAACTTGCTTTACCTCTCTGTGCATCAGTTTTCTAACTGGCAACATGAGAGAATGGGATCGGTGTTTTCAAACTTTTTGTGTGACTCTTCACCAGAAGAAATACGTTTGACTTTGCAACTCCCATATACTTATATGTGTGTAACTGCAACAAAAGTTGCAACAAAAGTGCTCATGCTTATTACATGTGGCATACTCTGATCATTTCTGTTAGAGTCTCTTATTCTATTCTCTTCTATTAAATTAAAAAAAAATGTTGGTCACATCCTGCTTCTGGGTTATGAATGGACCAGATTGTCTATGAGGGCCTTTGCAGCTCAGAAGTCAAACTAGAAACTGGAAACCCCAATGAGGTAGAGAATATCTAAGTAGGATTCTTTACACATGACTCTGAGTGAAGGTAAGTCTTTCTGGGGCGTCTTCTAGGAGATGAGTTTGGAGGTTTGGGCTTGTCTGTGGGGGTGCAGAGCCAGCGTTAGAGGGGAGGAGAAGGGCCGCTCCGGGGAATGGCCTGATAGGGGCTGGAGTCAGGGAGGCCTGGGAACTCCCAGCCTCCTCTGCAAGCTCGCCTTCCAGTCCAGGGAACAACGATTCAGCTCCATCTGAAAAATGAGCATCCGTCCCAGAGATGGTGACGAGAGGTCAAGTCATTGCTGCTGTGTGTCCGGCAGGGCCGGGCACCACGGAATATAGTCCACCTGGTACTGGTAGCTCACGTTTAACGAGCGCTTACTCTGTGCCAGGCTCTGAGGTAGGAACACAGAACACAGAGTTCCCATCTTCGAGGAGTTTATGATCACACTGGTGAAGCAGAGGTCATACCCATAAAGATTCTACCACACAGCCACCCAGAAGATTCTCGTGCTGTTGAAACAGACAGCGTTGCCGTTGGCGGCAGCGGCCTCTTCTTCCTCCTCATCTTCTAAACCCTCCCTTTGTTTCTTTCTCCCATGGGGTCCAGAGAAAACGGGCTGTTTTCGGGGCAGGGGACGGGAGTAGGGGGGGTCTGGCCTCAACCAGGTCAGGCAGAATGCGGACCTCCTGCCCCCAGCTCCCCTGGCTGGGCCGTGCCCCTCAGGGGTCGTGTTGCTGCAGTGAGTGCAACAGGTCGGCCCCCACAGCCTCTCCAGCTTCCCCTCCCTTCTGGGAGGGAGGAGGATGCAGCTGGGTTGAGTGCATGGGGAAAGCCCTTGGTGGCTGATGTCAGGAGACCAACCTCTGGGGCATCGTCAGAAATAACTGGGGCCCTCCTTACCTCACTGACATGGGTTTTTTTGTAACCTCCATATTGGGGATAGGGGAAAGAGGCAATCTGGGAGCATCCCATCTCCCACCCCCTCGTCTTTTGGGGGGGAGGTTGAGGAAACCTGAGATCTGAGTCAGAATCCTGGATACAGCGTTTGACTCCGTTGTGTGTCCACTGGGAAGCAGCCTTAGCCCCATGGGGCAAGGTAGAGGCCACGGTCAAATGCGGGACCCTTGGGCCGAAGCCCAGCTCCTCTGCTGAACTTCCAGGGTGAGGTGTGCTCCCTCTGCACCTCCACTGCTTTCCGGGGAGTGGGGCGTGGAGTACCACTGACCACTCTCCCCTGTGTCCACCGTGCAGAAGCTCAGAGCACTTCACCTTTTTGCATGAGAGAGTTTGACCTGAGGAAGAACTTCCGGCCATCAGAATGAGAAGTTCCTTTGCCACAGAAAGCGCTCTCCCCAGTTACCTTTCTCTGGGACAAAAGCTTGAGCTCTCCAGATGGAGAAGGATGCTGTCTGGAGGCAGCAGGAGATTCGGATCTTTCATGGTGATCACTAGGGGATGCCGAGGGCCCACCCCAGGAGGACCCAATTCACTTGGTCTGGGGTGGGGGCTCGAAGTCTGCATTTATGAAACATTCTGAGGATTCTGAGTTTTAACCTGAGTTGGAATCTGCTGGATAAGTTGACCTGGTTGGGTTTCTTATCAAGATTTGCCCCTGGGGAGGCCGGGGGTAAGGAAGAATTAGGCTGTATCTAGGGAGTGCTTGGGGCTCTTTGAAGAAAAGTGCTTTTTAGATCAAAGGCAGGCCATGGGCTCTGCTCAATCGTCTGCAGCTCAGCAGCCTGGGAACACCACCCAGGCTGTGTGTTTCGCATCATCAGTAGGCCACACTTGGCCTTGACAAGCTTAGCAACACTCCCCACACCCTCGTTGGAATCAGCTCCTCATCTGCACAGGCTTTCCTTGTCCAGCTGAGTTAGGCCTCAGGCAATTTCCTGGGAGCACAGGGGCCCTTAAATCGCAGCCCCTGCCCAGCCATCCCGCGGGTGCTTTCTGTCTAGGGTGATGTCCCTGGGTTCTGAGAGAGTGTCCAGACCAGGAGGGGATGTGTCTTACAGCCTGACAGGCGGCCCCAACTATGATGCCGGTACCGTGACACAAGCCTGAGAAGAGGTGTCTGTGATGTGGGAGGGGGGTCATCATTTCCTTGACCTGGTCCCCCCAGGCAGGGCAGCAAATAAAGCATCATATATATGACAGATGGCCCTTACGTTCCACCTGTGAAGGGCTTTAACTGTGTGGTTCTCGAATGTTAGCTTCCTCCAGAATTACCAGACAATCTTGATTAAAAGGTAGATTCCTAGGTCCCTCCCCCAGAGAGTCTGAATCAGTGT
This sequence comes from Equus quagga, assembly GCF_021613505.1. NCBI lineage: Eukaryota > Metazoa > Chordata > Mammalia > Perissodactyla > Equidae > Equus > Equus quagga. The sequence continues at coordinate 54,072,708 of NC_060267.1, forward strand.
GTCCTGGGGTGGGTCCCAGGAATGTGCATCTTAGCACACAGCCCAGGTGGTTCTGATGCAGGCAGGCCACAGACCATACTATGAGAAATGCTGCTCTAGCCTGTTCTTCCAAAATGTATCAGCCTGCAAAAGGTACACCCCAGGGCACCCTTCCAGTCTGTAATTTTAGTCCTGTTCCTAGAGTGAAGATTAGAAGTTCTCCATGAGGGCTCCAGGTGATGAGGCTGTGCCTTAATCGGGCACCTGTTTTTATTGGTATATTATTATCTGAGGCAGAAGCGCATTGTCAACATTGCCCTGGGTGTAGATTGGAAGGTGAGGACTGTTTGTGCTCTGTGTACACCACGGGCGTGCTTTGTAAACCTGACTAATGAAAAACGGTTTGCTTTATAGAATGGGATAAAGCTGCAAAGTTGGTTTATACAAGGCAGCAGAATCTAATTAGGGAGAAACCATCCATCTTGAAAATCCAATTGGCGATTTCACAGCCGTTGCAGAATTTTCTACACACTCTTATTTTTTCCTTTCATTCAGTTCTACTCTAATTGTGTGTATGTGTGTGTGTGTGTGTGTGAGAGAGAGAGAGAGAGCCAGCCAGACAGCCAGCCAGCCAGACAGAGACAGAGACAGAGACAGAGAGACAATTCGAGGGACTGAGAGAGACTGATTATGGGGAAACAAGAAAACCCTAAACAGGATTTTTCTGGTAAGGGCTTTTCTTGCTGCAGCTGCCCGAAGAAGGTGGCAGGGGGCAGTGGTGAGTCTGAATGCCTCACGCACGATTCTCGTCTCAGCCTCAAGGCTGGCTGAGGCTGAACGTGCTTCCATTTTCTTCTCTGGGAAATAGCAGACTCATGGAGACTTTTGTGGTCTTCACTCTGAGATCAGTGCGTGGGGGGCGGACTGGGGCAGACATGCGAAAGGCAGTCAGACCCCTCCCAAGATCTTGGCCCTCTCCGGCCCTGGCAGTGCCGTCAGCCCCTTCCTTGCTCCAGTTCATGTTCCCTCCATAACTGACAGACTCCAGATGGAATTTGGATCATTGACAATCCTAAACGCAAACGTGTGGAGTTGTCAGTTTTAAAACTTAGGATGCTTGGGAAGACAGTGCCGTGTTGTGGACAGAACACGGGCCTGGGAGTCGAGCCTGGTTCTCCGTCTTCTCTGACCCAGGTCATCTGGGTGACCACTGACTGGTCACTTCAGTGCTTTGACCCTCATTTCTTCACATGCGGAACAAAGGCATTGGGAATACACGAGCTTTTGAAGCTCACAGTCTATGATGGGAACGGGGACTCTTGCTCTCTTAGCATCTGCCTTTCACCAGACTTTTCAACCCAGGAGACATTGCTCAGACCGCTGCCCACCCACCCAGAAACGTGTGAAATCGGAACGCTTACACTCTCCTAGGCCAGTGGCCATTCCTGAAGCTCTGCCTCGAGTTCAAGCTTCTGACGTTTGTCTAAAATGTAGAGAAATGCCATTTGTTCTGTCCAAGGTCATGACTGCACCTTCATTCAGGGAAGGAAGAAGCTGCTTTTTTTCAGGAATGATTTCAGCACACCCCTGCCTAGAACCTAGAGGGTGGACCAGATGACTTTCTGAAACTCTCTGAAAATTGAACAGATTCTGTTCCTAAGTGAAGGCAAAAGAGAGAGGGAGCAGGAAATTATATTTTGACCAAGCAATATTGTATAGCAGGAAGGCCTTGGCCTGTGTGTCATTAGGTGGACCCCAGCAGTATTGCGTATTGATGCTTCGCTCCAGTATGGTACCTTAACTCTCAGTGTGCACAGCACTTTATGAAGGTTAATTAATTGTCACAGTCCCTGTGGGAGGCTGGCAGGGTAAGTTATTGCTAACTACATCTCACCTTCCAGTTCCCTGAACATTATCTGTAACGGCCTCTCATAACCTAAGCCTTATTCCTTCCCACATATCTCATCCTTAGATCTCCAGTAGCCCAATACCACATACGCATGTGCACACACACACACACACACACACCCCCACATATTATTGTCACCCTTTAGAGAGGGGGCATCTGCCACAGTCAGACACCCTGGGTGACATTTCATCCTCTAAGTTGGACCTGGGCTTTTCATCCTGGCTTTCAAAAGGGCTTATTCTTTCAGATCCATCACTGCCCTTATGGCATCTTTGGTATAAAATTGTTGCTCCTTCTCCCCACTGTTGGAAATCTCCCTTTTCTGTACTCAACCTTTCTTAACTTTCTCCCTGAGAACTGTACCATCCTCCGCCGACCAGAGCAGACAGCTTCCCCCTCTTCCCTCTAGTCAGGGCTCTGCGGTCACAGAGTTACTGTCAGCCAGAGCCCAGGTGGGATGGGGTCTACTTCAAGGCGTGAGGCTTCTTCTGCCTGTTCCTTTCCTCCATGCCACTTTAGCATTGGACTTGATCTTCATAGTTGCTAAATTCCTGGTGTGCAGAGACCTTTCCATAAGTCTGCATTATTTTACCCGGAGTATAGCTTTACGAAGGGCTAGTCAATGCTTTTTAATGTTGGCGGTGATGTTGCGGATCTCTCTTTCCACATTTAGTCTTCTCCACTGAGCCACCCAGGTCGTGTCCTTCCCCGTGCCACTCTGTTCCCTAATGCGTCCCCATTCCTGCCCACAACTTCATACCACATACGCCAAGCTGCTGCATGATTCCCCTTCGGTTTCTTTTTTTCTTTCTTCTTCTCCCCAAATAGTTGTATATTCTAGCTGTAGAGCCTATGTATGTGTGTATGTACGTATGTATGTATGTGTGTAGATCCTAGCTGTAGTTCTGCTGTGTGGGACGCCACCTCAGCATGGCCTGATGAGCAGTGCTAGGTCCAAACCAGCGAAACCCTGAGCCGCCGAAGCAGAGCACGTGAACTTAACCACTCGGCCACGGGGCCGGCCCCTCCCCTTCAGTTTCTACTTGCTGAAATCTGAAGGAATTACAGAGCAACAGCTCTCAAAATGGGGTCCACAGACCTCTGGAGAATCAGATAACTCATTGAATTAGAATTTGTTAAATGCAGTCTATCTGCTACCTCTGCTAGACACTTCCACATGCGTTATCTTGTTTAATCCTCACAACTTCTTTCTAAAGTGGGTACTACCATCCGATTTTCTAGATACAGAAAACCTCAGCTCCATGAGGTAATGTGACTTGTCTGAGGCCAGAAAGCTTGTAAATGTCAGAATCAGTATTTGAACCAAGGTTTTCTAACTCTGGGTCTAATGAACTCTGAGCCAACCATAGCTGTCAGCAGGAGGGTTTTGACCTAGACTACCCTGGAATATGCTAGAGGAACTATCCAGCCATTATAGTGAAAGAGAAGGAAGGAGAGGCTAAATATGAGTGCCCATGACTATTGCTTATTCTAGCTGGCTCCTTCACATATTCATCCCTCTGTCTTACTGAGAACTCGTGTTTCCTGCCCTCCCCTCTCTTTTATCTACCTCTCTCTGTCTTGTCCTCCCTCTGTAGCTTAAAATGACGAGGCACAGATAGCAGAGAATGAAATAATTAAATAAACACTGCCCAGGGCACAGAGTTCTTTTGAGAATGGCTAATAGAAGATAGATTGAATATATGCCCACATGTTATTAGTTAATAGCTCAGAGAGCTCTGTTTAGCTTGTTGCGCTTGTCTTGTTCAACATTTTTTTTCAGTGGCATAAATAAAGGGAGATAAGGGGGAATATTTTGTAGTAATAAAAAATTCCATCCATAGAGAAGATTCAACAGATATAAACCTTTATGCACCAAACAACATAGCAGCAAAATACATAATGCAGGAACTTTCCAAAAAACAAAGAAAATTTGATTAAAAACAATACTTTAGAAGATTTTTAGAAGACTTTAATAAACTTATCTTAGATTTGACATATTAGGCAAAAAGTATATTAAGTATATAAAGTATTTGAAACCATCAACCAGCAAGCTTAATTTAAGAGACAAATGTAGAGCTGTGTGCACTGCAATAGAATACACATTCTTCTCATAGAAGTTATGCAAAAGTTAATAATGTTTTTGGTTACAAAGGAAAGGCTAATTGAGTGCAAAAAGTAAATACCTTACCAGTATATTCTCTTAGTATAATAAACTAAAAACTAATTCTTTGCATATTTTTAAAAACACTCTTCTAATAATTCTCAGATAAATTAAATCATCAGAACCAACATTATAGATTATTTACCTTACATTGTGATTGAAAATGGGCAATATCAACAAAGCTTGGAAAGTCACTGAGTACACTGAACAACTAATTTGGATCCATTAAGATAGTGACAGGCTGGAAAGACAGACTGAATCTAACAAACATGAAATCTAACAGAATTACATTTGAGATCTCGCCATAATCCAAAAGGCAAATGGCAGAAGCACAAGATAGGAGAGCTATGATTCAGTACTACCATCTTTAAAACAAAAACAATCTCATAGCCATAAAGTTTAGAGATTTTAGTTGACAAATGGGTTCAGCATTCATCAAGGATGATGTGGCTGCCAAGAGAAGTTAATGTGAACTTAGGCTGCGTGAACAGATATGCAGCATCTAGAACAAGAGAGGCAGCAGTCCAGCTCTAATCTGCACCGATCAGACTTCGCACAGTGGGCATTCAGTTTTGGGCTCCATGGCTTGAGAAGGCTAAGTTAGAGCCCATTCCGAGAAGAGGAAAGGAAATGGTGAAAGGACTTATGAAAAAAAAAATCCACGTGAGACATGGGTGGAGGAAGTGGAGAGGCATGGCCTGGACCCAAGACTGCTCCTTGCAGTCCAATGCTGTTTTTAAATATTTGAAGGGTTTTCATGCAGAGGAGGGATAAGGTCATAAAAAGACATATTTCTGTGAGCCACAATATTCCAAAGATGAAAGAGCTGCTTAGAGATCCAGCAAGTTCCCCGTCATTCACTGTGGGTGTTCTGACCTAGTTTGGGTAAATACTTGGTGGGGATGTTGTGGCAAAGATTTTAACGCTGGAAAAATAGGCGGTTGGATCAGACAAACATTCCATCCCTGAAATTCTTCCATTTCCCTGGAATCTGGTATTCCCCTGATATGATCCACGGGCTTCTGAGTTTGGTATCCGAAGTCTTAAATTGATTTCTTACAGATTTTCATTATTAACATTTTAAGCAGAGGCCCTGTGGGTGACATAAATGTCTGAGTGTTCGTAGCCTAGTTGTGACAGCATAAACCCAAATGAAACAGTTGTTCAGGACTTTAAAAGTAAGTGTTCAAATAAAGACATATGGTGTCCTAAGCGTTCAGAGAAGGGGGTCAGTGAGGGTTGGAGAAGATGGGGAAATTCTCACAGAGAAGACTTCAGAGTCTATGTCTGTGTGCATCAGGTGATAGCAGTCCTTTTAGAAATTGTGGCAACAAAGATGTATATAATAAGCAAACATAATTGGTTGCCTCTTTCCTTTGATGGCAGAATATGGTGTGCCCGGCTGGAACGCCACCACACCATATGCGCAGATCTTTTAAGAGTTCTCTCGCCGTCGTTGCTCTCACAGCCACTGCGGAGCTCCCTGCAGACACGGGCTTTTGGCTCTGCAGCTCCTGTTCACACAGGCTGCGTCCCTAATGGATTGGTCTGAGTTTTTCTGACTAAGCTTCTGTTCTTCATCTTCCTGATTGCCTCTGACCCTTTCCAAACCCTGCAACCCTTTTATCCTCAACACTGAGCCCCTCCTTCCCTTGAGGAACATGGCCCTTGCCCTCTGCGGCCCATGATAAGAATTATTATAAAAAATAATCCCTTACATTTATTTAGGGCTTTGCAGTTCCAGATGCTTTTCATACGCTCTCACTTGTTTGTTCATCATGACAGTGCTGGGAGGAACATAGGGCAGGGACCACCCTGGGGTGTCAGGAGGTCACAGAACTTACCCAAGGTCATATAGAGGAAACAAGCTGGTTCTAGGATGAGAACCCAGGTCTTCTGATCCCTGAGCTGAGTTAATGTTGGGAATGGTGTGAACAGCATCTTACTGCTCCCCGTTTTGGGGACTCGTGTGTTCTGAGCTAGGCTGGTCATGAGTCAGTCAGTCCCTCTGGGCTCATCCTCTCAAATCATTCACCTGGGCAGTCTCCCAGGAGCCCAGCTTTCTTCAAAAGCACTTCCAAAGGCTTGGTTCCATGAGTGAGTCTGGTTGGGCCCAGGATCACAGATGCCCGTCTGGAGTCCCAGGGCTTCTTTGCGGTGGACCCAGCCTTTGTGAGTGAGGCCTGGGAGTGGGCACTATTCAGAAGCCATATCTGCCTTCCCTCTATTTGTTTTTTTTTTTTTTTAGCAATTTGCAAAATTACTTACTTTGATTAGCACACTCACATGTGAGTATGAAAAATATAGTTTATTAATTCAATCAAATAAAACGTAGAGCAAAGTTAACATATGTAATGATAGTATAGAATTAATGCCCTGCTTGGTTATTAGGCGTAAATGGTAAACAGCTCATATGAATGACTGTAATTAATATTGCGTTAGAGCCAAATCCATTTTTAAGTTTCTCTCATCTTACTTTATTAGTTCTTCAGTATTTATATAACTGGAATCACTGTCCAAAGTTTTCCTTGATACCATTTGCCATCTAGTATCTGAATTTCTTCAAGCACAGGAAGATAATTCCAGGGACTAAGAGAAAAACATCTTGCTTTCTGAAATTTCCTTGAAACTCTGTTTATATCTGCCCCTGAGGTGTCCCTATTCAATGGCCGGTGCCTTTGCTCCTTGTTTCTCTCCAAGATTTTCCTATAATTATTATGGGTTAGCTCAGTACAACAGTAACAATCCAAAACATCTGTCATTTACCAAGAAGAGATTTCTTACTCTTAGCCAAAAGGGCATCTGTTACACCCGGGAAGCCAAACATGTTGGTAAACACAGGCCTCCAGCTCGTGAAATTCTTGGAGAGCTGTCACCTTTTGCTGAGCACACTCTGGGGCCACCGCTGTACTTGCTCAAAGTCAGGTTTCTGGTCTTGGGGAGTATGACCCAGAAAGGGAACTCCTAGGCTGGTGCTGTGACAGGAGTGACCTTGGCCCTGGAGATCCACACTAGTTCCTTGGTCTGGGTCAGCTTTGTGGTTTTTGTAGAACTAGAAGGACGCCAGTCAAAATGGCTCCTTAGTCCTTGCTCAGTCTGTGCATGTGGTGTAAATGTTTCCTCAACAGGGAGCAAAGGAGGAGGGGCAGCAAGGGGCCAGGCTGCAGCCCCAGGCAGCAGGGAAGGCCTCGCACTGGATCGGAGTTCCAAGTGGACATAGGAACATGGGCAGGTAGGGGTTAAAATGACAGAAGGCTCAGGAGAATAAGTAGATTCCCATCCTTGATGTTTTGTTCGGAAATCTCTCCAGTACCTCTTAGAACTGAAAACCAGGGCTATTTCCTCAATTATTAAAGTCCTGCTTCAATAAAGGGCAGAGGGGGCTTGCCGCTGTTTGGGTTTAGAATGACAAGTGCCAAAATTTGCAGTACGTGTGTGTGTTACATTTTCAAAACAGAGCTCGAGAGCCATGACGTCAGCCTGTTCACTGGACCCTGGAGCTCCCTTAACAGAGAGGGAGGGCGGGGAGTGAGAGGCTGAGAGGGTCTTTCAGCGCCGGTCAGAGGGGAGGTATGAGAATGCAATCCCCTGGGAATGTGAACGCGTTGGTGTGATAATTCCCAGTCTCAGGGCAAATGCTAGTACCCGACCCTTCCCGTTTGAATTGGGGGGAGTAGTCAAAGGAGGATCTATTACTGGGAGAGAAGGAGGAACAACCCCAGGGATGACCTGCAAACCTTGTCCCCATAGCCACATTTGTCTTCATCTCTGTGTAGGAGCAGAGTGCGCCGGTACTTACTTCCTGTCCTGTGGGGCTCTTCAGAGAGGATGCTGAGGGAGGGGATGAGGACATCTCGTTATCACCGCCAGCCTTTATCCAGCCTCACCCTTCTCATACTGTCTGCCTGTGGCCCTGTGCCTGAGACGGCACTAACACTGGACAGTGTGGCCCCTTTCCTTTGTAGGGGGTGGTGGTGGCTGTGGTCGTCATCATGGAATCTTTTAAGATCTTCTAGATCTTATGAGAAATGTGGATCCCACAAACCTAAGCTCACAATGTCAGAAGAGGCCTCTGATAGTGCAGTTCAGACAGTGCTGATGAGACCAGGTAGAGGGAAAGCGTGCAAAGTGGGAACGAGATAAGCCAAGAAACTAAACAGGAAGGCAGCGCACACACGCAGCTTTATGCTGGCCACAAGCATGGGGACCAGCAGGCAGGAGGGAGCGTGAGTCTAGCAGAGGCCAGGGGCTTGGTGTTGCAATAAAGCAGAGTAAAGGAAGACAGAGCCAGGGAAGCTTCACCAAGGAACGTGTGGATCGTCTGGTAGAGATGGCTGGGAGGGTAGAGGAGAGGCCACCTGGAAAGGACCAGCAGCCAGAATAGGTCTTGTTGGGTCAGCTCATCCTCAGGAACTGATCCTGCAGGTTTGACCGACCTGAGCCACGCTGTCACCCCCCACAACCCACGGCTCCAGATGGGGTTCTGATGCCCAAGCCCAGGATAAAGGAATCTAACGTAGACCTCATCAGACTCTCCTTTTGCTACTTCTGCAGGAAAATTGCTGCTTATGATGAAGAAATCCAGCATCTCTACGAGGAGATGGAACAACAAATCAAGAGTGAGAAGGAGCAGTTTCTCCTGAAAGTAAGGGTCTGGCCCGGGGCTGGCTGTGAGGGGCAGGTTGAAGTCCCTCCTCCTCTGACTGCCTCCCTCAGTTTGGGACTGCAGTGCCCCCGCCCACAGCACTACTGATTCCTTCTGTCTCTGCTGTACTTATTTTTTTCAAGGCATTTGTCGCCTTCAAACATGGCCTATAATCCACTTGTGTATTTTGTTGATTGTGGCCTGTCTCCTCCTGCTAATGTGTAAGCTCCACGACCGCAGGGATTTTTATCTTCCACTTATGAAGGTGTCCTCTGCACTTCGACCAGGCCTGGAACATAGTGGGCACTCAACAAAGGCTTGTTGAATGAATCAGTGAATGAACAGATGAACAAAGGAATGAATGAAAGGATGAAGGTGCCTGCTTACCGGTTAGAGCAGCCTGAAGACTGGGTCTGACGTTGGCTGGTCCCTAGACCATATGGCAGGCCCACCCAGATGCCCCAGCCCCTTCCCCTCCATGCCCAGCAGCTCCCCAGGAGGACCATCCTTAGAGTCTATGCTTTCCCACCTGTCCCCTTAGACACCCAAGAAAAATCCAATCCCACCCTTCTCAGAAACCACGGGAGAAAATTTTAAACTCATAACCCTGTTCCTAGGCTGGCACTTACCCAGCCTCCTCCGAGCCCAGCTGTTTGGCTTGGGAAGTCAGAACTGGTGACGTGCTCTCCTTTACCAAGCTAAGCAGGTCCTTGGGGAGAAGATCCATAAAACAAAGCTACAAGAGGCTCTCTATTATCCATTTTTGGATTATCCACTCGATGGATTCTCAGCAGAAAAGTCTTTGATCTTGAATGGTGGCTCCCTGTCTTAGTCACTTTGGGCTGCTATAACAAAAATGCCATCAACTGAATGGCTTATAAACAAGAAATGTTTGTTTCTCCTGCTTCTGGAGGCTGGTAGTCTGAGATCCCGGTGCCAGCATGGTCAGGTTGTGGTGAGAGCCCTCTTCCGGGTGCAGGCTGCCGGCTTCTCTTGGTGTCCTCACATGGTGGGACGGGGCAAGCCAGCTCTCTGGGGTCTCTTTTATAAGAGCACTGATCACCTCCCAAACTCCCCACCTCCTAACCCTGTCACCTTTGCACTGGGATTTCAACATATGGAGTTTGGGGGACACAACATAGAAACCACATAGACAGGGTGCCCTGCCGCTCAGCACTGGGCCTGGGCTGCGGTCACCCCTGCTCTCCTAAGGCAGGCTGGTTTGAACCAAGTTTTAATTTTCTGCTGCTTCAGATTATCCACACCACAGCTTCATTTATTATGACAGATGTCATTCAAACTGAGAGGGGGCTGATGCTTTCCAGAAGAAGCCAGTCCTGTTCTCCAGTGAGAGCCCTCTGGAGGCCCGTCAGTCTTCCCACACCCCCCCTGTTCTTTTAGAGCGTTGGCATCCCGGCTGTCCTCGACCTTCAGCGTAGTCGAATGAGGATATGGCAGACAGAACTCACACGCTCCTCACCAAGCAGACCCTAAAGAAATCTCCTGAGAACAGAGAGCTTTTTCCCTGCAGGGGAAAGGAGAGCCACTGCCATTACCCCAGATGACCTACTGTACAAAGGGGCCGAGCTCTGGGGCATTTGGCCCCCTCTGCCTCAGGCCGTGACTACAGGTCAAAGGTCCTTGCTACAGAAAGAGGCATGCTTCCAGAAGCAGGGCCAAGGCTGGGATGTGGGAGTGGAAGAGGTCGGAGGAGAAAATTCAAGGACAAGTTAGTATCACGTAAGTGGCCTGAGCACGCTGCTGCAGCCCTGTGCCGCCCCCTCTGCTCTCTCCTCTCCCTTCTCAAGACCGAACGCGTTTCACGCTCCGTGCTCGATTTGTGCTTTTTGCGTAAACATGGACACTGTTAAAACCTGTTTGCACTGTTAAGCCTTTGGATACACAGGCTTTTGCCTGGCGACAGTATGAGGACAGTGGTGTCACAGTTTATGACAGCGTGGCAAAGGCTGGACCTCTGGCCGGGGTTTGGATCCTGGCTCTACATTTAGCAATTTGTTGACCGTGAGGGAAAGTCTTCATCACTTGCACGCTCCAGCTCCAGATCACAGACCCCCTCGGGGCTCTGTGCTGGCAGGGGCCAGGAGACAGTCACAGACTCATGCAGGGGAATTCTGGAGCTGCTTGCTTCCCCGGCACTGTGCACGGGGCACCTACTCTGTGAGCGGCCACCAAGCTGAATGAAGCGGGTTCCCTGGTAACGATGTTGGGAGCAGGAACTGCCTGGTCTAGTCCTGCCTCTGCTGTTGCATGTAGTTGATGTGAGGACAATCACAGGCTCTCCCTGAGCTCCTTCACCCACCTGAAAACAGGCAGAGGAACGAAGTAGAGTCTACAGATGATGAGGCCAGGAAATATCCCCAGCCTTTTAATGGAGTGTCCAAAGGTCTCTGGCCTGAGACTGGCCCTGGTCCCCCACTCTGCAGCTGCTGCCATCATGCCCACCCCACCAGCCAGGACAGAGCTGCCTCTAGTGCAGCCTCTCACGGCTCCTAGGGAAAAGGGACCCCTAGGGGGCTCCTGTAATGAGTTATATGATGGTTATAATGATGTCTTCTCTTCCTGCGTGTTTGGCACCTCTGTTCTGCCTTCAGTCCAATGGAGAGCTGCAGGTGGCATGGGTATTTTTGTTTCTATTCTGTGAACAAAGATGTAATGATCTAGAAGAATGAAGCAAGTCAGGTGGGCAAGGCCAGGGCTGGAACCCAAGTCTCTTGATGCCCAGCTCAGGGCCCTTACAGCAGATCGGGCTCTGTTGGGAATATCAGGCACGCTGACAACCCACACACTTTCTTTATCCCACAACCAGGTCCCTTCACACCTGCATCCTCAGGGCCTCTGCATCCCTGAGTGGGGAAGCCCAGTTCCAGGGCAGGAGGGGAGGGGCTGTTGAGCACAGGGGCAGAGACATCTTGAGGAGCAGAGCCTGGGATACCTCAGTCACTGTGGGAAACAGTGAGGACGTAGACCCTCAAGAGGAAGAAGTGACGCCCCTGTGTTTCCAGAGCGAGGGCAGTTTAGGAGACTGAATGTCAGCACCCAACATGGAACAGAATATCCAAGTTATATCCAGAATATTCCACCCCTTAATTTACAGATGAAGAGACTGAGGCATGAGATTTGAACTCAGGCCCCTGTCTGTTCTCCCTGTTCAGTATGCCCCCACTAGCTGACACTGCTGCTTTTTCGAGGGGCCGTGCGCGGTCATCAGTCATGGTCACATTTGGTGGTAAGTCCAAAAGGACAGGTCCTGCTGTTGAGCAGGTTCAAGGGGGGAAAAAGTCTCCATCCTGGGTGCGTTTGGGCCTCACGTGTCCCCCTTTCTGGCTTGGCAGGACACAGAGCGGTTTCAGGCCCGCAGTCGGGAGCTGGAACAGAAGCTGGTATCTAAGGAGCAGGAGCTGGAGCAGCTCATCCAGAAGCAGAGACGGGTATGTTTGTCAGTGAACTCGGAGAGCCTGGCTCTTCACTCCATCCACCGCTCTGGGTCTTGACCGCTTTCCCTGCCATCCACTTAAGGACCTTTTTTGTCGTCCTTAAATCTGAAAACCATTGAGCTGTACAAAAGATAGCATTTGAAATCACAGATGATCCCAAGATAAAGGCTTTACTTTCCCGACGCTGGGTGTTTAACTTGGAAAAGTTGCCAAGGCTTCTCCCTTGAGATATCTGCAAACATTGTGGTATAATTCTGCCCAGGAGCCACCAAATGCCAAAGCATTAATTTGTTTCCTGCATCCGGTTAAGAGAAGAGGAGGATGCTGAGGACCAGGGACATAGTCTCTGATACTTTGGGGGAGGCTGCAGACAGTGATGTCGTCCTGCCAGGATGGCCGTGGATGCCTCCAGTTGGAAGAAGAGGCTCCTCAAGGTCACTTTGTCCATCCCCTGTCTTCCCATGTGGCCCAAACAAGGTTGGTCAGCCTGCTTTGTGACTATTCTCGTCAGCCTGCAGAATGGATGCAGACAGTAGATGCTCCTCTAATGCACCTGAGCCCCCAGGAGGCAGGCTGAGTGGTGCACTGTGCAGGGCAGTGTCCATCCGCTATGGCTGGGACCGCTGGCTAATGACCCCAGGAGGGTGATTACCTAGGCAAACCTTGCGCACACAACCTCCTCTCCAAAGGGCTCGTGGGAGAAAGAGGCCAGGGCACCACGTGGCCTCTTGTTTTGTTTTGTCTGGTGCTGGAAGGGATCCAGCCCTGGACAGACCCAGACACATTGCTTCCGTTTGAACAGAGAGGGCTGTTTTTAGCAACACATTTATCTATGCTTGAAGACACCCATGCTAAGGCTAGAGACTGTGCCACTCCTGCTAGTTCCTAGCTTCTGGGTTTTGGTTTCTTTCCTTCTGCAGCAAGATGCTTTCAACTCCAGCGACTGCCAGCTGCCTTCCCAGTCCCCCTTCCACAGTCGAACCTTGCTTCTCCTGCTCCTTCTGCTCCTCATTGTTGTGCATTAAGTTCTTACCAATTAGGTGTAGCCCTCAAATGAATGGCTCCCACTCGATTTAATTACTGCATGCTTGCCTGATTACTCAGGAGCCTCTTAAGAATCACACAAGATTTCTTGTTGTTGCTTCCTCCTCCTCTTACTGACCACATTCATTAAACTCAATTTATTATGATATATTTGCCTTGGTTTGATTCTTCCTCTGGCGAGAGACTTAGAAGCTCTGCAAAGCATAATCATCAGCAGAGAAAAGCAAAAGTTATAAAAATGCAGGGTTTTCAGTTGCTTGAGGGACATGAGAAAAGGTATGTTTGGTTTGACCTGTTTTAGCTATTTCCTAAGAATTTCCAGGGTTTCTGGCTACCATACAAAGCTTCCCTAGATTAAAGGAATTGACTTATTCGGCTGAGAGAAGAAAAGGGAGTAAATGGATTTAATATCAGTATTTGAAATTAGGAAGGATGGTTTTAGGAAGAAGGCCACTTAGCTGTTCTCCATCTCCATCACAAGCCAAAGAAAAGAAATTGGTTTAAAAGACAACAAGAGGGATTTAGGTTAGATCTCAAGACATTGATGAGATGACCATTAATGAGATGATGGTGATGATGATCGGCTCCCCTCCACTGTTTAGTGGTCCTGTGGAGACAGGGAGGAGATGAGATGTGCTCTGAGAGCTCCTTCCTGCTTCCAGAAGTGCATATGTGTGAATTAAGGAGCAGGACAAAGCCTCTTGAGGCTTGAGGGCAGTGAGGGGTAACAGTGACGGTTCTTGCCCACCAGGTGGAGAAAGTGGGGGGAGGCCGGGGTGGACCGGCCTCTGATGATGGTGCTTGCTTATCATTCCCCTCTCCCCACCCTTCCTTCCAGCTGGAAGGCCAGTGCATAGCCCTGCATAATGACAAGCATGAAACCAAGGCTGAGAATACCAAGCTGAAACTCACGAACCAGGAGCTGGCCCGGGAGCTGGAGCGGACCTCCCGGGAGCTGCAGGATGCCCAGCAGCAGCTGGAAAGCCTCCAGCAAGAGGCCTGCAAGCTCCACCAGGAGAAGGAGATGTGAGTCTGGCCTGCGTGAATCCCCATTGGTGCTCTCCAACTCCATCGCCTGCTGTGAGCGTGCTACCTCCCCTCTCCCACACTCTGTCTCCTTGCCTGTAAACTGGGGATTGGGGCTCCTTGCTCCCTGAGATCTCTTCTAGGATTCTGAGACTAGTAAGCAGATCAGCACTGTGCCACGCCTTACCTGGGACTGACAAGCAATATACATCCCTGTTCTCAGAAAACTTATCATGTGGTTAGAAAGATGTTATCCTACCCAATGCTGAGTGAGCAGACAGACCGTACATGACTATTGGAGTTCAGAGACCCAGGCGACCAGGGTGGATGGGAGTGCAGCAGGCAGACTTCCGAGGTCAGCATAGAATTTGATGGGCGTGTGACAGAGCCCAGGAATCTTCCCTCCAGCTCTACCCATTGTCTTTTCCACCAGTGTTCCTCTGTGTGGGCCCACTAGGGGGAACCCCACATCTCTTAGGGCCTGGTTTGCTAATAAACTGCTTTTGGTGTCCAGCCATTGGGTTCAGCTTGCTAGGCAGAGGCACACTGAGAAAGAATCAAGGGTGGGTCCGTCCGTACCTTCTGCTGGAGGAGTCCCTGGCGGAAGCAGTCATTCATCTTGTCTTGGGAGTGTTAGGTTTTGAGAACAAATGCTCTTGAAGGCCCAGGGAGAGGAATCTCACTTGTTTCTGTCTTCATTCATTTATCCATAGACTCATTTGCTTATTCATTTTACAAACATTATTAAAAACTACTCTATGCCAGGTCTGTGGTGGACGTTCGACATGTCTCACTTCTGTTGATAATTCGGCATTATCTCATTGACCTTTCCAGCATCCTGCGGGGGCAGGTACTGTTATCGTCAGTTCTCATTTATGGATGAGGAAACTGGGGTTCAGAGGTTTTAAGTAACTGTCCCAAGGTGATAACTGCTAGACACATCTTGCTGACTCCTCCCAGTGAATAATGGGCTAGCCAGAAAATAGTTACACAGGAGTAGGACTGGCGTCATTCACTCGCTCATTTGTTCATGCATGCATTCATTCATTCATTCTGCAAAAGGAAATTGTGTGCATGGTCCTGTGAAAAGTGGTACAGAGAGTCTGATTTCAGAGAAAAGGGCAGTATTACTTACCAATTCCTGATGTTTTAGGTGGATTGACTCCCCTGGTTCAAAAGGGAAGCCCCTCGCTCTGTCTGATCATTGGCAAAATGTCGGCGCATCAGCCTGAACCCAGTTGTTCTGCCATTTGGCTCCTGCGTGGTGTCCTGCACTGTTTGGGGCATTGCAGAGGGTGAGGGAGGAAATGGGCTTGGATTTGGGGTTTTATCCTAGTAAGATATCTGCACTTAAAAACAGATATATTCCCAAGTAGCTGACTTAAAATGAAACCCCTCTGTTCCAGTTCTTGGATGACCAGTGGGAGGACAGTGTATTTCATTTGTAAATGAGCAAAATCAGTTCCTCCTCATTGACAGCAGGTCAACAAGGCACAGGCATTTAACTTTACCAACAGAATTAAGGATTCAGGCTCTTAAAATTCAATCAAGTTCTAAAAGCAGCAAACATCTGAAGGCACAGGCATTAGAACAGCAAATGGAAATAAGCACCCAGTGCTGGAGTCGCTTCTCAGCACGAGGATTAAAATGTTTCTGAAGGCTTATCTTAATTAACCAAGCCAGAGACACAATCTCTAGAGGTTGGGAGTTGAAAAGGAGGGAAGGCAGGTTGGGAGGGAGAGATAAATTATTCCAGAACCTTCACGACTCGTTTGCAAGAAGCTTGCAATTGCCTTGTGCAGCCAGAAAGCATGCCGGAACCCAAGAGACCGTGTCCTGTCCAGGGAGGAATGTCAGGAGAGAAGGACAGTGAGCACCTTAGCTTGTTGTCTGTAGGACGGAATCCCAGACCAGCAGTACTGATACGACCTAACGCTCTGATCTCCCTCTCCATTTTATAAATGAAGAAACTGAGGCTCAGAGAAGTATAGCGACCAACCCAAAGCCACACAGCTAGTTAATGCCAGCAGACAGGGATGGAGCCTAGTTCTCCTGATACCCATCCTTCCCCCGATGGTGTCGAGCTGCCTCCTGCTGCTCCGGAGCAGCTGGAAGGGAGAGGATGGAGTTTGGAGTTAAACAGACCTAGTCATTTATCAGATAGAGTTCAGAACGGGCAAAATTAATTTTCTCGTTCTCTGAAGATGCTCCGGGAAGGAGAACTAGATCTTAAAATAAGATAAAGAAGGAACAGTCAAGCAAGGGAGATTATATAAAGATGAAGGTCAGCTGAAGAGCAGCACCTCGCTGTTTTGTTAATTAACTTTTATTTTGGGTAGGTAGTTTATGACAAGGCACAAAATTCAAACGGCACAAAAGGATATGCACCTCCAAAAGAGGTTTTCCCCCGACCCATGACTCCTAGCTCGCAGTCACGTAGTGTGTTTGTATAGCACCGGTCATGGTTTCTTGTGGATCCTTCCGGAACGTTCTATGCCTATGCAAGTGAATGCGTATGCACTCAGACACACACACATACACATTTCATTTACAAATCGGTGGCACACCGTTCTGCGTTTGCCTGCGTTTGTCACTTGACAATATATTTTGGAGAGCGCTCCGGATCTCCTCTCTCATCTACAAAGGAAGCCAATGGCAGTTCCCTAGAGGCGACAGGACCCTCCCACCCATCACTACTATGAAAAACAGCACGTTCTTGTCCTTTCAGTTCACGTTACCCGGAGAGAAGCTTGTAGAACATCCAGGTTAGGACTTTAAAGGTCAGTCAAGTATCCAAGTGTCATTTTTGTTTTAGAAATGCTTTTCTTTTTTTTAACACAAAAAATCTGAATATGTGTGTATACATATATCCAGATAGATGTATGTCTACCACCAATAGACGTATCAGTGCGTCAGTGTGGACTCTGTGTGTGTGTGCACGTGTGTGTGTGTGTTTATAGAGCATCAGCGATCATCTGGTGCGGTATGAACAGGGCCAGAGAAGACCTGGAATGCCTCGTTTCTTAGGAATTGGCTCATCAGTCAAACGCTCTGTGAGAACCCAGCCCTGAGACCTCGCGTGAGTGGTTTCCTTAGCGGGGGAGGAAAGCTGTGTGCCCTCGCTTCTCTGGAGAGAGGCAGAACCCAGGGTCGGCTGGGGGAGCCGCAGAGCCTGGTGCAGAGCCAGCCAGCAGGCAGCTCTGCTCACGTGGTGCCGATCAAAGCAGAGCCCGGGACAGGGGTTTGGGGACCCCGTTTGGATAGTGGGGAGTACATTGTTTTCCCTCAAGTTGAAATTAAACATAATTGGTAAGAAAATGTTAGGAATTTGCAGCTCTGCAGGAGCCAGAGAAGTTTCACTGCTTAATTGGGACTGTCTGAGGTGAACTTAGAATTTGATTCAGACTGTTATTGCCACAAATCGACTTTAAAATTATTCTATAAAGGGGAGAAAAACCCACAGACACCTCTTAGGGAATCAGATTATTGTGAGCCTGGCGAGAGAGCCCCGTGGTCGAGCGAGCTGCTGCTGCTTCACCAGCTCAGTGATGACATGCCTGGGGCGGCAGCGGGTGAGTGTCCCTGCCCAGCCCGGTGGGCACGATCCAGGAGACTGGCAGCCTGTGGAAGTGATGCATTTATGGGACTGGAAGGTGCTCCCTACACTAGAAACTGTGCTGTGGTTTGGAAATGTGCAACTTTGGACCCTTTGCAATAAGCTTGGGGGACGATTTAAAAATTTCTGAATCACAGTGCAGAGCGCAGAGGGAAGGACAGGCAAAACTGTGAAGTTAATCAAGGCGTATTTTCCAATGTCAGCTAATTCTGCCCTATTTTTTTCCTTTCTTCCCTGAGTAGCGCTGAATACTTTCTCAATGCACCCCTCCCTTCCTTTCCCTCTTCCTCCCTCCATCTCTGCGTGCCTTCTTCCCTCCCTGCCCCTCCTTCCCACCCTCTCTCCTCTGGGTCTTGCTGCTGCCGGTTGTTGACTAGGCCCCAAGCCAGCCTCTGCGTGAGGACACAGATGCAAACCAACCAGACACAGCCCCTGCCTCGCCGCTGAGTTGCCCTCCAGCCACCCCCTGTAATTCTCAGCTTCTCTCTCCCCTTCCTCAAAACGCCTCCTGGGCTTGACATGTTCACACTGTGATGTGAGTGACTGATGATAATTGATACATTAAATCTCTGCTTTAGGGCCGGCCCAGTGCCAGCGGTTAACTTTGTGCGCTCTGCTTCAGTGGCCTGGGGTTCGCTGGTTCGGATCCTGGGCGTGGACCTACACACACCTCATCAGGCCATGCTGTAGCAGCGTCCCACATACAAAGTGGAGGAAGATTGGCACAGATGTTAGCTCAGGGCCAATCTGCCTCACCAAAAAACCCGAAAAACAGAACTCTGCTTTATAGCTAGAGATAAATCCTAAATCAAAGAAACATGGCCAACAGTGGCAATTCCGGATATCTGGGAACAGACTGGAGAGTTTAGAGGGGAGTGGGCAAAGGGGAAAGGGTTCTTCAAGAGCTCAGACAACAAACTAAACCGGCACGTGGGGGGACAAATACCAGTCCTGCTCTCGCCCTCCAAAATTGGGCTGGAGAAGAATACTGGCGAACTCCCTGAATCCTGGGGAGGGCAGGACCATTCGGAGCCTGGGGACAGTGCAGTAATTGGGCTGCAGCGCAGGTGGCGTGTGAGGTGACTGTGCGATGAGCAGGTTGGGGGCGGGAGGTCTGGATTAGGACCCTGGCCCAGTTGAGGGTTGTCTGTGTGACCTGGGGGCCGTAATCGAACCTCTTTGACTGTCCGTATCTGGAAGATGGGGTAATTTCACCTTCCGAATGGTGCGTCCCTGGTATTAACTGAGACCATGCTGTAAGCCCCTGTGTGTAGCCAGTGCTGTCCAGCAGAAGGCCGGGCTCCTCTTGTCCCCTCTCTCCTCAGCGCAGGCACGGCCCGTGGGTTCCAGTGTGAGGGTCCTGGCATCCGCCTTCAGCTCAGAGCCTCGTACCCTGGGGGCTCGCCTCCCGGAACAGTCGCTCACCACTGCCGTTTGCCTCCTCCCCAGGGAAGTGTACCGCGTGACGGAGAGTCTGCAGCGGGAGAAGTCGGGGCTCCTGAAGCAGCTGGATTTCCTGAGGTGGGTCAGTGCTCGGTGTGTTCTCACGGCGCGTCCCGGACGCCTCGGAATGGAAGGGCCGGTCTGGTCTCCCCTGCCTACACGCTGGAAAAACACAGCTGCTGAGAGAGCACCCTTCTCCCCGCCATCCCCAGCATACTGTTCGGACACCCTCTCTGTTAGGTTTGGTCCATTTACACACATGCCCCCCTCCCTCTCCAGTGTGTACCTCTGTGAGTGGGGTCTGCCTCCATCTTCTTGTGTCTCCCCCGTACCTTGCGTGGTGCTTACTTGAGTAGGAGGGGAACTGAATTTATTGAGCAGCTACTCTAGGCCTGATATAGGAGCCCTTCACCTTTAACGAAACTTAGAAAAGTAGGGCAGTTGTTAATACAGGGGGGAATGAGGAAGTTGATATTAGAGAAATGAAGTAATTTACCCAAAGTGACACAGCTACTCATGGGTGGAGCCAGAACTGAGATCCCTATCTGGGCTGATTCTCTTTATTCTGCCATATTCTGTTAATGTTTGTTGAATGAATAAGTGAATCACAAACAGAGCATGGGGAAAGGGGCTATGGGGTTTTATCAGCCTGCCAGAACTCACCATAAATTCAAAGCTCATTGGTCCAGAATGTGCCAGAACAGCCTGCGAGACCTCGCTGGGGAGGGTGGTTTCAGTTTTGCCTGTGAGGTCTCTACGCTGCCGTGCATGCCGCCAGCCAGACATCGCGCAGGGACTGGTGATGGCACAGAAGGACTTCGGGTTCTGATTTTTAAAGTGCAAGTGGTTTTGAATCAGGTACATTATGCAGTTATTTGGTTTTGTTTTTTTTTTAATTTGAAAGGGAAGGTGACCGTGTCTGGCATCTGTGACGCTGCCAAATTGAAAAGTGCTTCAAACTGAATGCATTTCTGATTTTCTTCACTCAACCCATGATTCGGATGGGCCTCAGAAGGCTGGGAGAGGGAAGGCGTCTTAGGTGGCCAAGTCTAATCCATTTGAGTGAAAGTCTTGATTCCAAAGAAGGCTTTAGCGAAGGGAAGAGAAGAAGGGTACAAGGATGAGTTTTTGTTTGTTTTTCTTTTCCCCTTTTTCATTGCACTTATACAAAATAGAAGGACAGGTTCCAGCGGGTGAGCAGGGAGACTGGCAAGGCGGAGCTCTTTCTGAGAGACCGGCGCATGTGCAGGGCCACACTCTGAAGCCCCCTGCTGTCGCATGGTTGCCAAGCTGACACTCGGCCGCCGGGGAGAGCCAGGATGTAGAGGTGGCGGAGGATGGTGTGGAGTCAGGACAAGAGCTGGGATGTGACAAGGGGAGGCAGGGCCTGCCTCCTAAGGCAAATGGGGGCCATTTCTGGGCACATAGTTGGGAATAAGCGTTTTGGAGCTGGAGCTGGTTCAAGACCCAGCGCTGCCCCTCGTTGCCTTGTGTGACTCTGGGCAGTTGCCCTAAACAGCCAGAGCCTTCATTTCTCATGCGTCCCTCACAGGCTTCTTTTGGGAATTAAATGACGTGTGTGAGTGGCGTCACAGCAGGGCAGTGAGGAGAAGGAAAGCCGAGAGGTGTAAAGAGAAGAGCATGCTGTCAATACTGAAGCTTCTGCCTGCACACAGCAGGACGCAACACAGCACACTCCCTGATAAGGCTGAGGCTCCCAGGGCCCCCAGGTCCTCTCCCACGTGCAGGCTGCTGACGCCCCTGCCGCAAATGAGGCTCCCTGGCCTGAGACGCTCACTTTGCCACACTCAGGGTTTAGGGAATACCCTCTTCGTCCCTCCCAACTTGTTCGGATGGCCCTGGCTCTGTGCCTGCCTGCTCACCAGATGCAGAGAGCTGACGCACAACAGCTCCTCTTTTCTCTAAGCCAGAGGAACAAGGCCGGTATTCCAGCCTGCCTCATATCTCCACCCATAGCGCACAGCATGCATCGTGGAGCGCCCCGTCAGTGGCCGCGTTACAGCGAGGACGGCAGACGGCTGCGTGCCCTCCCTTCCCCTCCCGAAGTGCTGATGTTCAGGGGCCACTGACGGAAGAGTCAGAGAATCACAAACTGGACTGCACCTTGCGGTCACCTGGCCACCCTCTCAGCCTGCGCTTTAGTAGATAAGATTCCTAGCCATTAACCTCAAGTGCGTTCTGTGGTCACGCCGCAGGCCCAAGTCCACTCCCTTCCCACTCTGCTCTTTCCTTAACCCTTTGACACCTCCTTCCCCACCCTCACGCTTACGCCCCTCTTTCACGGAGACACTGGAACCATGGCGTGAGGGCTTCCTCCTGCGCCGTCCCCGTCCACATCTCCGCTTCTCTGATGGTGGATGAACTCCCCACTGCCTGGCAAAGGCTCTAGAATTCGACCCCATCTTCCTCAAGGACGTTCCAGCATTCCCTCCCTCTCCTCCATGGTCGGCTTTTTCTGGCTTGGAGAGACCAACAAATGTACGCTGAAATCTCATATCTAACTTCTCTCGTCCCCACGTCCCCATCCAGCTACTTTCCACTTCTTTAATTGCTTTCAACAACATTTCAAAAGAATTGTTTATGTTTACTTCCACTGCCTCCATTTCCTTTCCTGATGTCTGTGACCCCCCAGGCAGGCTTTTTCTATATGATTCCACTGAGAGTGGAACCAGTGACCTTCATGTTGCTTAAAATATTGGCCAGTTCTCAGGGACGCCCACCCCCACCCCTTCCCCAGCAATCTGTTCTTAGCACAGCTTCTATAGGGCTCCTTTTATAGACCAAGTCAGACCAGGGCACTCCTCTGCCATCCCCCTCCCGTGGCCACATATCTCATTTGCAGTAAAACTCCAAGTTCTTACAGTGGCCCCCAGGCTGTGAATGGCAGGTCCCCACGCCTCCCTCTGTCTTTCCATTGACCTCATCTCCTAACTGCCTTCCCTCTGAGCACTCTGCTGTCCTTATTTCTGTTCCTCACACACACCAGGTATCCCCACCCGGGCTTTGCGCTTGCTCTTCCCTCAGGTGACTGCATAGCTCCTCTCTCCTCTTCAAGCCTTCTCAGGACCGCCCTGCTGGAATAGCCCTCTGCCCTCTGACACTCTCCATTCCACTTTCTCCCCCACCGTATTTTTCTCAATAGTGGTTCTCCCTGCACTGAATACAAATGCCCTGAGGGCGGGGACTTTCTCTTTTGCTCGTTGGTGCGCCCCTAAGAGCCAGGACGGTGCCCCGCGTGCAGTGGGTCTCAGGAGGCACTTGCTGAGTGAATGCATGTGGCATGAATGCATGAATGGTTCAGAGAGCCCAAGAGCAAGTTCACAGGCGGAGCTGGATCTTCTGGTCACCTCTGGGGGAGGCTCCCCCTGGTGATAGCAGAGACCAGTGCGTTATCCTTAAGGCTGTGCCAGGCCCTTCCATCTATCCCCCGCCTCTGAGCTGGTGTACACACAAACTACCCTCTGCCGTTAACCACAATCCCTAAGGAAGAGGTTCCCATGCTCCCTGGGCCTTCCACAGCACGCCCTCCTCCGCGGCCATCTGACTGGAGGACCGGCTGCTGTTGGATGTGTCGACTGC
The DNA here is from genome assembly GCF_021613505.1 of Equus quagga. Classification (NCBI taxonomy): domain Eukaryota; kingdom Metazoa; phylum Chordata; class Mammalia; order Perissodactyla; family Equidae; genus Equus; species Equus quagga. The sequence continues at coordinate 54,095,589 of NC_060267.1, forward strand.
AAGCTCCATGTTTGAACAGATTCTCCTCTTCCATCCACAGGGAAAGGAACAAGCACCTTCGAGATGAGCGAGACATAAGTTTTCAGGTAATTGGCCGGTGCTCCCTTCCCTGGAGAGAAGATAAGGACTGGGGTCCCGTGGCAGCCAGAACCCAGCTGAGACTGGCCCAAGAATGGCCTGAGTCTTGGAATCTGGTTGTTCATTTTGTGTGGGCAGGACGATGGCATACGAGTTTTTGAAAGTAATGAAGATGGAGGGTGTCCTACTGGTAGCAGTGTGTAAATTTCCATGAAGTAACACACTTTACTCTTGGCATAACAAGACGAAAATATTTGGGAGGGTCACACGTTTCTTGGATGCAGAAATGATAGTTCCATCCATGAGATGGCGCAGTTGAAATGTCATCGTCACTTTTAAACCAAAATGCTCACAGTTTTCTTCTTCATTAAAATTTTGATCTCTTGATGAAAAATTTGCATTTTTACACTGTCATAGAGCAAATTAAAATGTAAATTTCACAATTTACCTAGTTGATTTTAGTACAATTTTTTTTACCCTATGGGGACCCCTGCTCCTCCATACCTGAGTGCCACACTTATATACTTTCCCAAGTAGCATGAAAATCCTGTATTTATTCAAAGATCTTCACTTTGGGCAGCATTAAACAAAATCTAGGATTCCACGTTCCCCTCTCGTCTTTCCCTTTAGACAGTAGCTGCTAGATGCTCTGAAGGGGAGAAAAAAAGGGGCAGAATTGACTAATGCAACTTTCTAGTTATCAGGATTATCACACCATGAGTTTCATGTGTGTCCTTGGGCAAGTCATCAGCCTCCCTGGACCATGACCCTGAGCATCACTTGAGAAAAGGGAATCCCTATCCTTTTTTCTACATTGTAGGTATTTTTGAGAAAAACTCTTGGGAAGAGGAGGTCTGGCCCAGAACCCTTAGCTGAACAGTGTCCTAAATGCGGTCAGCGAAAGGCAGCTGGTTTGCTCTGAATTAGGTCTGACCTGGTTTAGACCTGCAAATCCCCGAAGGACTTTGTTACATAGCCAATTCTTTTCTCGCCCTGACGGGCAGCCAGCACCCCTGCTGCCCCCCCTGTGTCCTACTGGAGCCGAGCTGAAGCCCACACAGGTTTGTTTGATGGTGATAATAGTTACAATTGTTTTAGAAGTAACACTGAGTTTATTTTAAAACTTCCAACCAAATGTCACCCTAATCCCTTGACCTCACTTCCTTCACCTGCCAAACTCATTTTGCTTTGAAAAGGGAATGGAATTAAGAACCCTAGTGGGGAATAGAAGAAAGAAGAATAAAATCATGTTCATGCTGAATAATAATTAAAGATTAATTTGGAATCATTATAGCCATGCCTTCAGGGGCCCTGGGAGCACAGCAGCCCCTCCCTCTCTCATTAGGGATCACTGAGAATCATGAGGATGGCTGGTTCATGAGATTCTTCCTGTGATCTAACTCCCTCTCATCTCCTGGAAGACATCTGCCCCCACCCCACCCAGGTTCTCTGTTACAGATGTGTGAGCATTTTATCTATATCCACCCTACTTCCACGAAAGAGCTGAACTGTCTTATGCTAGCTTAGTAGCTGTGGACGGGGCACTGGGCTAATTGATCCTTTGGGCTGGTCCATTTCTCACATCTGGGACTTTGGAAATAAAGATGAATTGGAGCCACACAGAAGAGTGTGATTTGAAGATGCACAGAGTCTTTTCTGTCCATAAATATTTTCCCTATGCATTCCGCATTTATCCCTTCTTATTTGTCCTCTTGCAAACTATCAGTACTCCTGCAAAGGACAACTCCTATGAAGGACCCAGGCTCTAAACTGTGTACTGGCTCCTTCGATTAGATTATTAGATGGGAGGTGGACGAATTCTGGTGAGAGATGATGGCAAAAGGAAAGGGGGTGAATGCTAACAGGGAGACCAGCACTTGCTTGCTTGCTTGCTTAACAGTTTTGTTTAGAGCCTGACCTCTGAGGTGGGAAAGTTGAGCCCTTTCTGCTCAAACACTGGGACAAATCGGCAGGCGTGGATCTGAGGGCATTTTGTGTTTCTCCAGAAGGATAAGGCAGCCAAGGCAAACACAGCTGCTCCCAAGGCAAGCTGGAAACAGAGATCTGGCTCTGTGATAGGCAAATATATGGACGGCAGAGGCATTCTTAGAAGGTGAGTCTTCCTTTATTTGTTCATTCATGATCTGTTCATTCATCTTGCGCAGCTGCATCACTGGCAGCAGGCTCTGGGCCCACACTGGGTGCAGACTGGCCCTGGAGAAGTGGCCCTCTTGGGGAAGCCTGGGGTCAGCTGCACTCACTCCCCTTGAATCTTGGAGGACATGTCCCTTCCTTTCCTGACATCCAAGTGGGAGGAGGACTGTGCAGAGCAAGCGTCTAGGACAAGACATTGTCTTCTGGGGCCCCCACTTAGTGTGTTCCTGCAGAGAGGGACTGAAGAGGAGAGGAGAGGAGAGAGAGAGGGGTCAGAGGCGAGAGATGGAGGGTGTGGCTGGACGATGCTCTGCTGTCTGTTGAGCAGAATGGGTGCACCTGGTTTTTCAGGGCCATGGCTGTTTGGACTCTGAAGGGTAATTAACGTGTGGTGTAGAGTCTCCAGTAGTTGAACTCCTTCACAGACAAGAGCAGGGCCTGTGCTTGAAAGAGTCCTTTCAATGATTCCTATTTAATTAACTCAGAGATAACGTGTTTTGTTGCCACTGGACAGCTGGACAGCACATGATTGAGTCTGAGTCCCCAGAGGAGTGGCTTGCTCACTGCTCATTGAAAGAAACAAGCCAGTCCCCTGCTGTCTCTTCTGTTTGGCGTGCGTTCCATCCGCATAGGTGGTCACAGGGAGGCAGAGGCAGCCAGATCCCTCTGTATCAAACCCAGGGAGAAAGCGTGTGAGTTTGCTCCTCTAGGAGATCCTGAGGACAGCAGGCCTGAGATAAACAGATGTGCAAAGCGGAGGTGACCCTGGGGATCAGTCAGCTGATCAGTCAAGTCTTTGGCCCTGATCCTCATGAACCCCTTTGCTAAGTAGCTCAACGGGAAGATGCAATTTGGGAGCCAAGTTTTTGCAGTAATTGTTGGCCTGTTGGTTCCTCAGAACTGAATATAGTCGTTCAACAAGCGTTAACTGATTATTTACTCTGCGCCAGACATTCGTCTGAGTTCTGTGAAGACTCCAAAGATAAATTAGATATGAGTCCTGCCATTAATATCCATTTTTTTTAAAGATTTTATTTTCCCTTTTTCTCCCCAAAGCCCCCCAGGACATAGTTGTATATTTTTAGTTGTGGGTCCTTCCAGTTGTGGCATGTGGGACGCCGCCTCAGCATGGCTTGATGAGCAGTGCCATGTCCACACCCAGGATCTGAACTGGAGAAACCCTGAGCCACCAAAGCAGAGCGCGCGAACTCAGCCACTTGGCCACAGGGCCGGCCCCCATTAATATCCATTTTTGAGTGCTTGCTGTGTACAAGATATGGGCCATGTGCTGTGTGCAGTGGTGAGCAAATACCTCCGCTTTCATGGAGCTTATGGCCGAGTGGAGGAAACAGACAATAACCAAGGAAGCAACAAATGTGGACCCTGGATTCCACTGCCACCTTTGCAGAGGGGCCTGCTCCCTATTGCTGGCACATGGCATTTGGTGGCAAAACCAAAAATAAATTTAGTCATCCTAAGCTGAAGATATTACACAATGTCAATAGTGCTTGAGAATTTCCCAGATAAAAAGGTTTTTCCAAGCAATGTTTCATTTTAGGACCGTTTCAGTGGCCATTTCTTTTCTGGTTGCAAAGCCTTTGAGAAAACATGCTGTGTTTGTTTGCACACGTGCTCACATGTGCACACATATGCACTCCTGTGTGTGTAAGCAGAGCGAAAGTGGCTGGGAACACTAACTGTGTCCTAAAGTGGGTAAGCAGTTGGTAGGCTTGTTGGAATACAGAAGAAATTTGTTGGAAAGAAGACAGTCTATTAAAAACATGATTTTTAAAGCTCGTATTAAAAACGTAATTTCATAAATAAGGGAAAGGTCCTTGAAGTGCTACAAATCCTCTATTTTATATCAAGGGACCCAAACTAAGTCACCACTTTTATGAGCAAGCACTAGATCTTAATATATCCTTCAGAGTTGCACTTAACTTCAGAACGGTGATAATGCGTTTTTTTCTTTTTCCTCCCTGTTGTTGGCCCTTAGGAGTAATAAACATGATAAGCCGGGGGCAAACTGAAGGGAGCTCCTCTGTTCTGCGTATTCCGTGTCCTTCGCTGACCTTCTTTCTGCTTCGGCCCTGTCTCCTCAGCACGTCATCCCCATGGTATTTTCTTCTCTAATCTCTGCGTGTGAGTGCAGCGTGTGTGTGTGCAGGGTGCGTGTGCGCATGTGTTTCGGTTTGGGACTCAAGGTCCTCCCTGTCAAACCGCCATCTCCTTTAAAACGCTTCTCAGCTTTAGTTCTCTTTCCTGTGCAGGAAGGACCTGTGAGGCCTTTGCTGTCGACACCTCGGAAATACGGGCTGCTCGTGGGCCCTGCATCCGCTTGCCCGGTTCCCTCCACCTCCTGTGCTCCTCCTTGTTCTTGATGCTCAGATGCTTCTGGAAGCAAATATGCACTTTGACTCTGAAGCCACTTACTTGTGACTCTGACTTCCAGAGACACTGAAAGAGAAAGAGAAAGGGAGGAGAGGCAGGGAGAGGTGCCCTGCGGGCTTCCTTCTGACCCACAGCCCATTCGCAAGTGGGCAGCTGCCTCTGAGCCAGTGGACATCTGCCTAGAGGGGGAGCTCCCCCCAGAGGAGTGGGACCCCTCACTCACATCGCCAAGGGCTGCTGCGCCGAGGGCTACAGTGTCTTATTTATGAGGTAGGCAGGGCAGATGGGCCACATGTTATGGTGAGGACACTGAGGCTTAGAGAGTTGAAGTCTCCTGCCTAGGGATGCACAGTAGGGGCAGGCTTTGGGACTGATGGTCAATCCAGGATGCTTTATTTCCAGCTCTGTTAGGCTCCTTTCTCACACTCTTTACTTCCCCTTCATAGCACTTCTCACAACTTGTAAAAGTGTTTACTTGAGTCATTATTGCTTTGGGCCCCCACTAAGCCAAGCATTCCATGAGGACAGGGGCTGTGTCCATCTGTTTATGACTATGTCATTAGCTTAATACCTGGTACTAATCAACATCACCTTCATCGCCTTCATCCTCATCACCATCATCACCTTTGTTATCACCTTCATCATCATCACCATCATCATCTTCATCATCCCCTTCATCATCACCATCAGGCACTTATATAAGGGTGTTGAGTGAATGAGCTAAAGAATGCTGGGTCTGGTTTTTTCCCTTTCCTGGAGCTCTCTGCCCCCAAGGTGTGCTGCTCTTCAGTTTTCTGTCACAAAAGCTGTCAGGCATCCCTCCAGCTTCCATACTGATGCACTTTATGATATTCTCCCCACTTTTCTTTCTTCCCCACCCCAAAATAGCCAGTCAGAGGAGGAAGAAGATGTGTTTGGCATTCCGAGGAGGAGAAGCTCCCTGGGCCTGAGTGGGTATCTCCTTACAGAAGAGGAGGCAGGAACCAGGGAGCTGGGGTCTGGGGGTCCGCTCCACCGGGCGCTCCGCAGAATTATTTCCATTGAAGAAGACCCCCTGCCCCAGCTCCTGGATGGCGGCTTTGAGCAGCCGCTGAGCAGACGTGCAGAAGAGGGGGAGGCGTCGGGGCCGGCGGTGGAAGAACCCGCGCAGCAGGCCCGACCTGTGGACCCCACGCCCGCATCTCCCCGAGGGCAGCCTGTTGGGAAAGAAGACCTGTCCAAGGTAGGGCACATCCCACGCGGGCTGGCAGACATCACTCCTGTGCCTGTCCTTTGTATTTGAGCCCAGGAGCCCCAAAGGCAGCTCGGGAAGTCAGGTGTGGCTGGCCCTGTGGGTCACCGTATTTGTGTCCTTCAAAATCCACCTCCTCCTGCTTGGCTGAGTCTCGTGGGGGAGACTCAGGGGCCCTGGTGAATTTTCCGTGTCACTTCTGCTGTTTGCCCCACTCCCTACCCTGTGGTCTCTTTGCTGATTCAGATTCAAAAGCATTTATTGAGTACCTACTGAAGGTAGACTCACTGCGCGGCCTTAGCATAAAGTGTCACACACTTTTAAGCTGCACGTCTTCCCTTACATTTTGAACTGCTCTTAAAAGGGCCACTCCCTGCTTTGGAAACTTCATGCACCATCATCTTTCTTTCAGTTCTTAATCAGCTAATCTCCCTTTCATGCCCAAATGCCTGGCCTGCTCCTCCCTTCAGTGGGACCCTCCACGGCCACGTCCCTCCTGTGCTCCCCGCCAGGTCTTCCTGCTGAGTTCTCTGAGGAGAAGGGGGCCATATGAACCATCTCCCTCTGGCTCACGGTGATGCTGTTCCTCACTTGTTTGTGACCCAGGCCGGGGAATAGGCTCCTCAAGCCCTCCACCCTTCATTTGACCTTCTAGAACAGCGTTAGCCATGTCCACGGCAACATGAGAGAGGCTCCCCGCTGCACACTGTGGCAGCCCTTTAGAACTGCGCCCTCGCCCCCCTGAGCACTTCCAAGTGGCTGTAGTAGCCCGTGTGCCAGGAAGCCTTCTCCAGCCACCGCTCAGGGACTTCTTGGCAGTGGTCATCATTCTCAGGCCTGGATTAAGATTTGTGCCTGCATATCGCTCCTCTGAAGGGCCCTAGGCCAGGGAGAGTGGAGAGCTGGGTGGCACCAATGGGTTGGGTGGAAACCCCTTCCCCTTACATGCCCTGCCACATCCCCTTTGGTGCACAGACCTACGCCTGCTGACAGTTGTAAATACCCCAAGACATCCCCAGAAATGTGCAAGAAGTGTCAAGAGGACAGTAGGAGACGGAGTGAGGAAAAGACTGAGCACCCATGTCTGCCGTTCATTCCATCCTCGCAGTCGTCTGATGGGGCACGTCCGAAATTGATTCTCCCCTTTGTAGATGGGGAAGCAGAGGCCCAGAGGACGAGGCCTGGCCGGGCCCCACAGTGGCGTTTGCCCAGCCTTCTCGTGCACTCACATCCGTGCTTGTCCCACCAGGTTGTGCTGCTGCTTAGCTGAGACAGAGGCTGCCGCAGAGGGGAGAGGTAATCTCCTGGAAGTCACAGGGCAGCTTCAGCAGAGCGTCAGCTCTTCAAAGGGGATGTGAGGCAGTGCTCCCCATGCAAGGCTGCTGAGGCATAAATCGGTACAACCTTTCTGCAAAGTAGTTTGATAATAGGAATCAAGAACTTGAAAATACATCTCCTTTGAACCAGCACTTCTGGCAATCCTTCCTAAGGAAACCCCCAAAGTCAGACGATTTAACTCAAGAATATGTCATGTATGATAGCAAACACTTGAAAAAATGTCCAATAATAGGGACATAAATTAGAGTATGTTAATTCCATAGAATATTACACCACTGTTAAAATCACGTTTTCAAAAAACTGTAGTGACTCAGAAATATTTATAATGCAATGATATATGAGAAAGTAGGATAACATTATATATAATATCTCAAATCTCTCAATAAAGCATATATTCATTCATCAATATAGAAAAAAGCCTGGAAGAAATCAAAATATGAAATGTGACTACTTTGGGCTGGTAGGGTAGATTATGAATGTTTATTATTTTCCTCTCTACTTTTACATGTTTCCTAATTTTAAAAATTAGCATGTGTTACTTCTATTTTTTTAAAGATTTTCTTTTGAAAGTGGTGGGAAGGAGGATGAGAACAGGTCTTTTTCTAGTCCCCTTTCCCCATCCGGTGGTCTCCCATAGGTTAAATGCATGAACTTGAGTGGGAGTTCGCTGCTCCTGTAGGTGGGTCCTGGCTTTTACCTGCAAAAAAACGTGCTCTCCTGGGGCGGGGCCAGGGGTGCGGGAGCCGAAGCGCAGGGCTGAGGGTCAGGCACGGCCTCTGCAGCCAGGCCCATCCCCTCCCACCCTGGGCTTCACGTGCTCTGCCTGTCCCTGTGTCCCTGGGGGGGACACAGATTGCTGCACTGAGCGTCAATCTCAAACAGATGACAACCGGAGGTACAGAGGCTGAGAAGAGACCGGCAAAGTGTCAAGGCCCTTGTGCATTGCAAAAATAAAGAAAACGGGGCAGGGGATGTAATTTTTGAGGTTGAGGTTTTTTTTGAAGTTTAGTTTAGATTCCCGTAATTGACCTTGAATTCCCTCCTAAGTACTGCATGCAATTGATTTCTTCCCAAAAGGCTGTTAATGACTTTTCTCTGAAACTCAAGTACTGCTAATATCGGCCGCCACTCCATTATAGTATTTGCTCAACGAGAGGAGCTAATTCCCCCAAATCCACTTCTAAATGGATTCAAAAGAGCCTCCTCGTTTGGCCAGGCAGTGCTGGGCTGGGCCTGAAGGCAGGATTCGGGCAAGTAAGCAAGCAGCTGTCTGGAAGGAATAACCATGCAGCAGAAAGGACCCTGTGCTGGGGCGTGGCTCCTCACTCTGCCCGCCACTCGGTCAGTGTCCTAGAGCAAGTCCTTGCCCCTCTGGGCTTTAGCATCCCAGACTAACGGGCAGGTGGCTCCCAGACCCTCCCGCTGCAGGTGGAGGAGCCGGAGGGCAGTGACTGGCTGACTCTGAGGAGCTCTGCCCAGCGGCCTGGCATTGCAGATTTCCCAGTCTCCAGAGTGGAAACTGCCCGGCCTTAGTTCCCCAGCGCAGATGGGGACCCTAGATGAGGATCAGAAGCTGCTGAGATGAGACAGAGAGCAGTGCGCACAGAGGCAAGAGTCCTCTCTCCATGCGGTCCAGGTTCAATGGTAGGGCAGAAATAAATGTCCCCTACCCCAGCCTGGGATGTCCCCACCCCTGTACTACAGATAAGTCTTCTTTTTCCTCTCCCCACTTCTCCCTGCAAACATCCGCCTTGTCCTTCCCCTCCATAGGGAATCCCTGCCTCCTCTTTAAGCCCCAGCCCAAAGTCCCTTCCTCTGGATCCTTGATTCCTCCTCCGTGCTCCCAGAGCACATGGAACACTGCTCTGCTTGTTTGCTCACATGGCTGCCCCCCTCACTCCACCAGACACCAAGCCTGCCTCCCGTCCCTGTGCTGTCAGACCCGGCACAGGACCTGTGACACAGTGGGCAGGCAGCACGTGTTGGCGGAACAAATGTCTCTCCTCCCTCCTGCTGACGCTGGAAGGAGCCTCTGTGCCCCGAGCCCAGAGCTGACTGCATCTGAGGCCGGAGCGGCTGCCCGGGTGCTGGTCTGGAGGCCAGGTCTCCACCCTCCCCTGGACATTAGGGACAAGTGAAGGGCAGGTTGTGGCAGGAACAGGGGGCGACCATCCCAGAGGTTGACCAGACTGTCTGCCATCCACAGGAGGAAGGCTCTCTCTCCACCCCAGACCGGCTCTTCAAGATTGTGTTTGTGGGCGACTCCGCCGTGGGGAAGACATCCTTCCTGAGGCGGTTCTGCGAGGACCGGTTCTCCCCGGGCACGGCAGCCACTGTGGGTGAGTTCTTGCCCTGAGCCGGGTCAGGGAAGGGGAGGTCGTGAGAAGGGGGCCCAGGGAGGGACTTGGAGCCCAGTGGGAGGGGCCCTGCTTGGCTTTAGGGGGCCAATGTCGGCTTGTTCCACAGTGAGGGGCAAGGTGAGGCCCACCTCCCGCACAGTGCTGGCTGCTAAGCTCATTCCCCTGGACACTTGGGACCACTAACGCTTCCTACGTCCAGCCTGAGTGGAGCTGAAGCTGGCAAAGATGGACTTCAGCCTCTTGTGCCCTCTCTGAGCTGTCTCTCTCTGATCGCTTCCTCCCCACTTTCAGCAGGGTCCTGAGACTTCATGCTCCTCCTGAGGCCCACCCCCTGCCCCCCCAGCCCCACCCTGGGCCCCCTGCTTCCTTGCCCTGCCCCTGCCTGTATGTGTGTGTGTAGACAGGGGGATGGTGGACAGTGCTCTGGATGGCTCCTTGTACGCATCGGATTTTACCCATCCTGTATCTCGGGCCTGCTGGGTGACAGCTAGAGTTCATTGCGAACGTTCGTTAGGCTCAGCTATTAATGGATGATCCTGGCTCAATGTGTTCCCACTCTTGGATGATGTCTTATTTAGATAGGGGCCTTTGCTGCCTTCACCCAAAGTTGCTCATTGCATTGGAATATGTGGCAAGACCCAAGGGCATATTGACCTTTTAGCTTCTACCAAGTTGAATCACTCAGGCAAAAAAATCTATTGAGGGCCTACTATGTACCATTTAATTGTGCTCATAAGTCAACTCTGTTTGCAAATATATTGATGTGGTCTGAATATCTACCGTGGGCTTTTTTTTTTTAAAGTTTGGCACCTGAGCTAACATCTGTTGCCAATCTTCTGTCTTTTTTTTTCGCTTCTTCTCCCCAAAACCCCCAAGTACATAGTTGTGTGTTTTTAGTTGTGGGTCCTTCTAGTTGTGGCATGGGGGACGCCGCCTCAGCATGGCCTGCTGTGCGGTGCTAGGTCCACACCCGGCATCCGAACCGGTGAAACCCTGGGCCGCCAAAGCGGAGCGGGATAACTTAACCACTCGGCCACGGGGCCTGCCGCACCATGGGCTTTTATATTCATTGTTTCCTTCTATCTTCACACAACCCTGGCAGGCAAAACTGTAATCAGCCCAATAGACAGATCAGGAAACTGAGGCCCAGAGAGGTTAAGAGGCTTGTCCACATTCCCATCAGATGATTGGTGCTGGTACTGGCCCCCACCCTTCCCACACTCACGCCCCTTCTGTTCCAGTCCACAGTATCCCTAACAATATTGAGTTGTGTGTGCTCAGCACCCAGTAAGTGGTGAGGGTACTTTCTTGCCACAGGAGGTGGACAGAGGGTGGTGCAGGCGGGGGAGGCTGCAGAGGTTCAGGGGGGCATCAGAAGTCCTGATCTCCATCTCAGCTCTGCCACTGACACGTGCGACCTCAGGAAGACATCTTCCCTCTTTGGGCTTCAGTTTTTCCTTATCTGAAAAATGAGCGATTTGAACTGAGTCACCCAAGACTGCTTCAAGCCTGGTTCTCTGTCCAGAACGTCTGAGTTTGGCTATCTCACCAGCTGGCTCTAGGAGACGAACTTCCATGCCCCGGAGCCCTGCTGGGGATGCTGCGTCCTCTGACCCTGAGCTGGCCCTTCTGTCCCACTTCCCTCCTACAGATGGGTCTCTTCCCACATGCTTCAGGTGCCCCATTCTTACTGCTGGGCCTTTTGCTATGCTGTTATCACATCTGGAACATCCTCCTGTCCCCTCCCTCTGTCCCATTCCACCCAAAGACTCTGAGCCTCCTGATGAAGAGTCAGGATCCTGACAGGAAGACCTGTGACCCCAGCCCAGGAGAGTCTGGCCTTGTGTGGCCTTGAGAGGAACGGCTGGGAGTGAGCCAAGTGTGTGGAGCAGGGTGACGCGGGAAGCAATGGCTGTGGGAGGTGCACTTGCCTTCCCTGGAGAGCATTCAGGGGGCAGGCCCCCGCGAGCCTGGCTCCAGCACAGGCCTGTGGGAGGCGGGGGGATGGAGGCCGAGACCTCGGGCCCTCAAAGGCGTCCCTTGGAGCAGAGTGCATGTAGTATGCCTCTCCTGTCAATGCATCAGGGATTCGGGGTCCGTTTACATTTCCAACTTGTGCCCCTGGGATGGAAGGCTCTAAAAAAGAGAAAATCAGACTAATTTGCACTTCCCAGGAGGCCAATTATAGAAACACCTACAATTTAGGAAGGGGAAAAATATCAAAGGTTCCAAATCAGGAATGCCCTTCATCACACTGCACAAAGCATGCTGGAGCAGCAGCTCCAATTAGTCTCCCTGCCACGCAGCGCCTGGTGCTGCTACACGTGTCAGTAAGCAGATGTCACGCCAGCCACATGAAAGACGCTCCCTTTAAAGAGACAGAGGAGCCACCGAGTCCTGGCCCTGTGAGGATGGAGAGGTGGCAGAGGAAAACTAGAAATATCAGGCATTCTACCACTGGGACAAATCACTCTTTTTCTCTACCCTGACAAATGCACTCCTCCCTCTCTGGCTGCCAGAGTCCCTGCAGGTCCTGACATCCTAGGAGTGGGTAGCCCTCCGCCCAGCCTCCACTCCCAGGCCCCTGGTGCACTAGCCTTTGCCTGAAGACAATGGTTGGGATGACCTTTTTCATTTCCTGCCTCTTTGTTGTCTGTATGTCTCTTCTGTCTTTATCTGTCCAGGCTGCTCTGGGGTCCCTCCCTGAGCCCTGCAGGGTAAAGGCCTCAGAGGCTGGGCCTTTCTGAAGGTGGCAGGCAACAGCCTGTGGTTCCAAGATCTGATACCTTAAGGGGGAAAGACTTTTTGAGCCTCCTTAAGCATTTGTGAACATTCTTACAGGATGCAGGAGGGAGGCATGTCTGTTATCAGGAGCCGGGGAGGCGTGTAGGTGCTTATCTCTGAGGGCTGCTGTGGATGCCGAATGCGTTTCCCCATGTTCCCTCTCCCTGCTCCAGGCAGGGTCACAGCCTCAGAGAGAGGATTGCCAGTGACCCAGTGGCTGGCATCAGGAGCTCTAAACTGTCTCAAGGGTGAATGTTGCCCTTGACTCTCCCCCACCTCTCTTCTTCTCCTCTGGCCCTCCCTCCACCTACCCCCCTCCTCCTGCGCCTGCTCATCCCTTTGCATTGGCTGATGGAAGCCTGAAAGCATGACCCAGCCCCCAGGGATATTTGACTTTTGTTACAGGAACTTTGAAGAGGATTTTCTGGAGAAAGAGAGAGAGAGGGAGGGAGGGAGGGAGAAAGAAATTTGAGGGCAGTCTTTCTTCCTCCTCCATCTTTGCAGTGAGGGGGTAAATTCATGAATAAAAACAATTGTCTTTGCGTTGGTATACTGCTTTTACACTTGCGAGCTCATTTGAACCTTATTATGTTCTATCCCCAAAGAGGGTACGGGTTACGTCACAGTGAGGCGCCTACAGCTCAGAGAGGTTAAGTGATTTGATCAAGGTCCCACAGCTAGGAAGTGGCAGAGAGAGGACCAGAACTCAAGTCCAGTGCCTCCCTGTCCAGTGCTCTGTCCATTTTCCCACATCGCCTCCCAGGATCTGCACAGGCAGAGTTTCACCCTCGGCCGGATGTGGTTCCGGACATGTTGGGGGCTTGATTTTCTGATTTGGAAGTGACAGCCGCTCTACCTTGCAGGCATCGATTACCGTGTGAAGACGGTGCGTGTGGATGACTCTCAGGTGGCCCTGCAGCTGTGGGACACAGCCGGGCAGGAGAGGTGAGGAGCTGTCCCCAACTAACGTGCCTCCCGCGCTCCCCTGACAGGCGGCCGCACCCCTGACCCGCCCCTCCATGCAGGTATCGCTGCATCACCCAGCAGTTCTTCCGGAAGGCTGACGGGGTCATCGTCATGTACGACCTCACCGCCAGGCAGTCCTTCCTGTCGGTCCGGCAGTGGCTGAGCAGCGTGGAGGTGAGCTGGGGACCTTCTGCACTGGTGCTTGCCTCCTGCCTCCTTTCCTCTCTGCCCACCTCCCGCCCGGCCCTCCGCGCTTCCAGTGCCTGGTCTGGAACCCACCTTCTCCAGGAGCAAACTGATTCAGGCACTTATACATCCCTTCACCCGATGCCTGGTACCAGGCCACTCACTGGGGAGTCAAAAATGAACAAGGCAGGGGACTGCCTGGTTGTGTAGTGGTTAAGTCTGCGTGCTCTGCTTCGGCGGCCCGGGGTTCACTTGTTTGGATCCCCGGAACAGACCTCCACACCACTTATCAAGCCATGCTGTGGAGGCATCCCACATATCAAATAGAGGAAGATGGGCACAGATGTTAGCTCAGGGCCAGTCTTCCTCAAAAAAAAAGTGAACAAGGCAGACACAGTCTCTGGCCTCATGGAGGAGAGGACACAAAAAATGCAGATTCCATCAATAATCATGTCATCACAATGGCAATAAGTGCTCCAGTGTGTGGAATAAGACTGGGGGAGGGGCACAGAGTGGAGTGTCAAGGAAGGTTTTCTCAAGAAATCGGCGTTTAAATTTAGTCACAACCATGTTCTTCCCCATTCTCACCCCCACCTCTCCCCACTCCCAGCATTTTTCTAGCATTTTTCTAGTTCCACTGGGCTCAGCTGTACCCAGCCGAGGAGTGGCACCATACAGTGTTCTGCGGCCTCAGTCACGATCCTTCTCATGAGGGGAGGTTGATCTGCAACGTGAGGGCCCCTGGCTCGCCCCAAAGTCACCCTGGGCAGGGCCCCTGAGCAACAGAGCTCTTCTTTGAATTCTGCGTGATCTGTAAAACTCTACTTCCTTGATTTATACGTGCAATATGTTGCCTTGTCAGCGCTTTCCACTTCCAGGCCATCTACATGTTCTTCCTCTTCCACTCGCTTGCAGACTTCTCAAGGCCAAGGGCAATGTGGACGAGCCACTTAATTTTTTGACAGGGCCTCAGCTGATTCTTTCACAAAACCAGCAAGTAGGATGTCCCTGCTGTTTCCCCCAGAGCGGGAATCCTCCTTGTGTATTTATTTGTTCCAGGCCCTGCTCTAGGATCGGGGAGTTAAAGCAGCAGATAAAGGAGACGACATTCCTGTCCTTGTGGAGCTCTGTTCCACCCTCTACTCAAGCCCCTCAGACCTGGCATAGCCCCCTTCCCTCATTATCACATGTCACACTGCTGGAAAGGACACTGTACCAGCCTGGATACCTGCTGAGAACTAAAAGTGCACCTTTGTCACCTACCCCAGTGCCTGGCAGGGACCCCAGAGGACTAGTGCTGGGCAGATGTTGGATGCATGCGTGGGTACTATGTCGTTGTGCAGGCAGGATACAGGGTTGTTCATTTTTTCATCCTTTTGGCCCTAAGATCTATGATTCCTCCCACCGAAATCTGTTTCTCTTGTAGTTTGGACTGGCTCCTTTCTCTACTGTTAATCCCCAACTTTCTCATTACCCAGAAAAATAAGGAACAAGAATGGAAGCCAGATTCAACGGTTTCTCAGAAATTTGCTTAATACAAATTATTTCTCAAAATTATTGCACCTAAGACACTTCCAATAGAGAAAATGTAAGTTTTGGAATGTAGTGAATGGCTCTACAGCGAGGTAATCGTGGAAGCAAACGGCATGGGTTATCTGGGAGTGATTCCTATTGAAACTTCGGAATTTATGACATGATTTTTTTTATTGAGGTTATGGTAGTTTAGAACCTTGTGAAATTTCAGTTGTGCATCACTGTTTGTCAGTCGTCTTAGGGGTGCACCCCTTCACCCTTTGTGCGCACCCCCCAACCCCCTACCCCCTAGTAACCACGCAATAGTTCTCTTTGTCCATGTGTTTGTTTATCTTCCACATATGAGTGAAATCATACAGTGTTTGTCTTCCTCTATCTGGCTTATTTCACTTAACATAATACCCTCACAGTCCCTCCATGTTGTTGCGAATGGGACGATTTTGTGTGACATGACTTTTTTTGACGGCACCGGCAGAGTTGTCTTCCTCACAGAAGTTAAGCACCAGATGAGACTTTAGGGATCACCTCATCTGGTGGTTTTCAAACTTTCTTCCTTGGAGCCCTAGCATCAGGGCCTGGGGACAGGTATAGTGGTCACAGTTCTGGGCCCCTTGCCCCCATCTCCGTCAGAGCCACTCTACTTCTTTCAGTCTTGTGTATCAGAGGGCCGGGTACAGTTAGACAAGGGAGTCTCCCTTTGAAAGTCACAGAGCTAATATAGCCATCTCACGCTCCAACGAAGAAACCGAGGCCATGACTTCTTCAAGATCACCCATTCTTTTCCAGCCACAGACATTTAATTGTCCCCCAACATCTAAATTTTGACGTATGCTCGAGCCGGGCAGAGACAGTTCAAATAGCCTGGGATTAATAGAGATGGATGGAGGCAAATTTATAGAACTCTGTCATCATTAGGCGGGTGTGGTTGCTAAGGCTCCTGTTTGCACAGAGAGCCTGCGACTAGTAGGAGAGGTGGAACATAGGTTGAGTTTAGTGATGGTGGTGGAGGTGAAGAAGTGTCGGAGGACCATCATTGCAGCTGGAAGCACGAATTCAGCCATCGTCCAGAAAACTGTGCCGAGCACCGGATGTCTGGCACATTCCTGATGGGGAGGGCTGAGAAGAACTGTCAGCGTGCACCCAACAAGTATGCCCCGTGGAAACCCTAGAGCATCTCCGGGCTCAGGGAGCCAAGCACAGATCCATCCGTGGTTGACTCAGAATTATCTGCGTGTGCACGGAGCCTCTGCTGTATAATTGGTAGTTTGAGTGTTCCTTCTTTAAACTTTTAGCAGAAGGTACAGGTAGGCTCTAAATGATGATTCCAAACGTGGACGAACATCAGGGTCGCCTCTGGAGCTTACAAACAAAACAAATGCCAGGGCCTTCTCTCCCAAATAGAATGATTCAGGGCCTAGAAATCCAAAATAAAGCAACAGTGCTCCAGGTGACTGATTCTCAGTCGCCATGGTTCCCAGCCTAAACTGGTGCTTCTCAAACCCTAATCTGCACAGGACTCTCCTGGGGTCTTGTTACAGGACAGAATCTGATTCACCTGGGGCCTGAGCTTCTGCATTTCCAACAAGGTCTCTGGTGAGGCAGATGCTGCTGGTGCAGGGACCACACTTTGAGAAGCAAGGTTCTAAATCTTAATTTTCAAAGATGCCCGTGCTCCTTCAACAGGAATTTGCTGAGCCTCTCTCACGTGTCCAGCACTCGTGAGGCCCTCTGGATGAACCCAGTTCAGTGGCCCAGGGTTTCGCGAGCGAGTGCCAAAGGCTGTGTCAGATGGCGGAATGTGTGTTGAAGGTGCGGAACGGTGGCATCATAAATGCAGTTATTCTCAAGATTCTTGAAGAGCTAAGTCATTCTGCCTTGGCAACCAGCAATCAGAGGTGCCAGGTGATAGATTAAAACTTGACACCTAATTTGATCGGAGGGGAACTGAAAATAATAAGTACTTGATATTTGTGGAGCACCTTATTTTTCCATAGAGCTCCAAGCACTTTGCCAGCTCCCTCGCCTGGAGAAGGGAGGGTGGAGGGGGAGCTCTAATAACAGGCTTCAGGTTCTGAAGCCTTATTATTAAGTGAATGCTGGCCAGCTGTTCTCCGTGCCCCTTCCTCCCGCAACCTGAAAAGGAGTACAAGAAGAAAAGGCTTAAATTGCCACAGATTATACATGGCAAAGACTGACTCTTGGAAGAGGTTGTGTGGGGCAGGTACAGATGCCCGGGGGTGGTATGGCATTCCCTGAAAAGGAAGTTCTCACCATCCCAGCTCAGCCTCTTCCTGGCCATGATACTTTGGCCAATCACTCAATGAAGGAGTGGACCAGTGGCTCTGAAGAGCTCCTCCTGGTCCCCACATTCTACAGGGTCTGGCATTTGACCCTCCTGGGGGGCCAGGAGTGCGTGTGGATGAGAGGATCCTTCCAGCCCAGAGGGAACCAAAATCCTATGGTGCAAGAGAACGAACGCCGGCCCTGCTGTCTGAGGTGGGAGAGCGCTGCCCCCACGGCTGTTCTCCTGCCCCACCCTCCCTAGTCCCCTTGCCACCTGCCCAGCTTTGCCTTGTCTGCAGGCTTTCAGCAGAAGAGCCCCAAGGTGGGCCCAGACACGCTCTGTGCTGATTCTCCTGCCATTTCACATTTCCTCTACACCTTACAGGAAATCAAAGCAGTTAGTCACTCCTGCCAACTCAGCATTCCCAGCCCGCCCCTACCTCCTCCTCCTCTCTGCTGAATGAGACTGGTTTAGCAAGTCCAAGAAGAAGCTGGTCGGGCTCTAAGGGTCCCACGTTTAGTCTGAGGGACAGACTGGACATCTGCAGACTGGGGGGCCTGTATCAGGTAGAGAAAATAGGATTGGGTACAAACCTGTATTTCCCCCAAACCCAGATTGTTGATCCCCAATGTCTGCAAATCTGGCATGTTGATCTTTTGTCATTCTGATAGCACTGTATTGTTAGGCCTGTTGGTCAAGGCAGTGGAATATGACTGAGTTTATTGAGCCGACAAGACCAGTGTTTCTGAGCTGGAAAACAACTTGGAGGTTCATCTAATGCAGCCTCTTGTTTCATAGGAGAGAAATCCTGAAATCCAGAGAGAGGAAAGTGATTTGTCCAAAGGCACCCACAGCTTGTCAGAGGCACAGCCAGAACGAGAAGCTCAGGCTCTGCCACTGAGGGATGCTCTCTCTCGTCACATGGCCCGGGGTTGAAATCTGCTTCTGAAAAATAGGTGTTCCTGTCTTTTTCAGTCCTTCTTGCTTCAGTCTCAAAGCAGAACAGTTCTTC
Organism: Equus quagga; assembly: GCF_021613505.1. Lineage (NCBI taxonomy): Eukaryota > Metazoa > Chordata > Mammalia > Perissodactyla > Equidae > Equus > Equus quagga. The sequence goes on from NC_060267.1 coordinate 54,113,906, forward strand.
AGCTCAAAGGAGCCAGGCCCACTTTCCTCTTCCCTCGTGGACTGCTAGCTAATTCTCATTCTGTGATCTTTGTCATTGGTGACAATGTACAGCACAGAGCAAAAAATAGCAGTTTGATTTTTTTTTTCCCACATTCCAAGTTGAGCTTGAAGTGCTGGCAGTTTAAATCGAACTACACAAATAAATCTTGTTTTGACTCATAGTCCAGGGGGTGGATAAATATGGAAACCCCCAAGATATAATTTTGCAGTCATTTTTTTCCTTAGCATAACTGCATGCTTTAACGTGCTGAGAAAATTTTTATTCTGGCTCCAGAGAAACAGCAGCGCTATCCCAACCAAGTGCTTTCTGTTGCCTCGCAGCAAATAGATATTAAAACACACACACACACACACACTCACACACACGCACTACAACCCACCAAACCCAACAGCTGCACACTCTGAGCTGAATGCCAGTCCTCTGCTGCCAGCTGACAGCTCATGTTATTTAAAGTCATAGATGGGTAATCTTTTGAATTTCAACGAGTCTGTCTTCCAACAAGCTCAAGTTCAGAGAAAGGCAACTAAAATGATGGAAGGTGTAGAGGCTTCTGTGTCAGGGAGTCAGAGGACAGAAACCAGCTTCAGAGGCCTATTTCACATCTCAGAGAAGAGACCCAGCAAAGAGGAGCGATTTGGGCGAGGCCCACGGAGAGACAGTGGCAGAGCCCGGCTGATACCCAGATCTCCTCCAGAGACTGTGTGCCTGGCTAAGGAGCTCAGCTTCCTTCCTTCCCTCTGATCTGGCATGCCTGTGAGATTTTACCAACATCTACAGAAATGTAACAGAGGTTGGGTGGACCTCAGATTTATTCGCCAAAGGAGGTGCACTTTGGACTTTTAAAGGAAGTCTTGCTTCATCTGGTGGAGAATTATGAGCATCTTTGTGCCAAGCAGTATACAGGCTGAAAACCTAGTTAGGTATGCAAAAGGTGTAATGTTGAGGCAGATAGCTCAAGACCTGAGGTTAAAGTCGGGGAGCACCGTTAGACACACAGCCCAGCCCCGGCTCCTCCCCATGACCCTATATCAGAGACTGATCTTGCACCCACTGACTGCCCGTGAGAGATGGCCCGTTCTCCAGGCTTGTGTGTGTGCTCGCTTATTTGTGCCTAATTCTCCTTTACCGGTTGCAGGCCAGAGCCCCTGGAGGGGAAGGGAGCTGCGCAGAGTGTTTGTGTGAGGGAGGCAATGCAAAGAACAGAAGCCACAGCTCCAGCTGGGGCGTTGGCTTTTTTTTCTGCTCCTTCTAAGCTCTTTTATTTTTATATCCAAGAATTGCTTTAAAAAAACAGACTGTCCCTTCTTCTCCCAGGAAACAAGATTGCTGTTTGTGGTGCGCAGAGCTCAGATGTTGGGCTTATGACTATTTCCTGCCTTATCCTATTCAGTCATTCGATACTCACCGTCCCTTTGCAGGTGAGGAAACTGAAGCCATCATTCCAAGATACCGGAATCCGGGTCAGAATTCTGCCCTGGGATTTCAAGTCTGATGCTCATATTTTCAGAGTTTCCATATCAAGAAATCACACAAACCTTACTCATTCCTCACACATAAATCTACAAATATCTCTCTTTCATGTGCTCCAAACAGCGAGCCTTTTGGCCCATTTCCCTGCTTTCTCCTCTTTTCTTCCTTTTGTGTGAACAACTCTTTGCACAAGTTCCTGAGACAGCACAGTCAGAGAACGGAGGCCTTCCCATTAAACATCACTCTGATAATAGGGAACCACAGCATTCTCTCTATGCCGTAAGTGGGTTTCTCACTTGCAAATAATTGGAATATGGTGCAGTCCACTTAACACATCGGCTACAGTGCACATAGTTCCATCTGTTTCTGAGGGCTCGGAAGACGCCGTAGATCTCGTGGCTCCTGGGAGTCATCATGACCAGTGTTAATTACCATCTTAACATGGGTATGTGGAAATAGCACTTTTAGAGAGTTCTAGTTAATAAGACACTCAATAGCAGAGAGCTCGTTGGAAATAAGAATGGAGAGAAAAAGACCAGAGAATTGTGGCCCCGTGTTCTAAAGCGTCCTCCTAACTCAGTGACTTTATTGTCGAACGCTCTTTTGGATTCTCTGAGCCTTCACATTCTCATTTAGAAAATGAGAATTTTTTTCACCTCTGAACTGCAAAAAAAAAAATATCTAGATTAAGGAAACATTGAGGCTTGATTTCAAATATAATTGCATTTGAACTTAAAATATGTGTACCTGTTGGATGGACTTTGGATGTTTATTTGAAAAGGGAAGGTAAAGTAGCTAAACTATTGGCAAACTCTAAGTGTTGTTAGCTTCTGTTGTCCCACAGCCCTCTCCATCTAGTAAAACATTTAGCTACAATAAATAGCTATTTGTTACCAAATTATGATTAAAAGCCCCTAATTAAATATCTCACAGAGTAAAAATAACAACCTGCTTAAATGAGATTACCATATTTATTCACTGAATAGCTGTGCGTCCTGGGGCCTTTGTTGGTCCTCGGGAGAGGCACATGTGGTATCCCCGTTTCACAAGGGAGGGAACCGTGGGGCGCGGGGAGCCTGGGGCACTGGCCCTTGGCTGATATGCCACAGCTATTGGAGGAGTAAACAGGGTAGACCGCTTGAGTAAACCTGTTACTTCTGGCCCAAAACGTGCAGCTGCTGTGGCCACACGGTTCTTCCTGATACAGGGCCTTCCTCAGAGCCGAGCACCAGTGACAGGCATCCGCAGTGCCCCGTGTGGGGATCTCCAACGAGGCACGTGACAGTCATCATTGGGCGCTGTGGAACCAGTACCATGAATCAGATGTGGACTCAGCCCTCAGGAGCGTACGTGCCCAATATGAGGCCCCTAGAGGGCCCCTAGGACACCGCCAGACCACATTGCCTTAATTCCTGCAGTTCATTCTGCTTCATTTAGACTAAGTCTGGTCACTTGGGAGTGGCCTTAGGGCCGCTGTAAGGACACATATTTTATCAGTGTCAACTGTGCCCTCATCTTGCTGTCAGCTCCCAGGACACATGGGGAGCCTGCATGTTCCATCCAGGGTCCAGGGGGAGTGGAGGAGGGAGGGTCCCTGCTCTGGCGGGGACCTGGGGGCACCCACAGGCAGGCCTCAGGCACCTTGCGGAAGCCTTGTGACCTGAGGCTCTCGCAGAAGGTGGCTCTCCTTGTCAGCTTTCGGGATGTCTCTCTTATTGCCTGGCCAATTGTGGCAGCGGGGGATTCGCAAGCCAGATTGTATCTTTCCAGCCAGCATTTTAAGCCTCCCCTTCTGGGTTCTCCTCCTGGATGCTTCTCTCAAGTTGGGGGATTATCTGTTCTGCAGGAAGCTGTGGGAGACTGCATTCCTCTTCTTCTGCTGGGCAATAAAATTGACAACGAGAAAGAGCGGGAAGTCCCCCGAGGCCTCGGAGAGCAGCTCGCCAAGGTAAAAGACAAGCATTCCCAGCTCTCTGGACAGGGTGAGGCCCCGAGGGCAAGTGGGTATGTGCCCAAGAGCCTGGGTGGGAGCCTTCTCTGGAAGCCCCCTGAGAAGGAAGCAGGTGGGCAAGATGAGTGTCCTGGCCTCATGGGAACCGTCCAGCTCCTGCGAGTGTGGAGCTTTCCGTGGAAAGCCAGATCGCAGGATGGAGTTGACTAGTTATGACTAGAGTATGGGGAATTTTCCCATCCTCTCTTCCTTGGAACTCAGAATGATAAATTCTTAGATGGTAAGAGGTTACTTATTTCCACCCCCATCTGATACTTGAGTCTCTTCATCTGTTTCCACTTGATCCCCTTCAGGGATGACACGCTCACTGCCTGCAAGGCAGCATGTTCTTCCTCGCACAGCCCTGTTACACTTTATCCTTTCTGCCCAGATTGAGCTCGAAGCTCTGAACTCACGATAAGCTCGGAGCACTGCAAAGCTACCATTAAATAGGCTTCAGCCCTCTCACCGGAGCAGGGAACCAAAAGGCCCAATGGAAATCAGGCAGCAGAGCAAACAGCGCCCGCTCCTTGCTGGCTCTGCTCCCTCAGCGAGGTTTCCAGGGAGCTGTGTGTCCGGGAGGATGGGGTGCTTCCTGGCGCCCAGATTCCATCCTTCTTCATGTGCTCACTCCAAACAGGGCTCACGACCTCAGAGGCTGGGAAAACAGGCGCAGATGGTCAGATTCAAGAGAAAGGAGGAAGAAGGGCCTCGCAGTTGCTCTGTGGAGGGTCACTAGGCAGCTACGTGTCCACAGTCCCTCATCCACAGTTCCAAAGAGCTCTGAAAACAGGAAGGTTTTTGCATTTCATCTGGCAGAAAAATCTGACCAGAACTGATAGGAGGCTATTTCTGGTCTCTGTTTGCCTTGCTTTGAATGAATATTCAAATGTTTCACTGAATAAATATTAATCTGTTTGATATAGGATGCTGCCCCAGACCCACTGAGGGTGTTATATAATTATAGTATATACATGTATTATCTTTCTGAAACTCAAGAATTCTGGATTCCAAGATACATCTGGATCCAAGGATTTTGATTAAAGAACTGCAGACCTGTACTTTTATCATCCTATTTTCTTTTTTGGTCAGTGAAGAAAAAAACCCCGAGCTCAGAGAAGTTACGCGATTTATTCCAGTTATCACACAGCCCCTCAGTGGTAGAGTCAGGACGTGAAGCCGGGAGGCAAATCCTATCTTCCAAGTCTTGGTCCTCTGCACTCCCCCTTCGCCCACCATGCAGCCCTCACCCTTCCACAGACTGAGCTGGCGAGCACGGAGGGTGGAGCTGGGCCTGCGGGGTGTGGATCAGGAAAGCTGAATTGGGAGCGAGCTTTGCAAAGCCTCCTGATCTGCAGCCACAGAAGTAGTGTCCTCACTCAGCTGCCCACATCCCCACAGGGCATCGGCCTCCAGGGCTCAATGCCATTAGCATTGTCGTAATGAAGCAGGAAATCTATTAATGGCAGTGACAAATAGAATATGATGAACCTTGGCCAAGGGCCCCCGCCATGCTTGCAGCACAGCCTCTGCCTAGTGAAGTGATGGACAGTTGTCCTGTGGCACCATGCTGGCAGCCCGGGCAGCTGGAGTATTAGTTCACTGGGGTAAAGGAGAATTCCTATTGGAGTGACAGCTGCCCCAGGCCCCACGGAATGCCAGTGTCCTGGGAAAGCATGCTGCTGGGAACCTTGCCATTTACTAAAGACATGACTGGGAAGAGGCCCGCCCTTCATACCCTCTCTAGCCTCGGTGTCCCTGCGTGTGACATGGGAAGGATGTTGTCCCCTCTGGCCTCCATGTCTTTGCCTGCATCACAGGGCTGGTGTGGCAAGGAAATAAGTGTGTACACACCTGGGAGCGATTTGAGAACATGTAAAGCACCAAGGTGGGCACAGTTCTGTCGTTTTACAATTGTTGTAGCTCACCTGGGGGATGGTTTCATTAGCAGGTTGCCTGAGGAGACAAACCAACCACGTACCGAGTGGGGAGGGGGTCGAGGAATTGGGGGGGACTGTGAGAGGAATGAGGGGTGTGGGTGGATGCAGACAGACCATCCCCCCAACTCCCCATGTGCCCCTAGCTCCCCAGTGCTCTCCTTTTATTCCCTGTGTTTGTGGCTCTAGGAGAACAATCTGATCTTCTACGAATGCAGTGCCTATTCTGGCCACAACACCAGAGAGTCCCTGCTCCATCTGGCCAGGTAAAGAGACCCCCTCGGCTGGTGACGGGCCCCTGCCGTGCTGGGCCTGGTGGGAGCGCTGCATTCATCTACCCCGCCAGACCTCTGGGCCCATCCTTCTGTCTGCCTGAGCCTTCTGGGGAAAGGGCTGGAGGCCCAGGCCTTTGTGTGGGCTCCCAGGGGTCAGGGACAGCCCCCTGAACCACAATAAGGACGAAAAAAGAAGCCTCCGTGCCTGTCGCCCCTGCTGAAGTCTTCTTCCTCTGAGTCTGAAAGGCCGCCTTTTTCCCAGGGATCCTCTTTTTAAATGCAAATGATTCTGGGAAAGGTCGTGTCAGAGGCCCCTCAACACTGCCTACCGTCTTAGGGATTTGTTGGCAGCCAGCTGGGAGCAGGAACTTTCTGATTTGGGCTCCTGGAGAAGGGGGAGGAAGAGCCAGGGAGAGGAGGGCTGCGAGTGGGCCCAGGCACCCAAGGTGATGGCGCTCCAGGGACTGGTCCCACAGAAATACTGGTTCCCTAAGCCTGTGTCTACACCGAAATGAAGGAAACAAAACCACTCAGGCCCCGCTTTCAATGCCGCGCATTCACTCATTCATTCATCTAGGCATTCATTTCATTCCATCCATCCATTCACCCACCCATCCATTCATCCATGCACCCATCCATCTATCCACCCAGCCAGCCAGCCAGCAAGTACTTAACAGTGTTCACTTTGTGCTCGGCGTTCATTCTGGGGCATCTAAAAAATATTTTTATTTGAGTAACTGAGAACCCAGAACAACTCCTTCTGTGCATTGGAGAAGTTATGGAAGATGATGGGGAAAGTTCTAGGCTTTTCTCTGCCACTGATTCCCAGGGCAAGTCACCCTACCTCTGAGCTTTGCCCCTAACGTGGGAACATCAACCATACCATTTCTGCCCACTCACAGGTGGCTGTGAGAATCCGAAGAGACGCCTCAGGTGAACGCTCTCTGAGAGCGTGAAGCAGGGATAAGGCGCCCAACCACTGTTGTTAATCCTTCGCCTCCACGTGCAGCCTGGAGCTGTGGCCACATGGGACAGCCCTTTTGGAGAGTTGATAACCAATAAATATACCTTTTGAGCCTCTGCTCTGTGATAGGCTACAGAGACTAAAGATATGGTCTCAGCCCTCAGCTGAGGGAACCTGCTAAGGAAGCAGTGCATTATGACACCAGGTGAAAAGATTATAACAGAAGAAGGGTCAGAGTGCTATCAGGGGCACTTACACCACCTAGAGGATCAGGGCAGGCTTCCTGGAGGAGGTGTCGTGGAGAATCCATAATGACTCAACTCTGGCTTTACACATTATAGCTGTGCACCTGTACTCCCTAGAGGGAGACTTGGAATACTCTCTGTGATGCTCTGATGAGGCTGGGTTTCCTTCTTATTACCCAGTAGCCTGTAACCTGAGGGCCTAGTAGCTTCTCCACTACTGACAGTGTATCTTCTCCCCTCCCAGGATCCTCAAGGAGCAAGAAGACACAGTGAGGGAGGACGCCATGCAGGTTGACCGCCCTGCCAAGAAGAAACCCTGCTGTGGCTGATAGGAAGCCTTGTAAGACTGCTCTGCCTGGGCCTGAGGCCACAGGACCTGCCTGAATCCTGCACACAGGCTCCTGCGCAGACGCCCTCGCCAAGGCCATCCCAGACCTTTGTCCTTGTCAGTGACTTGCCTCCCCCCAGAGGAGTGGAAGTACACCCAGTCAGGAGAGCTGCTCTCAGAGCACCTCAGAGTCTTTTCTCTCCCTCCTTTCTCTAGACCGCAGATGCCCATTCCTTTTTTTTCCCCAGCTTGATGTCCTGGGGGGAAAGAATCAGATAGTCTTTTCCAGAAAAGCCACCAGTGCCTTTTCCACCTCCCTTCTCCCCCCTTGCCCTCAGGAGCTTCAGCTCTGCAGTTGTCATGGCAACTGTGCAGGGCCGACTTGCTGCTTCCTGTAGGCCAAAGATAGAGTGCTTGGGCCAGGGTGGTTGGTCTTCCTTTGGCTCCCGTTCTCTGGACGCCAATGGGATACTCTTGGCATATGCCTCATGGACCTTGTGATGCCTGCATGGTGTTGAGAGAAGCAAAAAAGGGCACCCACACCCTCTGCCACCATCCCCAGCCCAGGGCTCTGCTCCTCTCCAGGCTTCAGGGCCAGCCTTTCTCAGCAGCCACCCTACCCACTGTATTTGCCCCCTCCGGTTATCTGGAATGGTCCCTTACAAAGAACCCACAGTCTGTCCTCTCTGCCACCATGCACACCCGTGACTCCAAGGTGGACTGTCAGGGTGAGGAATTTATGCCTGGGGTTAGAGAGTGGGCTTACTTCCTACTTAACTTTGACTAAGAGATGAAAAGAAAACGAGGGGAGAAAACCCATCTGCTGCTAAGCCATGCTACCATTTCTGGAGGGTATAAATAAGGTATATATAGCTATGTAAAAGCCATTTTCTAAATGCTTCTCAAAATAGCTCTTCGAAAACTGGTACATGATGATTAACAGGGTAGGTTGACATGCAGGCAGTGAGGCCCAAGACCAGGTCTGTAGTTACTGACTTCATTTTATTTTATTTTACCTTTTTCCAGAAGACTGTATTTAAAAAAAAGAAGCGTGGCTGTGATGTTGACATTTTGCTGGTGTTTGAGAAGTGAACAGAGTGTGGCTGCACCAGCACAGGGCCCTGGGTTAAGGGGAAGGACCTGGGCCCATGTGTGGTTCCTTCCTCTTGGTGGTGGCAGCGGCCAGCCCCTGGCAGGGCTGCAGCATCGCTGGCTGCTGCTGGGGAGCTGGCGAGGCACTCTTGCCCGCTGTGGGCGCTCGGATGAAAAGATCATTAAGATCACTGCCAATTACCGTTCTAGCGCCACAGACCCAAGCCCAACAGGGAAGCAAGCGGTGTCCACACCCAAGGTGGGCACGCAGGAAGAGAGGGGCAGAAAGTGTCCACAGGCCTCTGAGAAGGTGATTACGACAACTACACACAGTCAGCCAGGCAGGAGAGGAGCCCCTGGCCAGAGGTGTTCCCGGCGGCCTCCCCTCTAGACTCCCAAAAGGGTCGGAGCCCCCTGGGTCACCAGGCAAGTGTCTGCCTCCTTTTTGCAGACTTCTCTCTCTCATCCAGCCTTCATAGGGCGCCCATGGCGGGTGCTAAACAGACACCAGCACTGAGCTCCATGATCTTGGACAAGCCAGCTTGCTCCCTGGGCCCCACTCTATCGGTACAGTGAAGGGTGGGCTGTCTGATGCTTCCAGCTCTTCCCGCTTAAAGTGCTTTTGATGACACGTTCATTTCCCACTTAACCTGGCCCCGGCCCCAGTCCAAGTTTGAGGGGAACTCCTTTCCCTAAGAGAGGGCACTGGCGATGGTCTCATTAGTGGGATGGGTCACCCAGAAGTGGCCTTCCAATATCTGTTTCTGACAAGAAACAGAGATGGCAATAGATTTATGAGACAAGCAGGCTGTATCAGGGATTCCCCAAGCCCACAGATGCCTTTGTCCCCAGTACCTCGTCCCTGGCTTGGGGCTGCATCTTTCCATTTAGGAAAAGTGCATTCAGGGTTTCGAGCAGGGCGGGATGAGCCTAGTGCCTGGCCTTCCAGCTTGCGGCGTAAATCCCCACGAATCCTCAAAGATCCAGGCAGAGAAAGGGGGCAGGAGGGGCCTCTGCTGCTCCCTTCTGCAGTCCCGCTTGAAAGCATCCGGAGGATGGGGCCTTCAGAGAGACTCTGAGGAGCTCTGTGACCCCGGGTCCCAGACCCCTCCTCTCCCCCTTCCTCTCAAGCCACCATGGTGATCAGAGCCAGCTCCGTGGCTGTCAGTATGGCCCAGAGCCTAGCAGAGTGCTGTCAGAAAATCCTGGCTGCAGCCCATTTACATTGCTGTGACGATCCCGAGCAAGTCACTTAAGCAGGTTTCATATTCGTCTGTAGACTGGAAGTTCCAACGTCCACCTCACAGGGACGTTGTAAGTATTAAGTGAGATAATGTATGTGAAGTACTTAGCATGGTGCCCAGCACATAGTAGGTACTAACAAGTAGGGGCTATTTTCGTTGTCAACATCCAGTTGCTGCCCAGACCGCCTGCCTTGCTTCAGTGTTCGATTTAGAACCAGCAAGCACTTCCTAAGCGCCTGCCCATTACTGGGCATGCTCACAAACACTACCTCTTTCGAGGCCCAATTGCCCAGCCCATTTGCCTGCTCATGAGCTTGTATCTGGCTTTGCCTCTTGGCCCTGCTCTCCTCTGTTCCTGTGGGGTTCCTGGTTTTCCAGTCAGTGCTCCTGTCCTACCAGTGCCTGTGGTCTGTTCCAGCCCACAGTCCACTCTTCCCCCCTGCCCGTGGTTCTCCATGACTCAGACAGCAGCGCAGACCTGGTGCCAGCTCCTGGGTATTGACCTGTGTGATCTGTGCTCACCGCCATCCCTGGCCCCCACACTTGTGCTGACTCCCTGTGCTTCTTCTGGGGTCTGCTGCTGCCCTCAGCCCTGAGTTGCCAAACCAATGCTGCAGTTGCTTGGCTCCTTGTCCAGCATTCACAGCCCTTCACGGTCTCTCTGGGTCTCTGCTGTCCCTTGTGATAGCCTAGCTTTCTCCCACCTCTCCCCAGCCTGTGCTCTTTCCCTATTCTTAGTACCTCCACCCAATCTCAGACTCCCCTCCTCCCTACCCTCCCCTGGCCCACTCCAGGCCATACCTCTATACTCCATCAAAAATGGCTCAACCCTTTGTCTCTGTCTCTAGTAGTCACTACTCCAAAGGATCTGAAACCAATTTCAGCTAAGGTGTTGATGCAAATGCTGGCTTCAGGGCTATATTTGCACTTTAACAAAAAACTCTAAGGGAGGCAGAACTGTAACCCAAAGGAATGAATGCCTACTGGTAGAATATTAAGCACCATAATGGATCATGGGGATCAAATATTTAGGATGGAGCTGCCTTCCCCTGTTCTCCTCTTAAAGACCTGTTTGCTCGTGTATTTAGGGGCTCTATTTCTAGATTCACATATGTTGGTAATTGTTATGTCTTCTTGATAAATTGACCCTTTATCATTATAAAGTGTCCTTCTTTGTCTTTAGTAGTGATTTTTGTCTTAAAGTCTATTTTGCCTAATATTCATATAGCCACTTCGTCTGTCTTTTGGTTGCTCTTTGCATGGTATATCTTTTCTATACTTTTACTTTCAACTTATTTGTGCATTTGAATATTGTGAGTCTGTTATGGACAGCATACGGTTGGATTATGTTTTTAAATCTATTCTTCCAATCTCTGTCCTTTAATTGGAAAGCAATGTAATGGACAAAGTAAGATTTATGTCTGCCATCTTGCTATTTCTTTTCCATATTTCATGTCTTTTTCATTCCTTTATTCCTCTATTACTTCCTTTTTTGTGTTAAATAGATATTTTCTAGTGTACTATTTGAATTATCTTGTTATTTCATTTACTATTTTTTTTTTTACTTATTTTCCTGGTAGTTGGTCTGGGAGTTACCATTAATATCTGTTTATAACAATCTAGTTTAGATTAATACCAACTTAATGTCAACAGTATAAAAAACTTTGCCTCCTCCCTTATTTTTATTTTGTCACAAATTACACCTTCATATGTTTTGTTCCAATCAGTAGATTTACAGTTATTGTTTCATGCAGCTGTCTTTTAAATCAGATTTTTTTTAAAAAAGGAGTTACAAATGAAAAATACATTTACATCGTCTTCTATGTTTAATCATGTGATTACTTTTACCAGGGCCCTTTATCTCTTCATGTTAATTCAAGTTACTGTCTAGCGTCCTCTCATTTAAGTAGTATTTCTTATAGGGCAGTTCTGTTAGAGACAACTCTCTGAGTTTTGCTTATCAGGAAAAGTCTTAATTTGTCTTTCAGTTTTGAAAGATAGTTTTGCTAGACGTGGGACTTTTGATTGATAGATTTTTTTCCCCCATTAGTACTTTGAATATACCATCCCACTTTTTCTGGCCTCTGTGGTTTCTGATGAGAAATCAGCTGTTAATCTTATTGAGGGTCCTTTGTATGTGATGAGTTGCTTCTCTCTTGCTGCTTTCAAAAGTCTTTATCTTTGGCATTCAGCAGTTTGATCTTGATGCGTCTAGCTATAGATCTCTTTGAGTGTATCTGCTTGGAGTTCATTGAGCTTCTTGGATGTGTAGATTAATGGCTTTCACCAAATTTGGGACATTTTTGGTCATTATTCCTTTAAATATTCTTTCTGCCCCTTTCTCCCTCTTTTTTTCTTCTAGGACTCCTGTTGTGCATATGTTGGCATGCTTGATAGTATCCCACAGGTTTCCAAGGCTCTGTTCATTTTTCTTCATTTTTTTTTCCTTGTGGTCCTCACACTGGATGATCTTTATTTCCCTATCTTCAAGTTCATTGATTCTTTCCTCTGCCTGCTCAAATATACTGCTAAGAACATCTAGTGAGTTTTTCATTTCCATTATTGTACTTTTCAACTCCAGAATTTCTGTTTGGTTCCTTTCTATAATTTCTGTCTCCTTATTGATATTCTCTGTTTGGTGAGATATTGTTCTCATTCTTCCCGTTAGTTCTTTAGACATGGTTTCCTTTAGGTCTTTGAACATATTTAAAATAGCTGATTTAAAGTTTCAAAGAGCTCACCTTGGTAGCCATCTGCCCTGTGCACAAATCAAGCTCCACTTGCCATCCTTGCTTCCTTCCTTACATTCCACACAACACACTCAGGACTCTGGTCTCATTCCTTAGCCCCACTTCTAACCTCCTCAAAGTCTTTCCTGTCTTCTGGATTAGAGGGGACGTGAAACTCAGAAGTCCTTCAGATATGAGAACCCTCCCCTCCACCTTGAGCTTCTGGATGCCCTGCAGGAGATGAGCTGGCTAAGGAGGTTTTCAGTTCCTTGGGGAATTGAAGGGAGGCCAGAAATCCTCAGGCAGCGTGGCCCGTCCTGCCAGGAATCCAGACATTTCACAAAGCTTCACTCAAAAGGGATAGGTGGGGGAAGACTACAAATCAGAAGCTTTTGGAAAAAATAGTTTACTTCAAAATAATGGAATCACAGTTCATAAACCTACAAAAACCAAGACTTAAGTGGCCCATTGCTGACTGGCCCTAGGAGTAGTGACAGCTCTCTCTCTATCATCCAGGATATAGAAATTGGCTACACAAATTTCAACCAAGTCCATGGGGTTTTACTTTATTGATTATTCCGTCCCTTCTTATCCTGGGGGGGGGGGGGGGTGCGTCACGGTGGGGGGGGGGGATGATTGGTGGTTTACTGGATACAGGAGCTTTATAAACCTCCCACACATCCTAACTCTATTAATGTTTCTATTAATAGACATGTTCATTATCAGCCATAGCAGTAACAAAGAACATCATAACTCCACTTTCACACAATTCAGTGAAGCCAATTTAATCGAAGTGTCCTACATAGGAAAAACCTTGCAGGAAATGATGGGGGTTGGGAAACCATATGGTGCCTGACAGAGGACCTGAAATCAATTTGGAAAGCTAGGGGCATGGGCAAGATTGTGTCGTTTATCATCCTGGGGCAAGACTGAATCAGGTCTAAGAACTGACCCTCTCTCAGGGCTGGCCCTTTATCAAGCTTTGGCTCTGATCCAGAAGTGGTACTTGTAGGCCCTTCTTATAGCACCAGGAGACTCCTCTCCCAACAAATGAGGACTCCTAGGACCACAGAGGTCTGTGCTATCATAATGAATTATGACTGGATCCATCTGACCTATAAAAATAAGTACTACACATAAAAACATTGCACTACTAAGCAAAAATGCCCAAAGAACATGGACAGAGAGACTGGGATTTTTTTTTAACTTGGAAACAGGAATTGAAATGTGGAGCTCAAGGGGCCTAAGAATGAATTTGGGTAATGTGACTGTGGAACTGGGATTCATTGAGCGTGTGTAGCCTGAGGTCAAGGGGAGAGTGTCAGGGTGTGAGCCGACATCCAGTCTGTGGGCTCCCTCGGCTATTCTGTAATGCTAGTGTGTGGTGCTTATTCATACACAATGCCCACAGGGCTCTAGTGAGTAAAACACACTGGACTGAGCTCCTGAGGGCAGGAGAATTCATCTCTGCTGCCTCACGCTTGGCGCAGCGTGTGGCAAACGGTGTTTGCCTTTGAGAGCAGAACATCGTTTCTTGAGAACAAGACCAATCACTTAGTGAGGCACTCACTAGAGCTCTGGGCCCCAGAGGCTGGATGACTGGGCCCCTGTGGCCTGGTTGACCCGTGGGGTTTGCCTCATGGTGCTGCTTCTGGCTTTTAAAACAAGGTGCAGAGGAACATTCCCGCTGCTGCCAATCAGTTGCCTTTCAGACAATGTGAGGCCCATCAAAGCATTCCATCTCGTCACCCTGCAGCCTCCCCAGCTGCCACTGGTGGCAATCCATTACCCGCAGGCAGCTCAACAGCTCAATTTGGCTTGGGCTCCATGCCTCTGTGCATAAAAAGATGCTTCTCTGCCCGGTTCTCCCCCTTCCCGGTGTGGGATAGCCGTCTTTACCCAGGCTATGCCTCTCCCACATGCTTTCTCTAGCCCCTAAAGATCTGCTCAGAATAAGAACCTGCACACAAGTTGTGTGGCCTTGGGCAAAACCTGGGACTGCTTGATGCTCTGAGCCATAGCTTCTGAATCTGTAAAGTCATGCTGTCTGCCCTATCGCCCTCACAGGGTAGTGCGAAGGGCAAATGGGAACACTGGGGAAAGGATGGCTCTAGGCAGATGTGAGTTATGATGTCTGTCTCCCATGCAAGAGACCAGAACAGAACAAAATAGGAAAGAAAGAGAAAACCCCACACTTCCTAGTACCTGGGGCCTCAGGTAAGAGCATCTCCCATTTCCCTGGGAATTCTTATAGTAGAATAAGGAGAATTTGCCTTCCTTCAGGCTGGAGACTTTTGTCTAAGAACCCTTTATGTCTTCCCACTCTGCTTTGAAGGTGGACCGGGCGCCCAGCATCACACACTACAAGGTTCTCCCTGGCAGCGTTCTGATCTCATTCATGTTATTATTTACTAGGGCCTGGTATGTAATAGACACTAGGCAGGTAGATGGGGGGATTTGTTCCTCCTTCAGGACTTTAAATAGTGCATTCCCACTTGAGCCACCTTTACATAAATGATTTATAAAACACTTTCGCTTTGGTTTGATGAAAAAGTTCTGGAGTTGGTGGGTGGTGATGGTTGCATGCAATATTGTGAATGTACTTAGTGCCACTGAATTGTACACTTAAAAGTTGTTAAAATTGTAAATTGTTTATGTATATTTTACCACAATACATGTTTTTAACAACCTCTTTCACAACCGTGCATGTTCCATGAATGAATGAAGGATTGGTTCTTTTCAATGCCCGATAACTGACGATCTAAGACACTCACGTTTATCTCAGGTTAGATCCAGAAGTGAGGGAGCCGGAAGGAAGAAAGCTTACTTAAGGCCCTTGGAGCTTCAGTGTCCTTGGGGGAGGGAACACCTGGAAACCCACACATATACATTAACATGCCATGAAAATGCCGTTACAGCAGCCCCCAGGCTCCCTTCCTCAAGGGCCTCAAACCAACCCCTCCCCACCCCGACTCTGCAGGGGCCGGCCCTCAGTGCCCCTGGCATTTCTGCCCCTGCCCACGCACACGCTTCTCTTGATGAGTTTCCCTCCAGCCCCTATAGACAAGCTCCTGGGGGCGGGCCCTCCATGTCCTGTATGCCAACAGGAGCACCCAGCCTGGCCCCAGAGTGGGGACTCAGTACAAGTGTGTTGAATGACAACAAACAATGAATAGCAAAAGTCTTTTGTTGTTCCTGGAATTTTGTTGCTTTGACTACAGGAGGAAATACATTAATTCAGCACCCAGAAGTATTTTGGTTTTGCAGAGGTTTACATCATAATAATTTATGGTAAAGAGGCTAGGAACTAGCACAGACGGATCGGTGTGAGAGAGACATCTGAATGCCGTGTTCACTGGCGAAGAGCTGACTGGCGTTAGGCTTGTTCTGAGTGACTCAAGAGGGCCAGGGTAGAACCAGTAAACACAGAGCATCAAGAT
Source organism: Equus quagga (assembly GCF_021613505.1). NCBI lineage: Eukaryota > Metazoa > Chordata > Mammalia > Perissodactyla > Equidae > Equus > Equus quagga. The sequence continues at coordinate 54,129,662 of NC_060267.1, forward strand.
GGCCGTATATCCCAAGAAAGTTTAAGCTGCCTCCCTAGGTAGTGAGCTCTCCGACACTAGAGGAGTTCAAGCAGATGTTGAACACTCTGCTCTTAGAAATGCCGCTGAGAAACTGTGTACGATGTGTACAAGTGCCTCCACCCCACCAACCCTGAGAGTCTAAGATTCTTTTGAACAGAGATTGAAGTGAATGGATGTAGTTTAAGCTGTGAGGAGGAGGATGGGATAAGCCAGGAAGCTTTCCTGGACCAGGAGAACGCTGGGCTAGTTCGTTTCTCTAGCTCCAGTTCTCACTAACACTGCTCCACTTTCTCTCCTGCTCTGCTTCTTCCCCCGCTTCTCTCTCTGTTTCTTTATCTTTCCAATTCTCATTCCTCCGTCCCCCCTCAACGTGCTCCTACAGTCAGGGAGTGGAAAACACCTGGCCTAAAAGTCTGCCAGCGAGATTCATACTTCAACAGCTTCCCTGGCGTGGGGAGAGGTGCTGAATCCTTGCCAGCGTCCTGCCAGCTCCTCTATTGTGGCAAGTGAAATTACCAGCTTCACACTGCGGGTCTATTTAAATCAGCCTTTCATGTCTGATGGATTTAAAAATATGCTAGAAGTCAGCATCTTAAATACAAGAGACACAAACAAGCAGATGAGGCTGCATTTTCCTTCTTCTGTACCTACCCGCCCTCTTTCCCTTCCTCCCCTCTCTCTCTCCTGCCCCCTCCCAAAGCAGTTTTCATTCATGAGGGCCATCTCCCCTCCTCTCTCCATCCCTCTCTTCTCTCAATGGCAGGAAAGTCTGCCTCCTGAACAGTGGCTGGGAGCCCCTGGGGTCTAGGTTCCCTCCTCAACTCTGTAGGAGACGGTAAGACCACCCAGTGAGAATGCCTAGCACCCTCACTGCCAGCTCCCTCCCTCCCTGGCCAAGGGGTCTTCTGCATTGACTCTTCTGTGCACATGCAGTGCCAGACTGAACCTCAGAACCAGGCTTACCCGGCTCCCTCCTTTCACAGATGAGGAGACTGGCCCAGGCAGGAGGAGGGACTTGCTGACGGTCCAAGGTCAGTGAGTGGCTATGCCAGCTCCTGGCCCACTGCCCTGAACGTCCACAGCCGGCCTTCCCAAGCCTGCGTGCTCAGTTTTCCCAGGAGGCCGTTTGCTGGGCCAGAGCCCCACAGCTCCCCATGTTCCTCCTGTGAGCTTCTCACGGCTCCTGGCACGGCAGGGGCTCCCAGTCTGTCCTGGATATTCACCGGGAATCCCTTCTGGGGCCTTGGCCCACTTGGGTTGATCTAACCCATTTTTCTCCTGACTGAAGTCATATTCCCTCTGACCCTGAGCGGCATCTCTTTGATGAGTGGGCCCTGCAGCGTGTCCTACATCTGTGGGCAGGTGGCGAGCTGCTAGGATTGCAATCAGGAGAGCTGCCCCTCTTGGAAAGGCCCTGCCCTCGCCCCCGCCCACCAGCCCTGGGGTGGTTCCTGCTTGTGCTTCTCACCCTGGGGTGCCCATTCGAATCACGTGGGGACGTTTTCTTTCTTTTTACTAATTTATTTTTGTTTGTTCTACTTTTAATTGTTTTGTTTTGTTATTTTTTTAAAAGATAATACGAATCCTTGTCCCATCTCCCTCCAGAAGTTCTGATTTAATTAGAAGTTTAAAGAGCTTTTAAAAAATTGTTTAATATGACAATTATTAGCGGCAACAAGAATGGAATGGAATAATAGAAAGTGAAAAATCTTCTGCTCATGTGTGAACATTTTCTTGATCTCAGATGTGCTCTTGTATGCCGCTGTGTCTTGGCCCATGCTATTCCCTCTGTCTTGATTCTTTATGAGAATTTCACTGGCTTGCTGTGGCCGTGCGGCAGGTCATTAGGAAAGCAGATGATCTAACTGGGTCTGAGGCCTCCCTGGCACTGCACACCCTCTCAACTGCTGGTCTGAGATAGTGGCCGACGTCTGATTCCCTACTCTCAGGAGGGAGCGCTGGGGCTCAGGGAGTACACTGAATCATTGTGTGTCTGTGGGTATACAATACACACACACACACACACACACAGATGAAACCACACACTCTACCCATTGCAATTTCATCCCTGACTCCTTCGCCTACAGTCCTACCATGGATGGCCTGAGATGCTTTCCACGAAAGTTGAATATGTACCATCATGCTAAGCAAGATGCTATGCCCTTGGAATGTAAAAAAGATCAAGAAAAAAAATCAAGGAGCTCAAAGTCAGTGAAGGAGCTGTCCTAGCAATCGGCTACACAATGAGAGAGAGACTACAGAATGCTCTGGGAAAAGAGAAGCTGGCAGGATAAGTTGCCTCTGGGTTGGGAGGCAGAAGGTGGGTATTTTATTTTATTTTTTTTGCTGGGAAAGATTCACTCTGAGCTGTCATCTGTTGCCTATCTTCCCTTTTTTTTCCTTCCCCAAAGCCCCAGTGCATAGTTGTATATTTTAGTCGTAGGTCCTTCTGGTTCTTCTATGTGAGCTGCCACCACAGCATGGCTGCCAAGAGAGGAGCCCCCCGTTCGTGGTTCCGTGCCTGGGAAAGAAAGCCAGGCCACTGAAGCAGAGCACGCCAAACTTCAACCACTAGGCCATCAGGACTGGCTCAGAGGGTGGGTATTTTAACAAAGGATTTAACGATTGGTCCATAACTGAAAGGTGGAGGGGCAGCCCTCAGGCAAAGCTGGAAAGGGGAAGCCATCGGCAATGTCGAACCAGAAGAAGGGGAGCAGGAGAGTGAAGCCGGTTTGGGGGACCCACCAGAGCTGGGTACAGGGCTTGTGTGGCTAGGGCAGAGTGGGGGATGAGGATTCTGGGGCGGAGGATGGGGCAGGGCTGGAGAGCAAATCAGTGAGTGGAAGCAGAAGAGGCCAGAACGTGAGAGCCTCGCCTGGACCAGGAGTTTAAATGTCATCCTGTAGGTGACAAGGGACCATCAGAGGGCTTAACAGTGAGTGACAGGTCAGATTTGCAACTATGCTGAAGAGTGGAGTGGACGGATGGGGCAAGACTGACGGCCAGACATAAATTAGCGTCTATTGCTAGTCCCCAAACACAGACAGAGAGGGGCCCAGGGCACGGTGAGGACGGAGAAGGCAGAAAGAACCTCATAGCCAGCCAAGCTAAGCTCTCCATGTGGCCCATGTCTGTCGAGGAGCCAGGCCACATTTTAAATCTCGGCCTTCCCCCTCTGCCTTCCCACAGTCCAGTGTATTTCCACGTTACCTAAGACTTCCCCATCCTATACCTTAAGTCGTTAGATCTCAAATGCTGAATTTTTCCCAATGAAATCCAGAGAGCCTTAGGAAAGGGGATTTCTCAGAATGAGTTGGGGGCTAACAGATTGTACTCTGCAAACCTCAAGTCAAATAAAATAAAATTTGGTATCATCCACGACTTTGAATGCTCCGGGCCGCAGTTTCCTCCGTGCACGTGAATAATGAAAGCTAGCTCAGTGTGTGGACTGGGAGAGAATCGCAGAAAACCCACAAGTATACAGCACCTGAGAGTTTACAAGTCGCTTCCGTGGCACCCTCTGTGGATCGTTTTCTCTCTGTGGAGACGGAGACTCAGTGAGTGTGAGGACTTCCTCCAGAGCACAGCTAGCGAGCTGCCAAGACAGGACTCACCGGGCCCCAGGACCTGTAAGTTCGGGCCAGAGTCACTGCCTTTCGACCTGATCACATGGTTTGCCCTCAGCTTCCCTCTGTTAGTCATCCCAGCCAGGCGTCCCCTGATCCTGGACACCCGCCCAGCCCTGCTCCCTGCTCCCCACCCCCTTCCTCAGAAGCCCCCATCTCCAAGGCCCACCCCTTAGGAACACTTTGGAGAGTGAGAAGTGAAAGGGAATCTAATCAGAGATAATCAATTGGCAATATTAGCAGAGCCGAATTAACTCCCTGCCTGGATGAGAGTCACCCAGGCCTGGCCTGCCAGCAGGCAGGAACCTTAATTCCATTTCCTCTCAGTTATTAAAATGATTTTCCACAAGATAGTCCCATCTCAGGAGAGTCACAGACCAATAAACTGCAGCCTCGGCCTGGAGAAGCCCGGCGTCCTGGTCTGCCCTCCCATGTCCTCTGGTACACACTGGCAAAGCCTCCGTGACACCTTTCTGCAGTCCTGCCAGGAACCTCATTTCCTCCCCCACCTTTATTTCCCACCGTGACCCCTGACCCCCCAAGAGCCAAGCAGCCTTTCTATTCTCCCCCACTAAAAAGTCTGGGGGCAAGATCTTCTTGGAGAGCTCTGAGTCCAGGGCCACAAAATAAAAGCTGCAGAATCAGAAAATCAGACTCTTCATGCTGAGTGCAGGCCTGGAGATCGTTCTAAGCTCACACCGTCATGTCATAAATGAGAACACCGAGGCCAGAGGGGCCAGTGCCCACCTGGAGGCCACGCAGCAGGTTCTGAGAGCAGGAGGCACAGGCGTGCTTGCAACTGGCAGGAACATCATGGCAGCACGTCATCATCTGCTCACTTGGCAGTTGTTTATTGAAGCCCTCTGATGGGCTGGGGCCTGTGCTCGATGCTGAAATACAAATCGAAGTGAGATACAGAGACCACCCTCCAGGAGATCACATCTGGGGGTGGCAGACACAGAAACAGAGGCTGTGATACAGCGTGGTAGATGTGGGCACCGATACTGGCCAGAGACAGAGCGAGCTGAGGGCCGAGGCCCACGGGGCCATTGTGTCCTAGTTCTGGAGCTGCTCCAGGCCTGGCACAGCTCAGACTGTAGTGGGTACAGCTAACATGCGTGTCACGTACCACGCCCTAGTTCTGGCTGTCACTCAGCCCTCACCACCACCCTCTGAAGAAGACAGCAGGATTCCTGCCAGTTTGCAGATAAGGGAAACTGAGGTAGAGATTAGCTGACTTGCTCGAGGTTACGCAGCCAGGAGTAGGAGAATCAGGTCTGAACTCAGTTGTCCACCTTCCACAGTGCCCTGTGCTCCTCTGCTCTCAGGCAACTGTGGGCCCTCAGTTATGACACCACAGGGAAGCCTGCCACCACCATGGCCAGGTGTGAGCTGCGTTTCAACTCTGCATTGGGCATCAGGTGGCTTCAAGCCCTGAGTCAGGTTTAATGACCTCAGGTACCCCGAGCCCTGGCCCTGCCCTACCTCCCGCAGCTTCTCTAAGGCCGCCTTCAGAATTGTTTCCCAGCACAGAGGATCACGCACCTTTTCTCTTCGGCCCCACGAAGCAAGCACTCCAACCCACTGTGGGTGGAGATTCTACTCGCAGTTGTTTCTCCCCCCGTCCCTGGGGAAGCCCAGAGTCATCTGCACATTCTTGTCCTCAGTTCAGGGGCCCTCAGCTCCAAGAACAGGGAACGCCCTTTATAAGCAGCTGCCGTGTGCCCCACACTGAGCAGGGTGCATTCCCAGGCCATCTCGTACTGTCTCGTCTAACACTCACAACAGCCCTGGAAGAAAGCTGTTAATGTCATTCCCGTTTAACGCAGAAAGAAGTCACACAGGAACAGGGAAGTCTAGTAACTTGCCACAGGTATCATAGCCATTGGTTGCAGGAGCCAGGCTTCAACCCCAGGTCTGTTTATCTCCAAGGTTAGCTGGAGGTCAGCGCATCATCTGTGACCATGACACTGTGAAGCCTGTGTCTTTGGCTTCAAGCATGATGCTCTATCCAAGTGAGCTAAGCAACCGTGGCCAGAAAGAGACTGTCACAACATCAGAAACCCATTACGACCCGTGGAGCCTCCGAGAGAGGCTTCAAGAATGTGTCCTGTGAGTTGAAAGTAATGCCGAGCATTATGCTCCCCTGGAAACAGCAGCCTGGAGCTTGAAGATGGCAGAACAATCCCAAGACAAGATCCAGCCTCACACAGACCCTACCAACCACCTTCCACCTCCTAGACAATTACATCCTCTGAGCCGACAGGGAGCCGTCCTTGTGGGAAGAACAGTGTGACATGACACCAGAAAGGATAATGCAAATGATCTCAGAGTGCACAAATTGCCCTCTGCAGATTCTCTGTTGGCGAACAAGGCAATCCACAGCACAGCAATCTGCATTCAAGCCATTTTCCACAACAGCAAGCCCGAGAAGCCCCCACTGCCATCCTGCTCGCAGCTCCTAGGGGCTCTGCCGGTTTTACGTTTGCCTTGTCTGTGGTTAATTCTCTGAAGCAGCAACGGATTAAGTCTATTACCACTTTCCAGGGGAAACGACTGCCAAATGGAGCTCATTAGCTCGTGAGCGTGTGTGGCTTGCAAATCTTATCCTGTCACTCTCCTGATTACAACCCCTCCATGTCCTCTCACTGCCCAAGGAGAAAGTCTCCTGGCCGCCGTGGCTTGCAGGGGCTCTTGTCCCTGGCCAGTGGCATCGCAAGCCTCCTTTCCCATGGCTCTCTCTGGCCTTCACCGTTCCTCTGTCTCTGCTCAACTTTTTCAAACGTGCTGCGCTCTCCAGACTCCGCTGGGCTGGGTCCCGGCATGTGCCAGCGCTGCTGACAGCTTCCCCTCTCTCTCCCTGCCCTCCCCAGCCCTCCTCTTTGCTTTTTCCAGTTTCTATTTAAAGTCCCATCTTCAGAGAGCCTCTCCTGGTCTAACAGCCTCTGACTCCTCAGCCTCTGTGTTTCCTCTCTCGTAATACTTACCCCTCTTGTTTAGGGTCTGCTCCTCTAGCAGCCTGTACTTCCCAAGAGGGCAGACTGGCATCTGTTTTATTCACTGCTCTACTCCCAGTGCCCAGTGTAGTGTCTGCCACACAGGAGGGACCCAAGAATGTTTCTGGAATGGAGGAAGTTGGGAGAGACGACTCGCTTAGCTCTCCTGCTTCCACCGGGACTGGAACTGGAGCCGTCGTGCTGAAGATGAGATAGCACCCACGCTCAATCTCAAGACCGTGCCAGCCTCCAGGTGACAGGTGAGTGTATGTCCCTCCTGCCCCCAAGGGGACCCTCCTTGTTTTGTGGTCGCACACCGTTCCTAGAGCACATAGCTGCGTGTGCAGCACAATATTTCCCCATCCCTCAGTTTCACTCCTTCCTTCCTGCACAGATGTTCTCTTGGGAGGCTCGATCCTTGCCCTGGGCACAGAGAAGGATCCATATTGTTCTGTTCTTCTAACGCCTTCTAATTCACAATGACATAGTGACGTGTGCCTCCATCACATTAACGACAATTTACGACAGTGGGGAGTTGGCTGGTTATTTCCTATTAAATGTAGCCAGACAGCTCTCAAGCATTTATGTGGCTGTTACTGCAGGCAAGATGAGGTTCTCAGCGTGGTCCCCACCCCATCCCTCTTGCTGGTCCCCAGAGTGTGCTTCCAAGCCACTAACTCTGGCCATCAAAGAGAATAGGTGCTCCGAGCATACAAACTCAATACATTATTAACCAAAACCAAATAGGACTAGAGGGAAAATCCTCCTGGGAAAAGCAGCAATTGTTGGATTCCAAAGGAAAGTGAACCCTTCTGGCTGCTACTGCTCTTCTCCACGGGATGCAGACCAGGCACCAGAGGCAGGCACGCGGCCTAGTCTCCAGGTCACCGGGATGTTCTTGTGATTAGAGATACAAATGGAAAGAACCAGAAGGTGAGGCCCTGCCCAGAGTGCCCCAGATGGGGCTGTGGTGTCTGGACACTTGAGGATCTTTCAGTTCTGCTGGAAGGTCAAATACCTATAGATGCCAGTCCTCGCTGCCTGCCAGGGGCGGGGGGGGGGGGGGGTCAGACTTCCAGACCTCTGCATTCCACTTGTGAAGCCTTTCAAGAGCTAGCACACTGAGCCACAAAGCAGGCCACTTCTGCCTAGGGCTTTGGGAAAAACTCTACTTGTGTGTCACCTACAGTGTTGACCCGGAAGTCTGGGCCAAAGCCTGAAGCCCTGGGGCCTGGCCAGCTGCTGACCCGTGGTTCTGACAACAGTGTCTACTACCCTCCAGAGCTTCAGAGGCCCCTGGGCCTCAGACACTGGCATCCCAGTGTACTGCTCCATTACAGCATTGGAAGACAGGGCAGAATTATTATTAAAATAGCAATTCTGACTGGCATTCCCATTGTATTGTACAGTTTCTGAACATGTTTTGTATTTATTTTGTTTCTTTTGAGTCGCATGGATGCGTAGTGACTTTGCCCAAAGTCACACAGCTAGTAAGTGGCAGTGCTGGGGTTTGACTCGGTCCTTTGGCTCCAACCTCACGTCAGGAGGCAGAGTTGTCGGAAGCGGGGGCTGCGGGGGGCCTGGGCCTAGTGACCCAGCAGCTGGGAGTTTTCTCTGCCCAGTTTCCTCGACTGCCTTTGAAGCCGAGGTGGTAGCTGCAGCCTAGTGGCTGGTAAAGACCCTGCTCACTTCAGCTGTGAGAAATGACCTATTGCAGGATGAGAAAGGGTCCTGGGCCTCCTTGCGCACTGCCATTCTCTGAAAATGACAGGGGGCCTCCTGTGGAATCTGCAGATAGCAGGGAAACCCTGCGTATTCTCTTTCTGTTTTATGGGCTCAAAGACCAAGAGAAGCTAAGGAAGCAACACACCTCACCACCTGCTCCGACACAGCCTGTGTCGCTGGGCTGGGCTAAGATGTGGACGGCTCACTGGATGGGACAGGACAGAGCGGGGGTGGTTAGGGAGGATGGTTGGGGGACTGCATTTCTCAGCATGCGGGCAAGAGCAGGCCCAGCCCACTTGGAGACTGGCAACCAGATGGTGCATGCCATGAGGGCAGGGATGGCACCTGCTGACTCTGCTCTGTGCCAGGGCCCAGCTCAGAGCCTGGAGCCCATCAAACACCCAATAAGCTTTTGTTGGCTGAACTTCTGGGCAGTGAACATGTTGTGTCCGAGCCTTAGCTGAATGTGGCTAATTGGTTCTAACAGGCTGAGGGTGGGGCAGCCTGAGAGCCTCTGAACACAGAGCCGGCACAGCCACTGTGGTCAGACGGGCGTGAGGAGATGACCCATCCTCAGGAAGTCGGGCTCATCCTGGCAGTCACAAGACCACTGGCCAAGAGTTCAGGCACAGTATGAGACGGCCAAAGGGTGTAAGACAAGCTGGGGTGCCCCCAGGTGGGGCAGCACTCAGAAACAAGGTAGGTAGGGAGGTGCCATCCAAGCCTCCGGGCAGGTAGCAGGGGTCCAGAAAAATCTGTCTTTAGGAAGAGGGCTCCAGAAGCCAGGCTGGGGACTCTCCATGTCATAAAGAAGCAGGGGTTGCAAGAACAAGACAGAGCTCCCAGACTACGTGGGGCCTGGGCCTTAAAGACAGGAGGTCAAGGTGGAGCAGGTACCCAACAATCAGAACTGTCCACGAGGCCAGGGACAGACTTCTGGCCAGATGGCCACCCCAAGGCACCAGGATGGGCTGAGATGCCCGGCCTAACTTTATTCTGCTACTGAGGTTTGAAGCCAGGCTCGGCTTAGAGGTGGAGTGCCAGGTGTGGGGCCAAGAGGAGAGGAAGGCTGCAGAGACGGGGGACCAGGCAGGGCCTGACAAAGGGGAGATGGCCTCTATGGGGTGGTTTCCAGGAGAGTAAAGAAAATGTCAGCCTCTCCTGAGGGGCATAGATAGAAGGAACAGGAGCCTGGTGGTCCTAGAGTGGCTTCTGGGCACATTCCATGGAGTCAAGCTGGTCAGCTGTGACCTGTCCCCTCCCACTCTGTTCAAGAGGAAACATCGGCAAAAAGAGCCAGGTCCCTGCCCTTGAGCCTGTGTTCCAGCAGGGAAGAGGCCAGGCTTGCAGTGGACTCAGAGCAAGCACAGAGGGACCCCGTACAAACAAGCCCAAACGAGACAGCAAAGAGGCACTGCGGCTGCGGGTCTGGGGAGAGGTGGGCTGGGAGTGGAAGGGAGGAGTTCCCAGAGAGGGGGAAGAGTGACAGGGGAGAAAGTCACCAAAGGGATTTGTACAGTCTCAAAAAAAAAAAAGAGTCGGGGAAAAAACAGGTTTTACAAGTGAAGTCATATAACACCTCTACTGTGTTGCCGAGACCTCATTTTATACACCGACTTCTATTTAGAACATGCCCAGTGCAGATAGTGCTTATTTTCCACTGAATCAGAGGGAGATTACAGTTCCCACTGGAGCATTCCGATGGGCAGGAGGAGGGGCTGCTGTGGGATTGCTCCTTCAGGCCTCCCCAGGCTTCACTCCCGCAGCCTGGGAGCATGGAGAGGCGATGGTGTGGCGGGGCGGGCAGGCCGCGGGGCTGAGCCTCCTCCTCCTCGGGGGGTGGCTGGAGATGGCTGAAAGGCTGCTGGGCCCTCCCCGTCTCCCAGGGGCTCAGGGACGCCTGCAGGCCCCAATGCCTGAGTTCCCAGGAGGTCGTGCTCCTGGCTGGCTCCGGGCAGTGCAGGAGTTTGCCCGTTGACTGTGGGTGGAATCCTCCTCGAGGTTGGATAGGCTCCCTGCCCGAGGATACGCAGCATCCGGGGGCTCCCCGACCCCCACCACAGCGAGAGCTCACTAATGAGTTCCCCGCGAATGCCCTCTCAAGGACCCCCACCCCGTGTGCTTCCTCAATCCCCTTCTCTCTGACACGCGTGCTGTTGTCCCTTGTTCCGTTTCTCTGTCCTTCTTGTCTAGTACAGTGGACAGAACACATGACATGGTCTTTGCTGTCTTTGTCTCTAGCTTCAGAGGGGCCTCCCAGGCCTGCAGCAGAGGACACGCTGAGGAGGACGTCAGATCGCGGCCTGCTCACCCCGACTCCACCCTTCCCCCCAGGGTCTCGGCGTGCCTCGCTGCAGACTGGGGGCTCCGAGCCTCGCTCCCAGGGCTCTGGGGAGGCCAGTGAGAATGTAGTGTCCAGAGGGGATGAAAGCGTGGGGGCCGTTGCCGCTTGGGGCAGTTCTCAGTTTCAAGGGCGCCGCCATCCCCAGGACTCCCGACCCACAGGCAAGCCGAGGCTCCTCCGTGTCCTCCTGTCCTGGGCCCTGTCACCAGCACCACCCCCCGCCCCCCGCCCCCGATAGCCCTCCTTCCTCCCAGCACCTGGACTGTCTCTCCCAGGGCAGACGACACAGATGGGACTGCCTGTCTTGGAAGCTAAAGAACAACCAAAAACCAAATCAAATCACTTCACCGGACCCACAAAGCACGTTGTGCTTCCACCCTACAGAGAGTGTGTTACCACATAGGATTGAGGCTAGAAGTTTCCCCACCAGGTCTCCAATGGAAAGCATGATTGGCTTAGAACTGAAATGCAGGGCAGCCTTTCACTAGCTAGAGAGAAACAAATAGGGGCTCCGAGGGGCCCAGCACAGCTCTTCTCAGGGCCTCTGAGTACTGTTGTGCAGTTCGTACACTGCACAAAAGCACCAGGTCAAGGGGCAAGTGGGGACTGAAATCCACTTTGTATGCCAAGCAGTGCACCCACAGAGCTATGTGTGCCTTTGGGGGGCCCTTTTTAAAGTTCAGTCAGAGGCCCTATATCTGTCCACAGAGCCTGTCCCCCTTTCTCAGCCATGATGGTTCCAGAGAGAGTATTTCAGAGCTGATGGGGGCAGGAGAAAACGTAAAGACGCAGGTGAGTGGAAACGTGGTTCTGGGCCAGGTCATGGCACCCAGCCAAGCCCCAAAGGCTGCTTTTGGGTGGCAGAAAGTGCTTCAGGGGACACTGCAGAGGACCGGCAGGCAGGAGAGGGGCCTGGACACCACTGCCCTCAGAGCATTTGGGCCGGGGCTTTGGGCCACCAGATACGGCATTTTCAAAGGTGTTTGGTTTTGGTCTTGGTTCCTGTTCATTTCTTTATTTTATTTTTATTTTTAGTAGTAGAACCCTTTTCCCAAGGAGAATAAAAACAGACGAGAGAGGAACTGTTCTTTTCGAATCTGGAGAGGGGGACCCAGAGCTCTGCCCCCTCGACACTGGCACCTCCAGGAGTGGGGAACGCCCACTTAGCCCAGCTCCCTTTTGTCAGTGGTGATGAGGCTGAGGCCCAGGAAGGGGATGGGACTTGCCGGGCTCCACATGGACCGAAGGCAGAGCTGGGCCCAGACCCCCACAGCCCAGGCACTTGGCCCTGTTCCTTCTGCCCACCCAAGGGGCAGGCCCCCGCACTCCTCCACCTTTGACTCTTCCAGGCAACTCTGCCTGCGTCCTGGCCCACAGATGAGGCCCCCATCTTTTCCTCGAGTGATCATTCGCAGCCACAGAGACCTCTCATCTGGTTCTGCCCTCTCTATGATGAAGCAAGAGTCTAAAAGCTTAGAGGTGGCAGGGCTGGAGAAGCTGGGGACTGGAGATTTACAAGCCACACTGGGGGAGGGAGCTGCGGTGGGAACCTGGGGTACCGCCCTACGACCCGAGTGTCTTTCACCTGAGCTCGGTAGGAAGGCCCCGCTCGAGATGGGTGGGCTCCTGCTGATGCAGAGGGTGGCAGACCAGGCCAGACACTGGCCCAGGGGCGAGGGAGCAGGGGCGACACCATCACTACCACACCCTGTGTGGTGCTGCAAACTCCCTAGACAAGGACTGTCCCCCAGACCCTGCCCCAGTCTCTCCCCAGGGACCCAGGACTACAAGCTCAATCACCATCTCCTGCTTTCTCCAGGCCCTCCCAGCAGGATGCACATCCCGGACTCTCCTGCTCCTGACCTCGGCCTCCCTGCAGGCTACAGACAGCCTTGCATTCTGGAGCACTCTTGGTCAGCTCACGTCCCCCCACCCCAGCTCCAGGACCCTCTTCCCACCCCCTGAGAGTGCAGGGGAGATGCCCTTGGGCCAGTCCCGACTTCACGGCTGCTTCTACCAAGGAGCTTACCTTCCGGGAGCAGCGAGCAGCGAAGGTGCTGCTTCTTTGATCCTCTGTTCCATTGTGGCCTTCGACTTCCTCCCCAGCCCTCCCGCTCCAGAGCACCAGGAAAACAGCCATCCCATCGCTTCGCTCTCATGTGCATTTATTGAGCGCCCACAGGGTACATGGTACTATGCTCAGGGTTTGGAGCCACGGTCTAGTCAAAAGGAGACCAGAGCTAGTACAGAGAACGCTTCATAGCTGCTTAACATCTGTAAGGAACGGGGCAGGCGAGAACTAATCACAAAACAAATTCCTATTCAAAAGCAACAGAATCTCCTCTGAGAGTAATATGTGTTCTACACACACGCGCACACACACACACACACACACACACACACACACCCCTGAATGAACACAGAAGTGTACCCACCTGGTTGTATATGCATGCATATACGGGTGTTGTGGGTAAAGAAACTAATGTCTATGCTGTCCACGCACGCACGCACACACCAGCACACACACAGGGACTCTGGCTTATGCTATCAAAGACACTACGTCTCCAGGTTCTAGTGAAGCAGTCTGTCCTAGATGCCTGCAGCATGCAAAACTCGGGGCATCCGAGATCACCGTGGAGGAGGACAACGGGTATAGGTGTGCACTTTTCCATCCTCGGGGCCCCAGCCGCAGTGCTCCAGGTGGCTCTTTGTCAGTGACAACAAAGCCTTTGTGAAGGGCTCCCAGAGCAGAGCTGGGGAGCTGGGGGCTCTCTGTCTAGGGGCAGGGCCCGCGGGAGCCCTGGTGAGTTCACCAATCTTCAAGGCAGAATTTAAAACTCTGGTTTCTGAGCGTGTAGTCCTGCAAACAGTACGCCTGCTCCAGCGCCGCAGATCTGGGGAGAGTTCCTTCTCTCACTCTCTGCAGCTGCCCACATGTGCTAACGCATTTTGTAGTTATTAGATACAGATGTTTCACACAGCTGGCCCTTAAAATCCAAGTCTACTGTGAAATCGAGGTCTCGCTGCAGAAAAGGAGCAAAGGGTCACAGCATTAGTGTGGTGGAAGTCCCGCAGTATCCGCCCCATGGCGGAGGGGTGGGCGGCCGCTGTGTTCCCAGGGTTTCCCAGCTAAGGTGCTCCCACGAACGGTCCTCAGGAATCTATCCTGGTACCTCATCATCCTCACTGGTCCTTTCATTTCTAACCTAAATCCTTCCTGTTAAAATATAACAGTGTTCCCTCTGGTTTCATCCTGGGGGAAAACAGTGGGGGGACTGAGTCTTCTGTGGCGTAGCCCCCAGAGCATTCTGTAGACCCTTAGTGCACATGCCCATACCCAGGATGCTCAGGAAGAAGCTCGTGGTCTCCACCCACCAGGGCAGTAGAAGAAATGTACACCACACTTCTCCCGGGCCACCAGAAACTGTTGTCTCCTGGCTCAGCTCGTCCTAAATGAGGTGAAACCCATGGCAACAGCCTCTGTTCTCACGGCCCCTCCCATGCAGAGCTGGAAGCTGTCCTCAAGGCTGAGAGAGTCTGGAGGGGGGGGCCTAGAGAAAGTCTCTGAGTTTTAAGGGGCCGAGGTTGGAGTCCTTTAATTATGCCTGGTCACGTCCAAACCCGGCTTCCTATTGCCCCCTCAGTAACTTGTGATTGTGCACAAGGCACAAGGCACCTGGGCGAGGGGATCCTGGGAGCTCCCCGGGAGCCAGCTCCGCAGGTCCCTTCTTCTCTCTGACCCCGGCCCACACAGGTGGCCTCAACACTCACCACATTTTTGGCATTTGGCTTCATGGATATGGTCCCGTAGATTTCTTCCCCTCTCCGGACAGTGAGGTAGTCTTCCAAGTAGAAGACGGTCTGCTTCCAGTGGGTGTAGGGGGCATCAGGGGCTAAGGGCGGAGGAAAGTGGGGGTGAGAGGGAAGAGTCAGAGAAGATCTCTCCAGAAGGGCTGAGGCTGGGACCCTGCCTAGAAGTTGCTAGGCTTCCGCTGGGACTCTCTGGCCCCCACACGCACCACCAACTCTCATGTTGGGTCAGGAGCCCAGCCCTCGTAGCCTACCTCCCGGCTCCCCCCAGAACTCCCCACTCAGCCTGGCGACTTCTCCTCCATCAAATTCCCGTCCCCTCAGGACCGCGGCTCTTGGTGGGAGGTCAGGAGAGAAACAGGCTGATATTGCACATCCATCTCTAGGGCTGGAGGACAAACACCCTCTCACCACTGCACTCATTAACACAAATGAATCTCAAGATGCTACTGTTTTTCTTCAGTTCAGCGGCACGAAGACGTTCAGACAGTGTAGGGGAGAGATTTGTAGAGTAGGCCCTCCTGTCTCCCCTTAAATGACATCATTTATGCAAACTCCACAGCTAAACCAGTTTCCCCAGTTCCACTGACCCCCCAATCCTAAAAACAGCTTTTCCTGTCTGCTTCTTTGCCCTAGAACGGAACCTCAGCTCCTTGGCCCAGGCCTGCTGTGGGGTTTCAGCTGTGCCTTCCTAACTAGAACAAAAAGAAATGAGGGGCGATTCTTATTCCACATTGCCAACAGCAGCCCACAGCTCGCGCCTCCGGCATGATCAAAGCCGCGTGATGCCTGCACGTCCCCTGTATTCGCCATTAACTCCCATCCATCCCCTCTTGGCACACTACCAATTCCACCACAAAATAAGGGACGCTGCTTGTGGTCCATCTTCATCCGCTGCAGCCATCCTTGGAACACTCTGCCCTCCCTAATCACCAGGTTCTCTCTTCCTCCTCCTTCAAGGTCACTTCCTCTGGGAAGCCTTGTCTGACCACCTACCTGGATTAAAGGCGCTCTGAGCTTAGTTACCATGGTGTCTATCCTGCCTCAGCATCAAGGCCTTTGTTTTTTTCACTTGTCTGCGCCCTCCACAAGACTGTAATCTCCACGAGGCAGGGGCCACACCAGGCGGGTCTCTTGTCATATCCTCAGGGCCTACCACCGTACCACTGACAGATCTATAAATACTGACAAATGAACGAATGATAAAAAACCCAAAGAGTAGACATTTTGAGATGCTTCAATGTCCCTGTAGGTGTTCAGTTACCCTGGGGGCTTGGAACCTATGCATTGTAGCGGAACCCATCTTCTAATAAGCTCCTCTTGGCCTGAAGGCTCTTACCTTCCTCCACCAGGATGCGGGACTCATTAATACTGGCTTCCTCTTTGCTTAGGACCAGAGCTAAAGATGAGAAGACTTGGGGAGAACATAATAAGGGCCTTTGAAGTACTTCAAAAGCTGTCACTTGTCTCAAGACTTCTATGTGGCCTTATCTATGGCTTTGGAGGCAGAACAAGGCTAGTCATGGGGGGTTAGTGGGAGACAGAGTCTTAGCTCAGCAGGAGGAATTAGAGCTGCCCCACAATCGTGTGAGCTGCCTGGGGTCCACCTGAAGGTGTTCACACGACAACCACTGACTGGGGATTTTTCATGCACCGAGTCAGCCCAGGTGACTGCTAAGATCTTTCAAACCCCAAGATCTATTTTAATGGTGACAAAGAGTCTGTCTTTCTTTGCCCTTTGCAATGAACTGAACCGATCAAATGTCAGTGGTTTGGGCAGAGACTCGAGTAGCCCTCAGTGTGTGCACTTAGGAAATCAATGCAAGCTCAAGGTCATGGAGGGAAAAGCAGCCTGAGCGATTGGAAAGGCTGAAAGAGGATCGTGAACGTGGAATCTACGCCTCTCAAGTCCTGGATTCCCAAGCATACCCAGCCTTCCTGGCCTAGAAAGCATACCGCTGTCTGCAGACAACGTCCACCTGCTCCGAGCACCTTCCCTGCCAACTACATCTAAGTCAATTGTCAAAAGATGGTCTCGGGCGTGCAGAGAACAGCATGTATGACTGACAGTACTCTCGCCCCCACTGCCACCCACACCAGCTCAGACAGGTGTCTCTCCTGTTCTTAAAGACCTTCAGGAAAGGGGATTTAGCAGCTTCCTTTTGTCACCTGATCAGATGCCTTATGAGAATCCCAGAGACTTCATGGCTCATATTTGCCAGCTGTCAAGCCTGGGAGTCTGCCTCTGATGGTGTTCCCCAAAAACATGCCGGCCTTGGGTTGGAGGAAGTGCGCTTTTTTTGACATAAACCTCAAAAGTTTAAGAACTTCCCCACGGGCCCCCCAGTTGCTGAGTGAGTAAAGTTCCGCATGTTCCACTCGGCAGCCCAGGTTTGTGGGTTCAGAGCCCAGAAGTAGACCTACTCCACTCATCAGTCACACTGTGGAGGTGTCCTACATACAAAACAGCGGAAGACTGGCACAGATGTTAGCTCAGGGCCAGTCTTCCTCTCAAAAGAAAAAAATCAGGGCCGGCCCAGTGGCATAGCATTTAAGTTCACGCACCCTGCTTCAGTGGCCAGGGGTTCACCAGTTCAGATCCTGGGCGCCAACCTATGCACCACTTATCAAGCCATGCTGTGGCAGGTGTCCTATGTATAAAACAGAGGAAGATGGGCACAGATGGTCGCTCAGGGTCAATCTTCCTCAGTAAAAAAGATGAAGATTGGCGGCGGATGTTAGCTCAGGGTTAATCTTCCTCAGCAAAAAGAACAGGATTAGTGGCAGATGTTAGCTCAGGCCTAATCTTCCTCAAAAAAAAAAAAAGTTAAAGACCTTCCCTAAAGATCTCATTTCCACGATGGGTCCGTTAGCCATGGACAAACTGTCTAACCAGTGTTCTCAATCCCAATTCTCCATCAAGGTGTCCAGGAGAAACATTAAAATTCTGATGCTTTCTCTCTACTCCTGGCGATTTGAATTCAGTAATTCTGGGGGGTGAGAAGGGGGCAGGCTTACCAAGACTTAAAAATCTCCCCCCGGTGATATAGATACACAGCCACAGCGGACATCGCTGTGCAAACCCAATAGTTTGATTCTAATAACGTCTCTTGAGTGGCTATCAGTGGGAAGGACATTTAATTAGGCAACTACAGGCCCAGTTTCCAGTATCCACTCTGCCATGTATTTGCACTGCGCCCCTGGGGCTCGTTTCCCAGGTCTGCAGAGAGTTGGGCCTGACATTTTTCTCCTGGGCACCGTGAGGGTTAGGTGGAAGGAGAAGGATGTACTACCAAGGCCGGCCGATCGTCCCACAGTGCCCTGGAAGGTTCCAGTCTACTTCCACTTTCCTGGCACAGTTATTAATAGCTCTCCCCTCCATTCTTAAAAGTGTCTTAATTGAGGGGGCCGGCCCGGTGGCGCGGCAGTTAAGTTCGCACGTTCCACTTCTCAGCAGCCCAGGGTTGGCCAGTTCAGATCCTGGGTGCGGACATGGCACCGCTTGGCACGCCATGCTGTGGTAGGTGTCCCATGTATAAAGTAGAGGAAGACGGGCACAGACATTAGCTCAGGGCCAGGCTTCCTCAGCAAAAAAGAGGAGGACCGGTAGTAGTTAGCTCAGGGCTAATCTTCCTCAAAAAAAAAAAAAAAAGGTGTCTTAATTGAAAGATTAATGTTATGGTCACCTACCTACGACAATACTAGGCCCACGTTGGGGTGTTACTAAGCTAATGCATTAGGTGGTTATTTCATCACTATGGAAAGTGGTATATCATTTTATTTATCCGTAAACTGTGGCGCCAGCCTGCCAAAGTGTGCTACTTCACTCTAGTGGTCTAGAATGCCCTGGGGAAGCATCCAGAAAGCTGCTGTGCACAGGGCGCACACTCACCACAGGGCTGTGGACGACACCAAGCGCTCTCATCCGTGAGCAGTCTTTCCCTCTCCTCTCTGCTCCGACTACAACCTCCACGATTGTGAAACTGGCTCTCAGCTTTCCCTGCTATGAAGACACCTTCAACTCTTAATACCCTGACCACACAAGCCGTCTCCCCTTTTCACCCTCCCCCAGGCCGCCCCCCCTGCACAGTCTCTCTGGGTTCTGGACTATGGGCAGCTTTTGTTCTAGAGTTTGAAATGAGTGTGACCAGTACCGCCCACAGCACTCCAAGTGCATATGCATTCATTCATGCATACATGCATTCATTCATTCAACAGACATCTGTTCAGGATGCCTGTCATGTGTGAGATATGGCCCTACATTTGGGGTACAGCAACCAACACAGCCTTGCTCCCCCAGATCTACAGACTAAGTGAGAAGACACTCAGGCAGTTAGCGATAAAGTCTGCTAGGAGCTGTGACCAAGGATGGGGTGGGAGCACAGGGGCTGTGGGGCCAAATGGCAGGAGCCTCTCACAAGGCTTTTCCTGGTGCTTTTGGACAGGGAGTGGAATCCTGCCTCCTGTTTCACTTCCCACTGGCCACATGGCTGACAGTTCTTTCTGGAATTTAATACTTTTCCTAGCTGTAAACTTGTAACTGTATTCCCTAGGAGATTCACAAGCTTTCTGGAGAATTAAAGACTATGCACCAACAAGTTACTTTGACTTGAGAAAATGACTAATGTCACAGGATGGCAAAGCTGGAAAGGGGCTGCCAAACAACCTAGGTGCAACGGTGTCATTTCCAACACAACAAGCCCAAGGCCCAGAAAGTAACTGGCTCAAGGTCATCTCTAATGGCTAATCACAGACGTTGCTGATTCCTTGAAATATTAGGACTCGAACCCAGGCCTGCTTCCGCTCAGCCTACTGCCCTTCCACCCACCACACTGCAGCCCCATGGTCCCAGTTCCCATTTCCTACACCCACCCACTGAGGACGTGTCCAAGGGCCTACTGGCTGGCACAGCCTGGAACCCTGGGCGGCCCTGCCCATTACGGCTTCCGCCTGGAGCCGCAGAGAGGAGACGCCAGAGCCATTAACAGGGATGGTTTTCAAGCTGCACAGTATGTGATGTGCTTCCAAGTGGGCTCCCCAGAGCCAGCTGGGGCTGGGCTGAGATGGGAACTCAGTTAGGGGTCAACAGGGAGGGGTCACATATGGCAGGCTACACTTTGAGTGAAGACCACAAACAGCTAAGACCATACAATACATTCCTCAGGCCTATACACCCATGTGATGAAACTTTTTTAAAATAGAAGGGGATAAGGAATGCGAAATTCAGGATACTGTTCAGCTAGAGGCCATATGGGGAGGATAGGATAGCATCCAGGGAGACGCAAAGGTATTGGTAGCATTTAAGTCACTGAGTTAGGTGACAATCCCCAGGGATTTATTATGTGACCATGAATTAATTCACTTCATTTATTAATTATAAATATAATATTATATTTATTAATAATGTATTTATTGTTAATAATTATATTCTAATTAATAACAGTTTATTTCTTGATATTAACTAATGTTTTTATAGTCTAATAACAATCGTAAATTTATTTCTAGTTACTATTAAATTCTAGTTAATAATACTTTCTTTACATTCCAGCTGTTGAGTTGGGTGGCAACTTCATGGGTGTTCATTATATTAATAAATACATAAGCAAAAAGGGAACCATGCATGACCCAATGATTACAGCATGCCATGAACCAAGAATTAAGATTAATCTAATTTTGTGCATCTGAGGTCCTTACAAATATAAAGGCAGTACTCTTTCCTTGGTGGTCAGAGTGCTGAGGGTCTAAGTAAAGCCCACGGCCAAACCCACACCAACTGGTAAAGCCGTCTGCTATGTGCTGGAAGCAAAACGCAACGCTGACATCCCAAGGTGGCCGAGAAAGCAGCTAAGCAAATTATTTTCCCCTGATCTCTATCCCTGGGGACGCTGCAGCAAGAGGGCTCTACGTCAGCCAGAGGCATGAAGCCCTGGTGAGAACAGAGGGTAAACTTTAGTGAGGAGATGGCGTCACTTCTCCAGAAGGGCGTCCACATTGGCCAAATTCACAACCACCTTGTTCACGCAGTCTTGCATCGGGGCAGTGGTTCTCAGACTGACTTGTGCATCACAATCACCTGGAGGATTTGTTAAGACAGATTTCTGGGCCCACCCGCAGAGATTCAGATCCTGCGGGTCCAGGGCAGGGCCTGAGAATGTGCATTTCTCATTCAACAGCTCCCAGGTGATACTGATGCTGCTGGTCCATGGACCACATTTTGAGAACTATTGCCCCAAGGCATGGGAAACAGGACTGTAGGACCCTCAAGTGTCCTTTCAGAGCCTAAGCTTCTCGGATTCTGCGCAAAGGGGAGGGAACATAACGCCATAACTACAAAAAGACTGAGGAGCAGGCTCAGTCCTTAATCGGGACTTGTGTGGGACTGTGGTGGGGGTGTGAGCAAAGAACAGGAAGGAGAGGAGCCGAAAGGTTGGAGACTTGAACACTGAGGGCAAACCCTCACCAGCTCTCAGGCAGCCTGGGGCTGACTTCTTTGATTCTGAACTTGAGTTTAATTGAGCCTCCTCCATGGGGGGCAACAGGAATGTTGTCCCTCCCACCACTAAGCCAGAGGGCCATCTTTGGACAGGGGTCCAGCAGGCTGTCAGCTTGACCTCAAGGACTAGAAATTGAGCATCTCAGGGAAAGGAGAACCCTGGCCGAGAGCTATGGGGCTGGAGCCCAGGCTCCGGAAATCCAGAGTATCCTTGCCCGCTGACTTTCTCATCACCTGCACCAGGGCAGGCCTTGGGGGAGGCATCATCCTCCAGATGGGAGAGGCAGAGCCAGCCACTGTGGATCCACCCCTGGCCTCTAGTCACAGCCACGGTCCTCCAGCAGGCTCCTTGTCAACTCCTCACTGCCCCAACTCCTCACCAAGGCAAGGCTGAGTCTTCGCCACCCTTCAAGGTCCAGGTGAATCTCCCTTCCTGTCCTGGCTGTTCCCACCCACTGGGAAGAAGAGCTCGTCTCTGCCCTTTTAAGGAGGGAAGCATCTATAATGACTTAGATCAAGGGTCCCTGGTTTTCCCCACGGCGGCGAAGCACCAGCACCGTCCAGGCTGGTGGTGACCAGAAGACCCTAGTCTTGGCTGTCAGGAGACACTGGTTCTGGAAAAAGCCCTTCTGTGAGGGATTAGAGACGTCTCTTGCCCTTTCTGTCCACAGGTAAAAGAGGATCATTGTCACCATGGCTCCATGAAGCGAGCAACCATATCTTTGAATTCTGGTGGAACTCACCTATGCACACGCCCTCCCTCCCAACAACGTGCTTCCGGTTCCCAGGAAGACTTCACACGAATGGTCACTGCAGAGTCACGCCCAGGGCAGGAGTCATTCCTCATGTACTCACTGAACAGAGATTTGTTCAGAACCTACTACAAGCCCAGCACTCCTGTAGAAGCCAGGAGTGCAGAGATTAATGAGACGTGAGGCTGACCCAGGGGGAGACCGAGGGTTGCAAAAAAGGGTGGAAATGTTGAGGAAATGATGGCACATCATCATGGAAATCCTATGTAGTTTTTTAAAAAAAGAAATCAGGAAAAAAGAAAGAAAGAAAGAAAGCAGATACCTCTGTGAGGCTACGGACGTATCTCCAAGACACACTGTTTAAAGCGGAGGTAGCAGAGGGCAGTGTGCATAGTATGCGCCAACTGGTGCTTTAACGAAGGTGGAGTTCTGAGACTGTACTACGGTTCTAGAAGATGCCACCAACGGGGGGGAGCTGGGTGAAGGCTTCACAGAACTCTATGTACTATTTTTGCAACTTCCTGTGAGTCTATAATTATTTCAAAATAAAAAGCAAAAAGAAAAGTATATATAGATATGCATGTGCTTGTGCACCATTAAATTTTCTGGAAGGATACGAAGGAAATCGTTAACAATATAGGCCTCTGAGGCGTGGAACTGGGACAGATGGGGAGAGACTTTTTTCCTTGACTTTTCTAACACTTTTTAGTACCTCTTTGTTTGCCTTTTGTTACTGTGCATCTGCATCACTATAAACATCGCCATGACAGACATCAGGACTTTCATTAGGGAGCCTGAGGAGGACACCTAACCTTGGCCCAAGAGGGAAGGAGGGGATCAAGCAACACCTGAGCTGAGAGCTGAGGCCTGGGCTGGAGCTGGCCGGGGGAGCAGGTGGGGATGGGGCAGGTCAGGGTCTGAATTACGTCTCTCCAAAATTGACATGCTGAAGCTGTAACCACTGGTAACTCAGAGTACGACTCTCTTTGGAGACGGGGCCTTTAAAGAGGGATGAAGTCAAAATGAGGCCCTTAGGGGGGCCCTAACTTGACCTGAGTGGTGTCCTTATAGGAAGAGGAGATTAGGACACACACAGAGACACCCAGGATGAGCACACACAAAGGAGAGTCGCTGTGAGGACACGGTGAGCAGGCAGTCAGCTGCAAGCCAAGGGAGAGGCCTTGGGAGAGCCGACCCCTGCCGACACCTTGATCTGGGACTTGCAGCCTCCAGAGCCGTGAGTAGAAATTCCTGCTGTTTAAGCCACCAGGCTGCGGGGCTTTGTTACGGCAGCCCTAGCGAACTACTACAGGGGGACAGGAGGTGACGAGAGCCTCTGGCAAAGAGGCTTGCCCCCATGGCTCAGCTAGACGGACAAGGGGCTGGCGTGTGCAGAGGCAATGGCCCAGGGACTTAAGAACTCTCGCTAAGGGGCTGGCCCTGTGGCCAAGCAGATAAGCTCGCATGCTCCGCTTCAGTGGCCCGGGGTTTGCAGGATTGGATCCAGGGTGCGGACCTATGCACCACTCATCAAGCCACGCTGTGGCAGAATCCCACACAGAAGAACTAGAGTGACTTGTAACTAGGGTACACAACTACGTGCTGGGGCTTTGGGGGGAAAAACAAAGATGGAAAGAGCCGGTAACTTTAAAAAGAAGACTCGCTGAGTTCAGGAGGCTGCCAGGTGCTCAGGTGGCTGGGCTGCGTGTGCAGGGGCAGCAAGGGGACAGGGCAGAAGACAAAGCAAAGGAGGATGGTGAGAAATGAGGCTGGAGAAGTGGGCCAGGGCCAGGTCATGGAACCCCCATCGCCCAGGCCAAGAAATGTGGCTTGTCTGCTACAGGCAACGAGGTGCCTTGGAAGGAGGGCTGGGAGGGGGCACCGGCGGTCCTGAGGAACACTGTCAGGGACTCACTGAGGACGGATTGGGTGGAAGCAGTGAAGAAAGGCAGGAGGCAGAGAGACACCATTTGCAGTCTACTGAGAGAGAGGACAGATCCTGTAGTATGGCGTGGCAGTGGAGACAGAGAGGCCTCCTTCCACGCTGTATTCTTACCCCCTCACGTACAGCACACTCAGTGAATGCTAAATGAACAAACGTGCTTGTGGAAAGTCTCGGGGAGCCTCCTCCATGGCCCCGCCCCCCGCTTCTCCTCACCCAACACACGCTCTCAGCTCTGGCTGTGCCAGCCACGATGTTATTTACCTTCTCCTTGGGCAGCCAAAAGTGTGGGGACGTGCGATTCCTCCACGGCTGCAGAAGGCTTATGAGATGCCAAGTAAGAGCCACCAGCTAATGCCCCAGGTCCTCCCGCAAGTGGAGGAAGCCATCCCTGGTCACTTCCCACAAAGTCTCAACATGGCGGGGCCAGGGCGGTGGCATCCGGAATGGCAACCAAAGGCTCACCTGTGGAAAACCCCATTTTCTTGTGGCACTTGGTAAATTCAATGTTAAAATAGGTGACCAGGGCGTGGATGTAGTCATTGCGCTGGATCTGCAGGCAGAAGGCCGACGTGAACGACAGCTCTTCCGTCTTCACCGTGTAAATGTCCACCTCCTGCAGCCCAGAGAAGAGAGAAGGCCAGACGCTTAGTGCCTCCACCAGGTCTGGATCCTGGTCAGCAGCTTCATTCCCGCGGGAGACTACGGATGGTAGGCTCTCCAGGGGTCTGATCACTCCTGGGGTAACTTTCCATGTGCACTCACCACCCTCCCAATGACCTCCTCCATCCTTTCTAGGGTGGCATATGCTCAGGCAATGGTGCCAATGGACTTGAATCAGAACCTGAGGGGAACAGAATTAGGAAGGTAAATCTCCTGGGGGTGGGGACTGATGTGGGAGGGGAGGGGCGGGAAGAGAAGGATTACATAGACAGAGCATCCCTAAACCCAACCGGAGCACCCTCAGAGCCGTCAGCCTCAGTGCTGCTACATTCATCTGGTCATTCTCAGCATGGCCCCTGGATGATGAGCACCCCCGTCACCTGGGAGCAAATTCTGAGCGGGGAGAGCACCCCAGACCTACCAATGACAGCAGCCAGCGGTGCTTCCGAAAGCCCTCCCAGTGAGTCAGCTGAGCCAGGCTGCTCACTTCCCAGTTTTTTGATGCTCAAGTTCCCGGCAGTAGAAGGCAGGGGCATCCTCCCAGGAGTGAGGACCTGAGCCCATCCCCCCGTCACAGGCTGAGCAGAGGGAAGTTCTGCTGACCATTTATAACAAGCCTGCACAGTTAAAAATAAATAAATAAAAGGGGGAATAGGAGGCGAGAAGCTTTTGGTTCTGACTGGAGAATGGAGAACACGAACAGCGAATAACTAACAATCTCAGCTGAGAAGTGGCTGAAAATCAATCTCATATGGGGAGCAAGGGGATGAAAGGTGGTTTGCAATGTACTGTTCTTTTCTTGTGAAGGATGCTGACCTGCTGTTTGCTGGCTCCGAAGAGACAAGGAAAACCTTCCAAGAGCCCGAGAGGCCTCCAGACAGCTTTCATTGAGGTCAGAGGAGGAGCTGCCCACTGTCAGGGGTGCAGCAAGGACCTCTGTCCTGAGAGCTCTGTGAGCGCCGGACAGACTCCTGAGTGCCTGGAGTGTCCCCAGGGGCTCTCCTGAGGCCCGGATGACAAAATATGTTGGAAATGAGAGGAGAGAGGAGTCTGAGGGTGGGGAAACGAGAGCAGGGAAGAGAGAAAATAGCGTGGCACCATGGCTTTTATCTCTACATGTTTCTAGGATAAATAAAGGAAAAGCAGATGCAAAGCATCCTGGGGACTTCAAAGAGAAGTCCTGCCACCACAGGGCCAGACAGATGAGGAGGTGTGGTCACGGGAGCTGGGCAGATCAGAGCCCTGCTGTGGTCTGGGGCAAGCATTGCAGATTTAGGGGAGTGTGGGAGCCCCTTGGTGACGTCACTTCAAATGCAAGTTATGCTGCACTTCTAGAGTCTAAGGATGGAGAACAAGAACTAATGGAACGGCAAGCCCTGGGTCAGGTGTGCAGCATTTAATGGAATTAGAAAGCCGGTCCCCTCCTACCCAATGCAGGAGCCCCCTCGGAAGCATTCCCAGGAAGGGGCCACCTGGTGCCTGGCTGGACACCTTCAGGGTCGATGTGTTCACTTCCTACCTGGCAGCTGACACCAATTCCTGGCATCACCAATCCTAGGTCCTCCTTCAAAACCAGTGCGGAGAGCCCACACCAGTCTCCATAACTTCCACTCACGGAATAAGCCACATGCCTGTTCAAGCTCACATGGATCTCCTAAACCTTTTCTTTTCCCGTGTAAACTGCCCTGGTTTTTCATTCATTTCTCCTAAGTCAGGATTTCTGACTTCTCATCATCCTGCGCTTTCTCCTCTGCGTGGGTTCTCCACTTTCAGAACTGAGCATAATCCTGACCACATCAAGCCCTCCAGCCGGCTCTGCTCTTTGTCTGGGACGCACTCTAGCAGGCTCTGCTCTCAGAGCATGTGGCCAGGTCGGCCCGCATTTCTGTTGGCCAACCCCTGTCCCTGCACCTCATCCCTCTCAGAAGACTTTTTCCATTCGTCCTGGGACCCTAGTGTAGGCAGCCCTCCATTATATGTCAATGTCTGAGTCTGGGCCATTCCCAAACTCTTAGAAAGGAAACCTTTTTTAGACCCAGTACCTGTCAGCCTTCACAATGGCCATGTGACCAGAGGTTCCCTCCAGCTCAGCAACTCTTAGAACCAGCCACGGTTCATCGTATTTCTATTAACAGCATAAGCACATCCACCAGGCTCAGTGTCTACACTAGCTGACTTATCCGTCTTCTTATTCAGGGCCAGCCGGCCAGGTGCCAGGCCCTTTCCAAGGTCCCTGGTACCTTTCTCTCTGGGTCCCCTCTGCTGCCAGCCTAGCCTGGTCTTTCCACTCTCCTCCTGGCTCCTCTCAGTAGTCTCCTCACCTCTGCCTTGCCCCCCCATTAGACTGGAGCCCTCTGCGGGCAGCAGCTGCTCCTCATTGGCCTGCGCACCCTCGCTGTGTATAGATAGCACCTGACACTCATCATCTTCTGCCAACAGGGCTCCCTGCTGCCAACATTCCTTCTTCCCCAGGCCTCTCCTTCATACCACCAGCCAACTAATCTTCAGATCCATTCAACCTGTGCGCTCCCTGGATCCAAACTTTCCACGACTCCCTACGGCTTACCTAAACCATGCACACCTCTTGGTCTGGATGCACACAGGAAGCATGAGAAGCAGGCTTGTGCCACATCCAGACCTGGTTCCGTTCTCCTGTCACTCCCCTCACTTCTTCACGCCTTCCAGCATGCATGCATGCACACACACAGAGGCACACACACACCACCCCATCTGTCAGGAATGCCATCTCTCTAGGGTCTTGTTCTCAGACATCCATCAACCAAACGTCAGCTGTCAATGCCTGTGTTAGCTGACAGTATTCAGTGGGTCCTACTGACATTTGCTTCATAATAGGGGCCTCTGAAGGAACAAAGAAGCTTTCAAGACCAAAGGTAATGAAGCTATACATCAAAATGGCCACAATGGAGGCCGTGGTCTCTCGGAGGGGCCAGCCATCTGTGAGGGTAGGATCAACTGTCTCTGGGCTTCAGAGGCACAGAGGCCTCTGGGTTCAGGTCCACTCTCCTCTCAGACTTGAAGTCTGCGGGGTCAGATCCAGTTATCCTGGCTCCTCAGGACCCAGGCCTCTTTGCTGGAAGGTTTCTTTCTTTCTGCAGCAGCAGCAGCATCTCTGAGACACCAGGGAGACCCCTGACTTGACCTCAGGGGACCCCCATGAAGCAGAGGGCCCCGCAGGCATCAATCACTCAGAAGAGGCCCTGGCCGCTGCTGTCCCCATCACTAAATAATGTTACAAATGGATGTCTCAGAGCAGAAGTCTGGTCAAAACAGAGTCTTAATTATAATAAAGTGTCACACTCTGCAACGTTAATAGCGATGAAAATAGCAATTAAGTGTGTGAAGAAGGGCAAGTGTTTTCCCAACAGGCCCGGCAAGACATTGCTGAGCACATTAGCGAGAGAGCTAAGCGGGGTCTCTCCTGCTTGCAGAAGCAGACAGACAGTCCTCATCCATCTCAGAGAACAAGGAGAAAGGGGCAGAGGCACGGGCGGGCAGGACTTCGGCCCGGAGCTCCAGTCCTGACACGGAGTCAGAGGAGCTCTCAGAAGTGTGTGTAAGGCAGCCCCTCCTGGCCCTCCTTCCCTGAGCGCAGCTGCCTCGCCCCTGGCTGCACTCAGGTGTGACGAGGGAAAGACCCTTGCTGGTGCTCGGCTGGGAGCGGGGACAGGAGCAGGGAGAAGGGTGTGGCCTGGAGGTAGAGGCAGGCCAGTCTACCACGGGACCAGCAGTAGACACACAGAAGTGCCACAGCCACAGCTGCGGGTCAGGGGCGGAAAGCCACAGGAGCCCAAGCTCACTGAAGGAATTGGATCCCTAGGCTGGAGCCATTACGTGTGGGTGCCTAACGGTTGGATATAGGTACCATGTGTCATTGTGGCGAATTCAGGTGCACAGTCGATTTCTGTCTCTTCTACAATATTTACAGAAATGGTTTGCACTAGAGGTGAGCTTGTTTGGGATGTACTTTACTGGTTCTTGTTGGGGGCATCCAAAGGGAAGAGCTTCAGGGACAGGGGCTGGTAGGAAGAAATAAAAGGACCTCTTTGCTCACCATCAGTCCTGCCTGGACTTGGACCGGGCCGAGTTAAGAAGTAGTGAGATGCCTATCAGTGGGGACTCCCGCCAAACCTCTCAGGCAGGCTGTTACAAGAGGGAGGCAGCATCCGATGAGACCGGTGCAAGGCTCACCCAGTTCTTTCTGCCCTCGGAGGCCCCTTCTAAATGCCTCAGAGACACTGTGGACCAAGGGCTGTGGTTCTTGGGAAGACTACATCCTGGGACAAAGGACAGCTCTCACCCAGGCATGGCAGTGATTTGCATCCATCCTTGAGAAACGCCCTGTCACCTCCAGTGGCCCCGGACTCCTCCCCCTTTGTCCACTGTAAATGTCCAGTCCTCCACCCAGTACTTCTAGGAAAGAAGGACGTGTACAGGACCAGAGCAGGCAGGTCTGTTTTATGAGGGCTCAGGGGGTTGGTGAATATTTACATAGTGAATCCAGATTTTTAAATTAAAAAATAAACTCGAACCATATGAAATTGATGTCCTTCTAGATTTTAAAAAAGCAGTCAAATATCATGAATTTTATATGGTTCAACATGATATGTTAGCATATAGAAATGCAAATACTTACAAAAAGGAAAGGAACGGTCAATCCCACCTGTGAGCAGTGGTTACCTCTCGGAGGAGTGTGGGATTGAAAGGGATGGGCGGTCAAGGGAGCTTTGATTGTCACTCTATCAAATTTGACATATTTGAACATTTAATAAGAAGCATGCACTAAGGATTGGTGTGCCCAGGATGCTGACCAGCTGTTCTTCACCTTCACTAAAGAAAGGCTTGGAGGAAAAGACGTTAGAGCAGTGCAGACAAGGATGTTGGAGGTGAGGGGCTCTGTCTGGCCAGGTCAGAGGTGTGCTTGGAGGTGGGAGAATAATGACGATTACTCTGCACATTGAGGTAAGGGGATTCCTTTCCTGGGAGGGACATCCACCTCTGAACAGTGTAGCTTCCCCAAACCTGAGTCACCCTCCTGCCTCTAGGATGTGCTGTCTTCTGATGCCCCTCCCCTCCCCCCCCCTCCCGATGCCCCCCCCCCCCCCCTCCTCTCCTCCTCTGATGCCCCTCCTCTCCTCCTCTGATGCCCCTTCCCCTCCCCTCTTCCCCTCCTCTGATGCCCCTCCCCTCCCTCCTGTCCTCCTCTGAGGCCCCTCCCCCTCCTCTTCTCCTCTTTTGAGGCCCTCCCTCTCCCCTCCTCTCCTCCTCATCATGATGCCCCTCCCCCACCTTGTACCACCAAGAGATGTGCGCTGACTCCCTCCCCTCAGCTGTGCCACCATTGAGTCCAGTGGCTCTCTCTCCATGGCTCTGCTCAGTGACAGTGCCTGCTTTTGACTGGTCACCATCCAGTGCCAGAGGCTCTGGCCAAGGTGGCCTTGCTTCACCAGGCCGGGCCGTGCAGGAGCTAATGTGGCCTTTACTCCAGGCCCACAGCTTCCCAGGGTGGCACAGCTGGGTTCCCAGCATGCCCAGGCCCAAGCAGGAGGAGTCTGCAGACCTTTATTAAACAGGCATTGGTCACCACTTGCTTTGGATCCACGATGTCCACCAGGGGCTCCTTCATGGCCACGTCCCGGATGCAGGTCATGTCAAAGCCATAGACATTCTCCCACCCTGCATGAACAGAGTGAGACATGAGGGCGGGCAGCAGGACTCCAGAAGTCTCCCAGACCCTCCTGAGTACGAGAGCACAGCAGGCCCTCGCAGAGGGTGAGGGGCAGCCCATGTTCCCCTGCATCGGGAGGGGAGAAGAATCGCTCAGCTGGGTGGAGGGCTTTGCAATGCGCCAAATGCCCATCTTCATTATCTTATTTGTACAGGTCCCACATTATGTTTAGGAAAACTAAAGCTCAGAGAGGCTGAGAAAATTCTCCAAGGTCACACAGCTACAACGCCACACAGGGCCAAGACTAGAATCCAAATTATCTGACTCTTTCCAGTGCCTACCTTCCTGTGCCCCTCGCTGAGCCAGCAGTCTCCTATGAACTCTCTTATCTGCCATCCGCATTTCTATCTTGGTGTCTCTGCTCAAGCCATTTCTCCACACCCAGAAGGCCCATCTCTCTCCCTCCTCCCATTCCCGCCAACTGAACCTTTAATGCAGCTGAGAGAAACATGGGCTTTTAGAGTGAAATGAGCTACGGTTTGAATCCCAGCCCCACTGCTTACTGGCCAGGCCCTTGTGCAAATTCTCTAACCTCTCTGAACCTCAGTTTTCGCAACTGCAAAATGAGGAGTTTGGGTGGGTCCACAAGAGCCTGCTTTTCTCACATGCCTGCTGCGCTCACTAAGGACCCATCCCGTGAGCAATATCCCCAGGGGGCATAAACCTGCCGGCAGTGCCTCTTGCCCCTTGCTGCTGCTCCAAGATGCTTGGAGAGGGGGAAAGATTTAGGGTACAGGGCTGGTGAGTGAATGAACGCAAACCTGATGCTCCAAGATCGCCCTTCACGCTGGTAATCATTGCTCTCAGTGGCTGATCACCTACCCCAGACTCTTCCTCTTACTCTACCCAGAAACCCCGTAAGGACACGTCTGTATGACAGATGAGAGAACTGGGGTGGGGAGAAGTTGGGATCTGGCTCACAGGAGGTATCTGGCCCAATGTCACACCTCACTGACGCGGAGGCACCGGGGCTCAGACCCAGCCTGGCCCCTAACCCTTCAGCCGCTCTGACCAGTTGTCACAGTGACCAGGAAGGCAATCTCCTCTCCCCACAGTGCAGACGGTGGCCTTCGCCGCCCTTAGTTACTTTGCGGCTGAATCTCATCTGTTGTTTATTCAGACAGGTTTAGCAGTGCATTGAAGTAGAGACACTTTTCTCTAAAATCTTACGGGATTAAATTTTCTTTTAAAACGTTCATCAAACGGTACCTTAGGAACCTGTGTTCCCGTCTGCGTGTAGGAGACAGTGTGGGAGGAGGGGGTGTGAAGGGTCAGGAAAGCTTCCCTCCTTTGACTCGGGTTCTTGTCAAAGGCACACAAAGACCTTCCTCAGGGAGAAGAGGCAGAGAAAGTAGCCATCTCCCAGGGGGTGAGCGCTCGTGAAATTCCGGCTTGAGGGTGAGATGCCAGTCATATCCCAGTAAATCATCCGAGGCTGGGACCAGATTCCCGACTGAGACCTACCTACGTTTGGGAAGGAAGCTGCTCAGTTGGCAACGGGTCATGCTTGAGAGAAGAGCCCATTCTAGAATCTGGACACAGCTACCCATCCTCTCCCCGGAGAAAACACGCATGCTGAGACAGGCTGCCTTTGCTGAAACCCTTCCCTGAGACCTGCAGCCACACTCCTGCCCCCTCCCTCTCAGCCCTGCCTTAAGTGAAGTTTCAGTGCGAGTGATGGGCAAATACCCGAGTCCACCTGTGTAATGGTTAGAGGCCTGGGCTCTGGAGTTCAAGTCTAGGCTCTGCCACTTATTTGCTGTGTGACCTTAGACAAGAATTTAACTTCTCAGAGAGCTGGTTTCTTCTCTAAAATGGAGATGGTGGTCATTATGGCTCCTCTCTGGGGTTGTTAGAGGACAAATTGTGATAACACATGTAAAGGACAATAGATAGTCCCTTGATCCGTAGTCGTTGTTATCATTATGTGGTTTGACCTCTGGCTCTGCCTCCATCTGAGCTGTGTGTCCATGAGCAGATCAATCCCCTTCTCTGGCTTGTTTGTAAGTGAGGAGTTTGGTTCAGTGGTTCTGTGTTCCAGGATCATCTGGGACACTTTTAAAAATACAGATTCCTGGACCAAAACCAGACCTATTGAAGGGGAATCTCCAGATTTGGGACCTAGGAAGCTGGAATTTTCAAATCTATATAGGCAATTCCAACCAGAGTTTGGAACCCCTTGGCTAGATGATCTTTAAAGGCCCTTCCAGTCCTCAGATGCTGAGCTCAGCTCTCATGGCTGTTATTTATAGGTTAAAACAAACTTTTGAAAAGGGCTTCACAGTGCTGCAATGAATGTAACTAAAGCAACAGCCAAGCTCAAACCTACCATGACTACAGCCTAGATAGACTCGAATCCCACTGTAACAGCCTGGCAGGGGAAAGGCATGCTCTCTTCTAAGCAGAGTTATTATCCATCTGTCTCTACTGTTCTTCCACTCACAACATTTAGCATTAATAAAAAATTACAAAACACTTGAAAAAGGAAAAACCTATGACCCATCACCAAAAGAAAAGACAGTCAACAGAACCAGACTCGGCGACAGCTCAGGAACTGGAATTATCCAATGGAGACTCTCAGGGACCACAACAAACATGTGAGATAAGCTAATGGAAAAGGTGGCAAATGCATGAACAGATAGAGAATTTCATCGATGAGACCGAAACTAGAAAAAAAAGCCGATGGAGGGCTGGCACCGTGGCCAAGTGATTAAGTTCTCACGCTCCGCTGCAGGCGGCCCAGTGTTTTGTTGGTTCGAATCCTGGGCGCGGACATGGCACTGCTCATCAAGCCACGCTGAGGCAGCGTCCCACATGCCACAACTAGAAGGACTCACAACGAAGAATATACAACTATGTACTGGGGGGCTTTGGGGAGAAACAGGAAAAAAATAAAATCTTTAAAAAAAAAAGCCGATGGAAATGCTAGAAATGAAAATCACAATATCTGAGATGAAGAATTCTTTCAAGGAACTTACTAGCAAGATGGATACATCGGAGGAAATAATAAATAAATTTAAAAGTAGGTCAATAAAAATTATCCAAACTTAAACACAAAGAGGAAAATAAAAGACAAAAAAATAGAGAGCATCCAAGATCCATAGGACAACATCTAACAGACGTGTAATTGGAGTCCATGAAGGAGAAGAGAAAGGGAATCAGGCAGAAAATAATATTTGTAGAGATAATGGCTGAAAATTTTCCTAAACTAATGAAATCAGCAGCCCACAGATACAAGAATCCCATAGAATTCCAAGCAGGATAAATATCAAGAAAAACACATTTAGACACATCAGAGTCAAACTGACGAATATCACAATAAAGAGAAAATCTTAAAAGCAGCTGGAGAAAAAGAAACATGAGGTACTGGAGAACAAATTTGACTCCTCAGTGAGAGAGCTGTAGCTACATGCTCCCTCCTGCCCTGGCTCCAGCAATCTGAGTTTCTCCGCTGGGGCTAATGGGACTGCCCCAGAATGTGGTCAGAGAAAACTAGGGCAAGTGCCACCAGGTGCCACTTACGGTTTCTCCTCTAGACGGAAAGGAAGGTGTCTACAAGAATTTCATACATATTAGGCTCTGAGAACAAAGTCAGCTCCTCGTATAAAATAGGCTAGAGCCAGAGAATAGAACTCTGGATGCTGGGGTGGAGGTGGAGGGAAACCCACAGAGGGCATCTGAGGTCCCGCCCTCCAGCCTTCCAGCTACAGGCCCCACTGACCCTGCATGGGACCTTCCTTTCCATCTTCCCATCAGCCAGGAAGCTGGTGCCCATCCCTCTGCCTCTCAGCATGTGGTATATTCACGTATTGGGTAAGAAATTGAATAGAATACCTACCAAGTTTCCTTCCAATTTTGAAATACTAAAATCTCCTCCACGGTAGAAATTTTAAAAACTAATTGCTCCTCTCTCAGGGTTAAACTCTATACCTTGCACATTCCTCTGCTGGCTTACTTTTATTCCTTCATTCCCCACTCATTCATTCACTCTCCAAAATATGTACTGTGAGCGCAGCCCAGGCCAGTCACCTGTTTCTCGTTCTACGTCTTCTCCAGCAGCTGGTGAGCAAACTGCGTGCAGGTTCTTTATTTCACTCCTTCTTGGGGAGCCATGTTGAGTGCAGTTGAGAAAGGGAAAGGAAAGGAGGGGAGGGAAGCAGGGGCGGTGGGGTGCGGAGGAGAGGAAGCTATTTCCTCACAACTCATTCTCTGAAAGGGGTCCAGCATGTCTCACTCTCCTGCCCCACTTTAACATTTTTCTTTTCTAACTGGTTCTTGAGCCAACTGAAATTTGCTTACAATTGTTCCCTTAGCAACCAGCAACCTTCACGCTTTACTTTTGATTTAGAACTCAGAGTAACCAAAATCTTCATTAATTGGAAACAGATTTCTAAATGGGCTTGATTCCTTTACCAAAAACAAAAACAGATTATTTTTAAAAAGCACTTAAATAGAAAGCTTAACAGTGTTTTAAATAGATTTTAATTTTGTGTTTGATTTTGGGATTTTGTTAGGTTTTGTGGGGGTTTTTGACAGAGGCTCCAGAGCAAGCATTCTGCAAGAAAAAAATGGGGCTGAATTTTCATTTTTTTCTTTCCCAGAAGGTACAAAAATTGCAACAGGCAGTGCAAGACTACATCATGTGATCACCAGTCCTGAGCTAGCACCTCCGAATCAACAGCTGCCCGCTGGTGCCCCTCAGGGCGGCCCTGTCCCCTTCTGGCTCCAGCTGGCTGGTTACAATATGCACGCTCCAGAGGTTCCTGAACACAGTCCAGGGAGGGAGCAGGGAAGACATGTTGGCTTTTAAACCATGAAGTCCCTCAAAGAGCTGTGCCTAGGGTCGGAGCTCAACAAATATTTAAGTGTGCGTCAGAATGAATAATGCGCACTAAGGTTCTCCTCAAAACACTATTCAGTACGGTTACGGGGAGAATTCCAAAAGTAGCATTATAATACAGCTCCAGGGCAAAATACGTCCTATTTACATATGCATTTGATCAACGTTCACCGTTGAGTTGTTTCTGCAATCTGCCGTGAGAACACATCTGTCCTAGATTCTGAGCCACTGGAGGCCAACCATCTTGGCAGTCAGGCTCGGTTGCCGGAGCCATGAGCAGAAAGGGGGCTTAGTGACACGTTTGGAGACTAGATCCAGGCCGCTGTGGTATAGCACCAGGAACTGTCAAGTCCTTTTATTTACATCATCTCACTTGATCCTCATGACAAGTCTAGGGGACTGGTGATGTTGTCTCTGACTGAGGCTCAAAGATGTCAGGGTGCCTACAGACACCCAGGTGGGATTTGAACCCAGGGCTGGCAGACTTCAAAGCATGACCATGCAACCTAGGCCACTCTGCCTCTCCCTGCTCATCACATGTTAGAGATGACCCCAGATTGGCTGGAGGCAGATGGCACAGAGCCTCAAACTCAAACTGTCCCATTCCTATCTTCTCCCGCAGCTGGCTCAGAACTTCACGGTTTGATGTTTTGTTTCCGGAAGAGTGTGAACACACACACAAATGCACACGTTCTGTAGCACAGTCTGACTGAGGTATCATCAGCGGCACCAACAACGGTTAGATGGCAATTGTTTGAGTCAGTGGAGCGACAATTTGTTGAACTACTGGGTCTTAGCCTCTCAGGGCAGGAGGCGTCTACTCAACCATGCAGTCTGTGAACCCTCCACAGTCATCTTGCAAAGGAGGGCTTGGGCCCTATGGGGGCAGGACCCCCACGTCTGCTGAGTCCCTTGGGCGGTTTGGAGTCTGTGCCTCGTGCTCTGGGTTGGACTGTGTGCGTGTTGCCTGCGTGAGGCGTTCTTTGCTCCTCTGTCGTCTTTAGTTCTGGTTGAGGAGACATGGCTGTTTCTAACCTGGTGAAAACATGTTTGGTGTGATCTCATGGAGGACCAGACTTGTGTCACTGAGAAATGTTACCCTTGAAATGAAATAGAACAAGACAGCCCTTTTTGGATTAGATAAAACATTGGAGATTTGGGGGCCTTTTTCCTAAGAGAACAGCAAGCTCTCATGTGATAAAGAATTACGAATGCAGACGTGGCTATGAGTCTCCTGTCACACACACGCACTCGTGCACACGCAAATTCGCAGTCTCCATCTCTCCTCAAATTTTACTTAAGATGAAGGAGAATCAATATTATTTTGATGAGTTTGAGTGGTGGACCTCTGGCACAACTGAACCTTGACAGGCTTCCAGCCGCCTGGCCTATGTTCTCTGCAAAAAACCTACCTTCTGCTGCTTCAATTCATTTTTCATTCCCACTGCATTCATTCTCTCACTCCTTTATCTTATACCAGCCACATTGCAACTTTTCCCTCTGCAGGCCTCCCACCCTTGGGACTAGAGGAAACATGTACAGAGAAGAATCCAGGAAGGGTCGCAGGTAAACTCCTCCACTGGCATAGCAGCTGTGTTCATGAGCCTGGCTGCTCATCTCGGGCCCACCGAAGTGCCTCCCTCCCCACACATGCAATAAAAGCCCAACAGAGAATGAAAAGGTGACTTACAGTGGATTTTGAAGTCCTTGTACTGTCTGTCTTCAATTGCCACCACGTACAAAGCTGCCCGGTCTGGAAACATAAGCCCTCCAGGTTTCTGTTGATGAATTGTGGGGAAATGGGTCTCGTAATCTATTCACCTGACAAAGACATCACATTTTGAACTGCACATAGAGTCACCAGACAAGCACCCCCTTGCCAGAATTTCTCATTCAGCAGGCTGTCACCTTGGCCAGGGTTAGGACTAGGATGGCAATGCTTAATTTTTATTCTAGAGCAGGGAGAATTTGAGGGACCTAGGTGGAGTCAATGGAAGAAATGAAGTGGGGCAAAGGCAAGTTCAATGATGAACAGGGAAAGATGGTATGACCTTTCAGCCCGGGGAAGCCAAGGTCAGAAGCATGCTCAGCTCTCTGGCAGCCATGCAAGTCCTAAGTATTCATTGACCAGAATAGAATTTTGTATTGACAACAGAGAATGGGTATCAATTATAGCCAAAGAGGCCAAGGGTAGACCTATAGGAGAACACGGTGGCAGTTAGACATGTTGGACCTGGGGACAATCATTCTGATCCCTGAAGTAGATGTGGTTTAAAGAGAAGGGCCTGGTCTAGCCCAAGTCCTCTCTGAAGTCCTCATATTCTTCCTAGGCGGTAGGCCAAGGGTAGAGCAGCAAGACAGCCAGCAGACCAACGAGGGGACAGCATGTAGGACACTTACCAGCCACTTGTCCCTGGCAAAGATCACCG
Source organism: Equus quagga (assembly GCF_021613505.1). NCBI lineage: Eukaryota > Metazoa > Chordata > Mammalia > Perissodactyla > Equidae > Equus > Equus quagga. Next base: position 54,167,049 of record NC_060267.1, read on the forward strand.
TGTTGAGCATTGACTCATAGAACAGACAGTAGCCCATCCACTCGCTGATGATGATGTCTACCTTCTCCACAGGCAGCTCCACCTCTTCCACTTTACCTTTAAATATGGTGATGACTGGAAAAGAAGAACCCCAAGGCCACACTTTGCAAGGACCCTAGCCAGGAACCATGAGCACCCATATTAGAGCCAAATCTACAGGTTTTAGCCCTGTTCTGATTCTGCTTCTAGGATGTGACATACCTCACCCTTCACCAAGCTAGTTATACTAAGAGAATTGAAAACTACTTGCAGGTTTTCCCCCTAAAATGTATTGAGCAGTTACAATGTGCTTGGCACTGTGCTAAGCCCATGAGATGCACCATATCATGTAATCCTCCCAACAACTCCATGAAGTAAACACATTATTATCATTCTCCTCTAGAACTAAGGAAACTGAAGCTTAGAGAGGTTAAACGATAGCTGCGGAAAGAGAGGCCAGGTCTGATACACTATGACTCTAACGCGCTTCTCACCATCCCCACCCTATTTTAGGCTGCCAGGACGATTCAAATCCAAAGAAGGGCAGGGATGCCTCCTTGATTGCTCTTGCATCTGTTCACAGCCAGGGCTCATCCCCCAGTGGCTGCTCATCCCCTAGTGGGTTCGTGAGGAAGATAACCTAGTGTTTTGACAAGAGCATGAGCTTTATAGTCAGAGAAACCTGGGTTTAACTGCTAGATCTTCTCATTATTAGCTGTATGACTTTCCAAAAGCTACTTGACCTAAACAAACTTCAATTCAGAGAACAACCAGGGAAATAATATCCACTTAGCAGGTGGTTGTACTGATGAAATGAAATAAGACATGTGAAGTGCCAGGCTCAGAGCCAGGGTTCAACAGAAGGTAGACATCATCTGACACTGTCCCCCTTGTCAACCAGCTGATGGAGAGTTGGAGGGGATAGGGCCAGGATAAAGCCCTTGTTGTACGTGGCCTCTGCTCAAGAGTCACTTCCAAGGCCTTCCCACCCCTCTGTGGCAGGAGAAACTTCTTAGTGAGATTTTTGATCATTTGACATAGACACACACATCATTTTGGAGTCTCTTTTTTGCATTTGTTGCTGTAAAGATCACAGCAAAAGCTATCTTAGATGCTGCTGTGAAATTGACAGGGTGATGTATTGGTCGGCTGGTTCCATCTGAACATTTCTTCTGAAAGGTTACACATATTCATGCTCTGAAACTCTCTTTCTGCACCATCTTCTGAAAAATCACACAATGTCTGAAGTTTGCTGGGGAAATTGAACAATGGCAGGTCCTCAAGAATAATAATTTTTAAAAAACCACATCTGCCCTGAATGTGAATTTCATGAAACGTAATTTGGATTGGAGGCTCCTAGATGACAAAGGGCACACAGGTCACTGGCTTTATTTCACGTCTTCACAGTGGATGATGCAGGTGATGGAGTGCCCATTAGCAACCTCTAATGATGGTTAGCTCTTCAATGTCTGGTATTTAATCAAGGCTTAATCAGATAAGGCATCCTCAGTAAGGAGTCAGACACCTTGTGGATGTAAATTGGCCCTGGTCACTCTAGTGAGACCAAGCTGTGTGGCCTTCCTGGTTACTGCTCATGAGCCCTGTCCCTAAGGAGTGAGAGCACGAAAGGCTACTCTTCTCCAAGAGGTTTGGCAGGGGTGGGAGGAATAGGTCAAATGTCTGCTTCTCTAGGGGCTCCGGGACCCAAGGGCAGGAACTGAGGCAACACCAGGGCCCAGGAGGAGCCAAGAGAGTTCACAAGAGGACGGAGTAAGGAATTTTTGAAGATGCAAATAGAGTGCCTAATTTATTTCTTATTCCACAAAAGAACTGACAAATATATGCCTCATCTACCTGCCTACTCATTTGCATGCAAAGCCTGGTTTGTCTTACTTTTATAAACATTTTTAAAGTGTTTTAATGGGCCCCCCATTCTTTCCTCCTTACACATTTCTCGAAGGCTCTTTCCTAATGTCTGCGTGTGTCTATGGGCTATGGAACACTTCTTCCTCTTGCATTAGATCACGATCTCTGTGAGGCCCAGGAAGACGTCTTCTCCTGCCTCTGGTGCCCCCTGACCTCCACCCTGGGTGCAGAAGTGGACAAGAACTTATAGCTAGTCTGACAGACAGGTAAGGATGGAATATTCCTTGGGTGCCCCACAGAGGGAGTGAATGCTGTCCCTGTTCTCTGCACGAGCCCTCTTACCCATTAGTTGCAATATCCTGATGAATATGGGTACAACAGATGATAGGTAGGTAGGTAGATAGACAGATAGATACACAGATAGAGTGGGTCACAGGACAGCAAAAATCACAGTGTTTTTGCTTACAAAAAGGCAGAATGAATCAATTAACCCTATAAAACACTTAAGAGCCTGGACCTCTGTTCACTCACGTCACCCTTCTGCATCCAAACATTTCTCGGAGCAGATGTGGCCCCCACCTGGCTTGGTGAGTAGATGGCCCTTTGTGAAAGGGAACAGGCACCTCTCCCTTCGGTCCAGCTGTGGACTGAATTTCAGACCCATCCATCCCCTTGCCCAGGTGCTTCTGTGTAGTACCTGATCTCCACAACCCTATGCGGGAGTCCTGGAGGTGGACAACTTTTAGTTCCAGCTGATAATTATCCTTGATCAAATAATTACTCCCCTTTAGGACCTCAATTTCCTCATTGGGGGAGAGAAAAAGAAGGGAGATTGAATCTGAAAATCCCTAAGATCCTTTGCAGCGCCAAAATGCTTCGATTCTTCAAATATGTGTTGAGCATGTTTATGGCATTCTATGAAGTTTACTGGTGGACATGGTGGCTATCAATAAAGAAGCAGTGCCTGAGATGTCCAATTTGACTCTAATTTGCACCAATTCCTTGAGCCTGACTTTTTTAAAGGAGGCCACATTGTTTCTCTGGACCCAAACCCAACTGCCCAGCTGAATCATCAGGCATGCTCTTCCCGTTTCCTATCCTCACCACCAACAACCATTTAAACTCCCAGATTCAAATTCCAAGTCTGCAAAATGCTCCCTCTTGTGGTGGGGTTTATGGAAATTAACTGGCAGCCATTGGCCAATGTACGGCATTGGGTTGGCTCAGAGAACTGTGTGAGCGTAAGCAGGGACAGGCATTCCTTCTCCGTGTCAAAGCCCTTTCAAGAGGCTCCTAGCCACTGACATGAAGGTTCTGAGCAGCTATGGACTACAGAACCGCACTCCAATCTGGACCTCACATCACTAAAACTGAGTCAACTCAAGGTTGCATTGAGGTCACTCTCTGGAGCTGTATTTTGTTCCATAGGGATGATGGAAAATTTGCTCAACCAATTGACAGGACCCTGGCTCATAAATTTCAGAATGATTAATTGTAACTGCGTACACGACAGGGAGCAATAAACCCTAAGTTGGAAGATATTCTCCCTGTAACTTCTAGTTTGCAAATTAGACATCCAGATTTTTTTTTTTGGTTGTTTTTAGTGGGATTTTTTTCCTTTTCATCTTGAGTGGTAATTACAGACATCTAGTCATTCTGATTCATGGTCATTTGTTTGACTTTTTTAAATTTAACAAATCAGGCCAGCCTGATCTCATTTGGGCCTCCAGCAGGTCCATCGGAATCAGGTGACCCCACACGGTCTCAGTTAGTGGTCTTCCCATTTTAGACTCCTCCCTGTTCCCCAGAGCAGATCCCATCCCACAGAAGGGATGGCATAGGGGTCCCCAGCGTGAGGACAGGGAGCACATCGTCTCACAGTAGAGTGCCCCCATGCCACCCCCACCGCAGAGGCACTCGCCGCCCCTCCCCTCTCTTGCCCCAGGGCTCACACACCTATTCTGGTGACGCCCACCTGGCTGCCCCACACCTTCTGAGGGCCTGACTTGCCTCCAGCCTATGACCTCCTCCCCTCAGTTGTCTATTTCAGCTTCCTGTTCCAGGATCGAGCAGAGCACTTGACTCTTCACAAACATTCAAAAATCATTACTGAATGAATGGATGCATGAATAAGCAATTTTGAAAACAGGGTATTGAGTTCAAAGACAAAAGATCTTTAAACTAGTCCTAATTATGATAGTAAAAAATTACTAGTGTTTGAACAGCAGCTTGCAGAATGATTTTGCATGGATTATCTCAATAATCCTCAAAGGAATCGATGTGGTTGGTTTTATTACTCCATTTGCCTAATGAGAGCACTGGAGTTCAGAGAATCCAAAAGGTGGGGCCCAAACCTATGCCTGTTGTGTAACCTGGTCCAAGTCACCAGCCTCCCTGAGATTCCTTTCCTTCATCTGCAAATGGATATCATATCTGACTTACCTACCTGGTGGGATTGTTGTAAACACCAAGCACTGCTTGGGATGATAGGAGAAAAGAAATCAGGGAAGGCCGAAGAATAAGCTACCCTTCCCCGTGAAGCCTGGTCGGGCTGGTTAGCGGGGCGAGGAGAGGTGGGACGATCGTGAGCAGCCAGGGTGTGAGGGAGAGAACCCAGTACTCTCCCTGATGTCAGCCCCACCTCGAGGGCTTCCAACCCTCAGCTTCTCCAGGGTCCAGATGCATGGATAAACCTCTCCTACAAGGTCAGACCTAGGTACATCCTTGAGCCAGTGGTGATGAGAGAAAGAGAACACCAATATCTTTACCCTCGATATCTGGAGGGACCCAGAATATAACCTGAAGCAAACAGACCCCATAACTGGAGCGGCATAAATGAGCCCTGGGTGCTGTGTAGCCTCAATATAGTAGAAACTTCAACAGGGTACCCTCTATCTTCCCAGATCCCCTATTCACCCAAGAACTCAGGGCTTGAGCTTCTTCCTGGTCCCCCAGCACGTAATCTGCCTGGCTTTGTGTCCTAGCCTTTATGTCCCTTGAGGGCTGAGAACCTAGTCTGCTTAGCTGGAGCTCTGAAGTCTGAAGCTCGGGGCCCTTCCCTGGCCAGAGCCCCTGCTTGGCATGTCTCCTCCCCTAGGCACTGGCTGGATTAATACTTGGGTGGACACAACCGTACCAGGACTTGTCCCCCTCTCCAAGGTCTGGCCCACTACTTAGCAGCCCTAGCACGGTGCAGCCTGGGCAGATTCCCAACACGCTGGCCCCAGACAGATGATGGTGTGGGCTTGGCCCAGGGAGGCAGTGGAGCTGGACAGAGTGGTTGAAATCAGCGGGAATGGAGAAGGCAACAGTCCTCCTCTAGGCTCAGGGAGTCAGCAAATCATTCCAGGCTCGACTTTCACTACTGACTGAAGCTTACACGGGACAGGCAGAAATCCTTGCCCCAGGGAACTGACACAGCAGTCCATCCGCGCTCACCACTGTTCCCTCCACTCTTAGCGTGCCGGCTTTCTGTCATCTTTCAGGTCTCTGCCTCAATGCCCTTTCCTCCGAAAAGGTTCCTCTCTCCCAGTGCTGTGCTGTTCAATGTTTAACAACCGGCTCCAGGAGAGAAAAAAAGCCCAGATTCATAGCATTTGCTGATGTCTGTTGTGCTCACACTGTGATGTCACGCACAGCAGGGTTGGGAGGGAAGGCAGCGTGAGCTGGCTCCAGCATGCCACCGCCACCACCCCATTGAAAGCGGATTCCCCGGTTTTCTCAACTACTCCTTCACGTCTCTTTCTAAGAGCTTTCACAATTTGTAATTCTATTGTGATGTTTTGCTCACTTGCCTTTATGTCTGCCCTCTCCATGAGACTGTAAGCTTCATGAGAGCAAAGATCCCATCTGTCCTGTTGGCCGTTGACACCCAGAACCTGGCACAGGGCCTGGCGTGCGGCACAATAATGCCTGAAGGACCGAGCGGGTGAACCAGTCCTCAGGTTATTAATGGGCTGCTTCACGAGCAGTAGGAAAGGGAGCAGCAATTACCAGGAGTCACAGTACAGGTTCATTAAAAACAACTGTATCTGATTAATCTCATTCCTTCTTTTGACAGGGTCATTAGTCAAGTTAATAAATGAAATAATAATAACAATAGCTAACATTTATTGTCTGCTTACTGCCCACAGGACTGTTGTGTTTGACACAGTAGTGTGCTGGTAGATACTTAACAACTGGCTCTCCAGAGGGAAGAAGTCCTGACGTGTAGCATTTGCTGATTTCTGCGGTGTAAATATTCACACTGTGGCCAATTTCAAGCCATCATGACTTCATCCATTCCACAAATTTACTGAAAATTTAACAATCGGTTTCAGGAGCCTGTAGGCGCCGGCCCCAGCACGCCACGGTGTTACATACAGTAACTATGTACTCCTCACAATGACCCTAAGAGGTAGGTACCACTATTGTTCCCATTTCATAGACGAGGAAACTAAGGTGCAGAAATTATCGTATACAACATCCCAAGCTAATCAGGCGAAACTCAGTGTGGACCAGGAAGTCTGAGTCCAGAGCCGACGCTCTGAAGCACCGTGCTTGCAGTGTACCACATGGGGATTTCGACAAGTCCTCGCCCCGTGGCATCCTCATGGAGACGACAACAAAGGATTGTGTGGACTCACAGCTAACTGCTTGGCTGTATGAAAGGTGCTGATCAAGAGCTGGATGCAGACCAGCCTACGGGAGCATCCACACTCCCCCCAGGGCACCCACCAAATCTGTGGGTAACACCAAGCAGAGAATGAAGACCCCGGGAGCCTGATGCTCTAGGGAGTCTTAGAAATTTGTAAGGAAGGACCAAATCTAACCATGAAGTTTTATACGAATAAAAAGTATGACTCTCAGTTTGGATTCAAAATACCCGCTGACAAGATATTAGTTAGGAGTTCCAGCCCGGCAGTGAGATAGGCAGACAAGAGACCGGATATGGATAGACAACAGATTGCAGCTGAGTCCAGCTCAGCACCGGTGAGACACGGCGTTTTCCGCAGCTGCTAATGGAAACTGGAGCCACAGTGCTAGAACAGCATCTGGGCCCTCCAGTTGCCTGGCTATGCTTATTTCTGAGCATGACTCCCCGAGGTGAGACAGACCCAGAAGCATGGCCAGAGGAGAAGGTGATTCAAACCAAAGCAAAGGGGGAAGGAACTGGGGGTGTAGCCTGGGGATGAGGGCCAAGGGCTGCCACGTGAAGATGAAGTCTCCCCTCCCCGAATGGGCCCAAGGGAAAGAAGGAGAGCATTGACAAGGCTGCAGGAGGCGGACTCCACCTCCGTGGAAGGAAGTGCTTTCTAACAATCACAGCTCCCAGATGGCTGGTGGTGGGTCCCCATCAGGGGAGTCATCCCAGGACTGGATGACCGCAGAGCTCAGAGGAAGGCTGCGGAAGCAGAGAATTCAAGCATCATCTGCAAAAGGCTTGGAGCGTGTGACCACCAATGAGCCACGTGTAGAACATTAGGCTTGAAAGGCCCTGTGGTTCATGCTCGTTGAGCACCTGCTGCATGTGAGGCCCCGTGGCAGGCACTTGATGAACATTATCTCTAATCCCACAATAACCCTGCAAGCCGCGCACCCACACAGCTCCTCTCCAGGCAGCGCGCAGTGGCTCAGCAGGGGAAGTGATCTCACGGAGCCCTCCCTCCCGCCACGTTGCAGGGGCCCTCTGTCCATCTGTCGGGTCATGCTACGCATAGGCTTCTGCCATCCATGACATTTACGCTTTAGGATGTGCACAGGTAGGAAAAGAGAAAGGAGGGATATACTCTTTTCCTTTAGTTTCCTGAGAAGTAAATAGGTTATGAGTTTTTGTTTCTAGAACTGTAAAAAATTATATCGATCCCTGAGCTCCTACGTCAACTTTTCACAGACGAATCTACCTTCTCAGGCAGCCCACTGCTTCCTCGGCGGGGAAAGAGAGGAAGTACTAGTTGTCAGTGCTTAAGTCAAAGAGGAGCCTCTCAGCACGTGTGTGGGCCACGCGTGTGGAAGGAGCCATGTGAAGGCTGCACGTCCGCTGCAGGTGGCTTCATGGAGGTGTGCGTCTACACGTGGATAACCATCCAGAGCAGCCACGCGGAGGTGGAGAGGAGAGACATTGATTGATTCTGGGTAGCAGGTATTTTGTGTCCTGTGTTGTTATTTATGTCGCTACACCTACACTCCTGAGACCCACACAATTGGCTCTGCAGCATTTCAAAAGCATTTCCATGGAAGCATTTGTGCAGTCAAGCTGTCCTCTTTCTAGTACACATGCCAAGGCTGAGTGAGCTGGCGCAATAGACAGGGCCCTGGGCGGCCTCACTGGCTCCACCCACCTGCTGCTTCCCACCCCGGGAAGCAGAAATGAAGACAACTGTGCCTTCTAAAGGCCCCCGGGCCTGGAGTTCCCTCCTCCGCAGCACACTGTGTGTGAGGGGTAGGAACAGCTATGAGGCATGGGGGTGGCTATTCACCTGGGGACAGTAGTTTGTCCCTCTTGAGCCTTTGCCTCAGTAGCACAGAATCAAGTGTGAGCCATCAAAATACACAGCAAGGAAGGATTCCATCCTAAAGCCAAGCAAACTCGATGCCATGCTGCCGGGGAAGGGCCAACGGTCCAGGGCAGGTGTTGAGCCTGAGCGGAGTGAGGGTGGCCCAGCACCGCACAGCAAGCCCGGGCGGGTGAGCCAGCATCCCTGCGGAGGGTAGCTGTTGGAGAGCGAAGTCCTGGGGGGTGAGGAAGGCCTCTGGCCTCTGCCCGGGAGGCCATCTAGCTCAGCCAGCTGGAGCCTGAGCAGGGAGGGAGGGAGCCATGCGGAAGGCTGCCCTGCACAGGGTGTCAGAGCCCAGCATGGGCGCACCGATGCATCTGAGTGGGGCAGGAGGGGTTGACAATGGGAGAGTGTTTACATAGGAGGGATTGATCCAATAAGCAAACATACTCAGAATAATGGGAGCCAGGTTTTTCACTGTCAGAGAAAGGAGTCACGAACACGGGAAAGGAGTTAAAACTTGAGTAGACCCCCTGGAGCGGGGTTAGAGGTGGAGGTGTCAGTGCGAACTCACACTTGACAGTACAGATAGATGCAGAAATACACGTTATGTAAATGTGTATGTACACACACACACGTTCTCTAGTTCTTTCCACTGAAACAGCGCCAACACCCTAAAATCAATGAGCATACTTAGCCCCAGATCCTAGTTCCTACACACCATCGTCCACTAAATGGATTCAAGATTCCCTGGAGAAATGGCTGATTCTAGAACTGAGACATGGAAAGTACAAGATAAACCTGGAACATGTATGCCAAAATAAGAAAGCTCACAAAAAGTGAAGGAGGCATCAAAGGGACACAGAAGCCAGCTTGAAGGGGCTCCCAGTGACCAACTTAGGGACAATTTGCATATCAAAGTCATATCAAAGTCAGTACTGATAATAATAGATACAACCTATTGAATAAAATAGGAAATTAATGAGGAGGAATGAAATATTTACGTGGTTTCAAACTACCTCTCCCAGAAAACCTCACTAATTACCAGGGGGAAGAGCAACTTACTAGGAGAAGCCTGGCAGACATCACCTTAATCAGTGATCACCATAAACTTCGTCAGTAACAGGACAAATCAGAACCGCGTGCCAGCCGAGATCGTGCAGTGAGAGGAACACAGCCTAACGCCTGTGCCGTTCCTGCCGGGAGGCGCACCCCGAATCCAAGTGTGGAGAGGCATCGCACATCCCCACACTGAGGGACATCCTCCAGAACGCGGCCTGTCGTCTCCAAGTGTCAAGGCCAGGAAAGTCTGACTGTTCCAGCTTGAGGGAAACCAGAGACGTGACAACTAAATGCAATGTGTGGTTCAGAACTGAATCCTTTTGCTATGAAGGATGCTATTGCGACAACTGGCAAAATGTGACCAGGATCTGAGCGCTAGATGATGGTAACATATTAACGTTAATCTCCCGATTTTGATGGTTGCATTGTGGTCATGTAGGAAAACGTCCTTGTTTGCAGGAAATGCATTCAGGGATGATGGGGCATCATGTCAACAACTTACTCTCAAATGGCTCAGAAGAAAAGAAACAGCTATATTTGTACCTTTTCTGTAAATTGGAATGTTTCAAAGGTTCAAAGAAAGAAGACAAAAGGAAGGGAAGGGAAGAGGAATAAAGACAATTACAGGAAGCTGAAGCAGGGCAGGGGAGGGAGGGGCCTTGAGGTGGGAACCACAAAGGGATGAGGAGGGGGCCGGGCGATTCTTTTTCCAGGCACACGTCATTAGCCCACCTCCCCTTCAGGGCCCACCCCACACTCTGCTACCAATGGCCACAGGGCAGGAGCCCTCTGCCAGCCAGACAAGGGAGGTGAGCCAGGGATGCTGTGGTTCTAGACCCCAGGAGCCAGCAGCAGGAGAGACAGAGGAAGAGGAGGTGGCTGGGCAGACCCTCTGAGGTCCGGCATTAGAACGCAAGTGAAACTTAGCGGCAGCGACATGGGCTCCATGTTCTCTGAAGGCCCGTGGGGCCCAGGGATGAGACTCAATCACCTGAGGGGAAATCTGATTCCACCCCTCTTTGCACCCACCCTCCCCTCCTAAGAGGCCCTGGTGTTCATTTTCAGGGTCAGCAGGCGCTCACGGTGCTTCCACACCAACGTGAACACACTTTACGGAAGAGAACAGGAGTGAGAGCCAAGCCCAAAGGTTCTGCCCCACCTCTCCTGACCTCACTTACCACACCTGTTCAATGGGGAACCACTTGCCCTGTTTCACAGAGTTAGGGAAGGGAGATCTGCCAAAAACACGTGGACGCCAGACTGCACCGCCTTGTAGAGAAAGGATTGGCGGGTTTTCTTTTTCTGTCTTTGGTAGGCAAGTGGAGACGTCACTTCTCCATCCCTTCTGCCCAGGTGAAGCACTTTCCCGAGGAGTGTACAGAAGAGATGTGGCTCCCCTGAGTGAGCCAAGAGAGGCTGGACACCAAGCCAGAGGTCGGGGGCATCTGAGCAACATCTCCCCACTCAGGCTGGACAGAGCCTCTGGGCCACTGCTCATGGCCGCATTGATGCTGCCTGCTGGTTCCCTCCAGCCTTTCTCACTGTCACTCACCCACCACCACCCCCTTCACTCCCTCGCTTCCTCTCTTACCCAGCGTAGACTCCAAGGTCCTTTACTGCAAGCAACTTCTGGCTCCTGCCTCCCTCTTTTGTGTCCTCCCAGCAAAGCCTGGTCCCAAGCAGCTCTGCTCTCCACTTGCACCCAAGCTGCTGAGCATGGTCATAGAAAAATCATACAACAGAGGGAACTGAGCCCACTGCAGATCCATGTCCCCTCATGTCTAACAGGCGTGGACTGCTCCCCAGCAATCCCCACTAGCCCAGCCTGTTTGTGTTCCTCCCTCCCTCCCTTCCTCAGAGAGACCGTTCTATTCCTTCTCATCTCTCTCCAAAATACTTACACCCTTCTCCCCATCTTCTCTGCCAATGTCTCATTCTTCAATGAGAAAATGGAAGCAACAAATCAGGGGCTTCCCACCACCAGCACACCTCCATCTGGACCCCCACCCCCGACTTTCTCTCTGCTACTGTGGTTAAATTGTCCATACTTCCAGAAAAAGACCAACCCCTCCACCTGTGCCCACCCCTCTTACCTTCTCAAAGTCCTTGCTCCTGAATTTACTTTTTCCTGAATCTGCAGTTTTCCAATCTCTACTGGACCATTGCCTCACACACATGTGTTTTCATATCTCCTATCGCTAAAAAAAGCCAGCCCTGGTGGTCTAGTGGTTAAGATTTTGTGCTCTCACAGCAGCCGCCCAGGTTCGTTTCCCAGGCAGGGAACCACACCACCCACCTCTCGGTTGTCACACTGTGGTGGCTATGTGCTGCTGTGATGCTGAAAGCTATGCCACCGGGATTTCAAATACCAGCAGGGTCACCCATGGTGGACAGGTCTCAGCAGAGCTTCCAGACTACACAGACTAGGAAGGAGGACCTGGCCACCCATTTCTGAGAAAATCGGCCATGAAAACCACGTGAATAGCAGCGGAGCATTGTCTGATAGAGCGCTGGAAGGTGAGAGGATGGCGCAAGAAGACCGGGCAGGTTCTGCTGTTGTACTCAGGGTCCCTAGGAGTCAGATCGACTTGACGGCACTAACAACAAAATCCTTAAGAAACACCAGCTCCCTTCCTTGACCCCACATGCCCCTGCAGGGCCTGGTCCGTTTTTCTGCTTACCACAAGAAGAGTTACTTATAGTCCTCACTCCACGTTCTCTCCTTAACCCGCTCTGACTGGGCTTCTGTCCCCAATCCTATACTTGAGTCTGCTCTTGTTAAGAACACCAGTAACCTCCATGTGGCCGAATTCAGTAGTCCCTGCTCTGTGCTTATGCCTTGATCTCCCAGCATCCCCTGAGCTGACCACTTCCTCCCTCCCTCGGCTTCCTGCTCCTCCTCTCTCCTGAATGTCCTCCAGCTCACTGAGTATATCCTCTCGGCCTGTTTGCTAGCACCTTCTCCTCTACTTGACCTCCAAAAGGTAAATGCTTGACCTCACATCTCCCTGGAGCACTGAACTATCCTCTTAAGATGTCTCTGCCTACGTGCTCCTGCCTGTAACCCGTTCCAACCCATTCTTCATAGAGAATGCTCCTCTTGTGCTTAAAATTCTCCAAAAGGCTTCCATCATCCTTAGAAAAAAGTCCAACCTTGTTTTCCTAGTTTAGAAACTCCCCCTGGTCTGGCCCCACTCAGCACAGGGCCTGGGGACCAAACCTCATCCCACCAACTGGTGACAGATACAGGAGGTCTCCTAATCAGGACACCCGCGGGCGTGAGTTCGTTCAGGATGGGCTGCAGAGAGGGTGCTGGGGGGCTGCAGTGCGTGGGAAAGGAGGGAGGGGAGGAGCAAAGCGAACACACGGCTCTGCATGATCAGACTCCAGCTTGAAGAAGGTCCCACCCCACAGAGCAACCCAATCGCCAAGACAGCCCCGTAAGCAACAGGGCCTCTGGGCAGTAGAGGCCCGCATTTCTCCAAAGGCAGAGGTCTGCTCGGATGCCGCTGGGTGGGTGGCAGGAGAGGTAGGGCTGGAGGTTGTGGAGAGAGAAGAGGAGGAGGAGGAGGAGCTGCCATCGTGCAAACTCAAAAGATGGCCTGCAGCTGGGACCAAGCAGTGGGCATGGAATTAAGGATTTACTCACAAGCTGGGCTCACTGGAGGCTGAGCTGGGACAAATGTGCCCTTGGCTGACATGGCAGGGATTGGGAACCTCAGAACCCCATGGCCACAGTCCTGCTAACCAGGCCTCAGCTGGGCTCCACCTCCCCAAGGCCAAGTGTTCCTCTCTCTTCCCTCTCCTGTCAGTCCGTGCCACCCAAACAAGGGAGTGCCAGCCCCTCACCCCCCACGGGGAAGCCACGGAGGCACGCCTCACTGTTGTCCAGGTGGTTGGCCTTAACGATCTTCTCTGAGTAGTCAGAAATACTGGAGCATTCAATCTGGAAAGGGCACAGAACAAAGGAGCAAGGCGTCAAAAAGTTGCAGCAGGTCCAACAGCAATTTCACGGACGGAGGAGCCTAGAGGGGTGCAGCGACTTGCCCACAGCCGTGCAGCTGCTTTGCGGCAGATTAGAAACTAAAACACAGCCCTCCCGGCTTGCAGGCAGTGGCTCTCCCACTAAACGGTCTGCCTCGGCGGGAGACTGACCCCCGGCGCTGCTCCGAGGCAGAGGCCCAGGCTCTGAGCGGAGAACGGGCCGAGGCCACACAGCCGCTGGCCTCCCAGGAGAGGATGGGGGAAGGCAGAGCCGCGGCCAGAGCTCCGCAGCCCACCCTCCCTGGTTAAACGGGGCACATTGCAGGACAGGGGCCATCTGGAAAATGCCTCAGGCCAGGCTTAAGATCCTTCCCCCAACACACACGCATGAACTCTCACCCCTTCTGCAGTCTCCACCCTTGAGAGAACTGATTCTTTTAAATCTGGAAGTCTCTCCAGCCTCCCGAAAATCTCCTCAGCAGAGGGCCAAGTCGTTTGAGAAGTCGGTTGACCTCAGCTGAGGGCTGGACCATGTGGGAATAGCAGGAGACAAGCCCCAGCCCGGGAGTGGAGGCCGGGGGAGGCCGGGGGAGGGCCCAGGGCCCTGGGAAGACAGGGGCAGCTGCCAGGAGCTGTTCTCACTCCTTAGCTGGCCCCCTACCGAGGCCGGCCCGCACTAAGGCTGCCCTCACCTCCACCCTTCGGCCCACCTCAGACTGCCCCAGCGCCTTGGGGGGAGTATTTGCATAGGGGCACTGAGGGGGTTGCTGACCGCCTCCATCAAAGCCTCTGGATGGGTGAGGGCACCTGTGGGGGCCCTCCACAAGAGAAGGCAGACCCTGGCTGGGGCTCAGATCCCAGCAGCACCAGCCCTTTCCTGGGCTGTGGAAAGGTCCTGTGGCCTCCATCCCATGGTCTGCGGGTCCCTCTTTCTCTCCAATTCTTCCCCCTCCCTGCCGTCTGCAAGGGGCTGCTGAGTTTAGCCATGATGGACATGGGATCTGGAGCCAGGCAGCTGGCCTCTGCCCCTTTCTAGGCATGCCTCAGTTTCCTCCTAAGTAAAGCCACAGTCCCGGTTTCACGGGGTTGTTGTGGGGATTAAATGAGCAGCGCACATCCCCTGAAAGCAGGCAGGCCACAGCGTGAGGCTGCCTTAGCATTTCTTTCCTCTTTTTCTTCCTGCCATGTTCTGCTTTTCCTTTTCTCCCTCTTCTCTCTTTCTCGCTTCACTTTCTCCACTTGTTTCTTTTGTACTTTCTGCTTTGTTTTCTTTCTTCTTTTGTTGATCTCTCTCCCATCACTCTAGCTTTGCTCTGAGTCTTTCTTTCTCTCCATGTCTGTCTGTCTCTCTGTTTCCCTGTCTCCATTTCTGTCCAAGTCAATTCCCTCATTCTCCCTCCCTCTCTCCCTTCCTCTTTCTTCTCTCTCTCTCCTGCCCTCCCATCGACCTCTCTTGAGAGGAGCAGTGGGTGGCGGGGAGCCTGGAACAGGAGAAAATGTGACGTGAGCCATCCCACCAGGAAAGAAGCCCAGCTAAGCGTGGCAGAGCTGTTCATAAAAGAGCTGTTACAGCAAGAGAGCGGGAGCAGACAGATGGGGTCGCGTCCCCACAGCTGGAAGGTGCGGAGTGGGAGCCTCCTGACAGCTCCCTGGCTGGAGCCCCCGGCGACTTGGAAGCCAGTGATGGGCAGCCCTGCCTTTCCTTCTCAGCTACTCACGTCCCCCCAGCCAAGACGGAACAGGGACAGGGCCTCAGAGACAGTACTGGGAGAGAAGGCTCGGGCTCACCAGGTGGTCCCAAGTCCAGCCCTGAGGCTCTGTGGCCTCATTGGAAGTGGAGTCTGTCTCTTGACGGAGGCCTCCATCCTGGTGAGGAGAGCCTTGTGAAGGAAAGCCGGACGGTGGGGAGGGGCAGTGCGGTGATGAGGACAGGACCTGACCTTGGGCATCGGGATTGGCCCCGTACCCTCAGAATGTGCCTGAATTCATGGCCTCTCTGGTCACAGCTATGCCAGAGGGGCCCTGAGGACAGCCCAGGTTTCCAGAAGACCCTGTACAGTCAAAGCCCAAGTGCTTTCCCTGCCAGACGTGGAGGGCAAACGCTGCCCCTGCTGGAGCCTCTGAGGCTGGAGCCAAGAGGATTTGGAGGGCTCCAGTCACCCCGGGGCCTGGGGCTCTCAGGACAGGCTACAGGATGCCCCAACTGAGTCATGGAGAGTGAAACCCCACTGGAGGGTACTCGGCTTCCCATGGGCCTCTGCACATGGGCTGCCCTGTGCACATGCTCCAAGCTTGATTCCAGGATGCCTTTCATTTTGATCAAGGTTAATTCCTATTTTCCAGCCCTGGACCCACTGCATTTCTCAAATGTCAGCCAGCAGCTCACAACTCTTCTTTCTCACAGGTTCTTCCCAGCTCCTGACACTCCCAGCCCCTGGTCATCAGGCTGAGAGGTTTCCCAGAGGATCAGCCTTCTCCTCTAGCGGGAGAGGCTGCAGCAGCCAGGGCAGAAGAATTTCAGTCTACCCAACTTGCCCTTTAAAGAACCAACGAAGGAGGTTTTCCTGTTATTATCTCCTAGGGCCCCGTCCCAAATATGCTAATAAACCCTGAGCCTTTGTCATATGCCAAGCACTGTTCTAAGCACTTTCCCTATGTATTAAACTCAATTACTCCTCACAATCACCCCATGGGCAAGGCACTGTCACTATGCCCATTTTATAGATGGGTGAAGTGCGGCACAGAGAAGTGAGCTGTCCACGGTCACACCGCTCGTGAGTGGAAGAGCGGAGATTCAAACCAGAGCTCACACGTGGAACCACACCACACTGCCTCTCACGCTGACAGTGGGACCAAGCCCTGTGAGGTAATGACGACACCAGAATGGATTCTGAAAAGTCAAAAATCCTCCACAAATGTCAGCGGCCACCAGGGCAAGGAGCCAGGAACAATGCCCAGGTGACAGGGAGCTGGGGGGGCTTGCCCCACCCCAAGAATCACACTCGATTTTCTTCTCAAGAGTGTGAGCCCAGCAAAGAGATGGACCAGGGTCTGTGCTTGTAGGAAGGGCAGAGGGCAGGGGCTGCCTCTACAGAGGCCAACGTGAGGGAGGGAGTGCCGTGCTCACCCCGAACACCTTCTTGGCCCCCGCTTTGGCAGCAAACATGGAGAGGATCCCGGTACCACTCCCAACGTCCAGCACCACTTTGTCCTTGAACACGTGCTTGTTGTGGTACATGGAGTTCCGGTAAGTGAGCGTCCGCACCTCGTCCTTCAGCATCTCCTGAGTGGAAGGAAAGGAGAGGGAGTGTCAATGCACTCGAGGCACCTGGGAGTGCCCCAGGGTCATGCACCCACCAAATTCTTCAAAGCTCCCGATGACGTCACTAGGAAGAACCACAGAAGAGTATTGTGGGGCAGCTGGACCAGCGGCTACCTGCACAGTTACAAACTCCAGACTTAAAACTGCCCAGGAAAGACTGCGCTCTCCTATCACAGGAGAAACTTACGTCCAGACCTGGGAAAGGTGCGATTTACCAAAGGACGAAAGGAAAGATCTGCACGACGCAGTGTGAGAGCTGCAAGTTAGACCTGAAGCAGACCTTCTGCCACGGTGAAGGAACTGTCATCGAACAGGTTACTAAAGGAGATTTGGGGTTTTTTGACATGTGTACTTGTTTTTAATAATAGAAAACATGTTCCTTTATCCATTGTGATTTAAGTGCTTTTAAGAGAGAAGGTAGATTATCTGTTCACACCGTCTCCAGCCTGAGGAGCGCACGATTAATCTCTGTACTGTGCTGAGGCAGGATCTCCGTCCACTCAAGGTTCGGCAAACACTCTAATTTATCACCAACAGCGTTGGGATTTTTTTTTTCTGAGGAAGATTCGCCCTGAGCTATCATTTGTGCCAATTTTCTTCCACCTTGAGGATGCCTGCCTCAGCATGGCTGACAAGTGGTATATGTCCACATCCAGGATCCGAACCCACGAACCTAGGCCACCGAAGCAGAGCACCTGAACTTAACCACTAGGCCACGGGCCTGGCTAGTATTGGGGTTTTTTTAGTATAACTTTTTAGTACAAGTTGCATACAACAAAGCACAGATTTTAAAATGTATGGTTAGGTGTAAGAGCTTTGACAAATGTACACCTGTGTAGCCACCCCCAGAATCGAGATACAGAACATTTCCATTACCCCAGACAGGCTTTCACCCATGTACATTAATCCTCACCCCAACTCCAGACAACCAAGGATCTAATTTCTATCACCAAAGCTTCCTTCTGCCAGTTCTAGAACTGATATGAATTGAATCACACAGTATGTACACTTTTGCGTCTGGCTTCTTTTGCTCAACGTGAGGTTTTCAAGATTCATTTGTTTTATTGACTGTATCCAGCGTGTGTTCCTTTTCCTGTTGCTGCCATTGTTATTGTTGTAGTTGACCAGTATTCCATAGTATGGACGTACCACGATGTATTGATCCATTCTCTTGTTGATGGATATTTGGGTTGTCATGAATAAAGCTGCTACAAACATTCTCGTACAAGTAATTTTGAGGATATGTTTTCATTTCCCTTGGGTAAATACCTAGAAGTGGGTTTGCTGGGTCTTAGGGTAGGTGTTTAATTTCACTAGAAATTACCAAATGATTTTTCAAAATAGTTGTGCCATTTGATTATCCCCCCAGCAATGCATGGGAGAGTTCAAGTTGCCTCACATGCCAGCCATTTAGTCTTATCAGTCTTTTTAATTTTAGTCTCCCAGTGGCTCTGAACTCGTATCTCATTGCAGTTTTAATTGCATATCTCTGACGCTGTTGGTGAAGATACTTCTTTTATGTGTTTATTGGATAGTCATATACATCTTCTTTCGTGACGTGTCTGTCCAAGTCTTTAGTCCATATTTTCCTTGGGCTAGCTGCCCTTTCCTTACTGAATTGTAGGAGTAGATGTATTCTGGAAACAAATCCTTTGTCAGCTACACATATTGTGAATATCTTCTCCAAATCTGTGATTTGCCTTTTCATTTTCTTAATATTGTCTTTGGAAAAGCAGTTTGTAATTTTGATAAAGACCAATTTTTCAGTTTGTTCTTTTCTGATTAGAATTTTTTGTGTCCTGCTTAATCTTTGTCTACCCCAAGGTCACAAAGATATTCTCCTGTGTTTTCTTGAAGAAGTTTTATAGCTATGGCTTTTACTTTTAGGTTTATGATCCACGTCAAATTAATTTTTGTATATGGTGTAAACTAGGGATGTGAGTTCATTTTTTTCATGCAAATAGATGGTTCAGTGACATGGTTCATTTCCCCCCACTGAATTACATGGAGGAAATCCTCTGGAACAATCTTCTCTTTGTTTCCATCACCTTGCCACTTGTGTCAAAAATCAATTGACGGCACATGCCTCTGATCTGTTCCATCAATATACCAATTCAACACTGACTCAATTACTGTGGCTTTATATTAACTTTGAAATGAAGTAGTTCAACTTAATCCTTTCGCTACAAGATTATTTTGGATTTTCTAGATCCTTTGCATTTCCATATACATTTCAGAATCAGTTTGTTAATTGAGACAGAATAGCCTCCTGGAGTTGATTGGAATTGCGTTGAATCTACAGATCCACTGGGGGAAAGTTGACATCTTAGTTAATTATTGAGTCTTATGGTCCAAGAACAGTGATACAGCTCTCCTTTTATTTAGGTCTGTTTCATTTCTGTCTGCAGTGTTTCTATAGATTTCAATATAGAGGTCTTGTACTTCTTTCATTAAACTTGTTCTTAACTGTTGTATTATTGTACTGTATTTGATATTTTTTAAATTTCATTTTCCAGCAGTTTTGTGTTAGCATAGTATATTGACTTTATGTTTTGCAGCCTTGCTTGCACACTAATTCTAGTAGGATTTTTTGTAGATTCCTTTGTTTTTCTATATAAAAAATCTTGCCACTTGTGAATGAAGACAATTTCACTTCTTTTTTCCTATCTGTGTGCCTTTTATCTCTTGTTCTTTCCTCTTGCTCTGTTGCACTGGCAAGGATGGACATCCAGTGAAACCTTGAATAGAAGTAGAGAGGAAGGCTTCCTTCCTTTGTTCCGATGATGTATAAATGTCACCATTGGGTATAATCTCAGCTGTGGGCTTTCCAAAAACGTCTTTTATCGGACCAGAAAGGTTATTTTCTATTTCTAATTTGCTGATAGTTTTTATCATGAATTGGTGTTGAATTCTGTCTCATGCTTTTCCTACGTTTATTGAAATGGTATATGACTTCTCTCCTTTATTCTTTTAATGTGTTAAACTCCATAGATTGGTTTCAGATGTTGAACCAACACTTTATCATGATGTGTTATCTTTTTAAATATTGCTAAATTTTATTTGTTAATATCTTGCTGTAAATTTTTGTCTATATTTATGAGGGTTCTATAATTTTCTCTTATCTTCTCTGGTAATTAGTTATGCTGAGCCCACCACATAAGATAGGAAGTATAATCTCCTCATACATTTTCTGAAAAAGGTTTGTGTGAGATTGGTGTTTTTCTTCCTTAAATACTTGATATAAATCACCAGTAAAGCCATGTGGGCCTGGAGTCCTTTTTGTGGGAAGATTTTAAATTAGGAATTCACTTTATTTGATAGAGGGCAATTTTAGTTTTCTATGCATTCTTACATCAGTTTTGACAGGCATTTTTCTAAGGAATTTATCCGTTTCAGCTAAAAGGTCAAATTTATAGGCATAACATTGTCGTAATATTCTCTAATTACCTATTGAGCGTCTATATGATGTGTAATGATGACTTTGTCTTCATTTATGATATCATAATTTGTGTTTTCCCTGATTTTTTTCTTGATCAGTCTAGCTAGGTGTTATAAATTTAATTAATCTTTTCAAAAACCAAATTTTGGCTTTGTTGGTTTTTTTTAATGTTTGATTTCTGCTCTCATCTTTATTGTTTCCTTCCTTCAACTTACCTGGTTTTTATTCGCCCTTCTTTCTCTACTTTATGAGGTGGAAGCCTTGATCACTGATTTTGTACCTTTGTTTTTGTCTAATAAACACATTTAAAGCTACAAATTTTCCTCTAAAGATTGCTTTCACTGTATCCCACAGATTTTCATACATCACGTGTCTTAGTCAGTTTAGGCTGCTATAACAGAATACCATAGACTGGGTGGCTCAAAAAACAACATTTATTTCTCACGGTTCTGGAGGCTTGAAGTACAAGATCAAGGTGCCCGAAAATCCAGTGTCTGGTGAGGACCTCCTGCCTGGTTTGCAGATGGCCATCATCTCCTTGTATCTGCACGTGGTGGAGAGCTGAGTGAAGGAGCTAGCCTCATGTCTCTTCTTAGAAGGACACTAATCCCTTTCATGAGGGCCCCACCCTCAGGACCTAACTACCTGGCAAAGGCCCCACCTCCTAATATCATCACTTTGGGGGTTAGGATTTCAACAAATGAATTTGGGGGCTCACAAACATTCAGTCCATAGCATTGTGTTTTCACTATCATTCAGTTTGGAATATTTTCTAATCTCCTGTCTGACCTTGATCTCAGTGGTGCTTAATTTCCAAGTATTTGGAGATTTTCTAGATAATTTATTGCTTTTGGTTTCTATTTAATTCCATTATGACCAAAAACCCATTCTGTATTCTGTATTCCATATTTGTATTCTGTCTTCTGTAGCTTGGGGATGCAATGTTCTACAAAGGCCAAGTAGGTCAGGTTGTTTGATTACGCCAGAAAATTATTCAAATTTTCTACACCCTTACTGATTTTTTTGTGTTTTCACTCTATCAATAACCAGAAAGAAGCTTTAAAAAAAATGTTAGCTACGGTTGGGGATTTGTATTTTTCTCCCTCTAGTTCTGTAGATTTTGCTTCACGTTTTTGAAGCTCTGTGCACACATGTGCAAGCGTTTGTAACCCTGGCAGGCTGAGCTACATTTCGTGGAATTCTTTTTTTACTATGTTTCCAGTTAGGGTGTCACAAAGGAGACTCTTGCAAGATTTAGAAGGTACGAAGGAGATAGGAACCATTTTGTAGTGCACACATGTCATTGCTGACTCGTTGATTCACCTCATTGGCATGAAGCAGCCGCTGGGCCTGCAGTCGCTCTGCCTTCCCCTGCAGTTTCTCTGACTCCTGGGCCAGGTGTGTGTGGGCCTGGCTCCATGGTGAAACACCCCAGCCTCTACAGGATATGCTTGCCAGCAAGGTCAAAGGCAATAGAATGGACATGTGTTTCAACCTGTCCTCATAGGGTTCAAGCTTGTGCTTATGGGTTCTGGCTGCTCCCGATCTCCCCTGCTTTAACATCCATTTTCCTTTTCTACCTGGCCTGTGGACTTCGAGCTCCAGCATCACACATGAAGACAACAGCCTTACACAATTGCACAGACCAACTCCTTGCATCCCTGCAATAAATTTACACATGTATCTCCCACTGGATCTGCTTCCATTGTTGAACCCTGGCTGATACAGAATTTGGTACCAAGAATAGCTCCTGAGGAACAGAATCTAAGGATGTGTTCTCTGAACTTGTTCTGAGTTTTAAAGGCACTAATAACTCTATTGCCATTGGAAAAAGGGCACTGGTAGTCAATAGCATGAAATGGCAAAGGAACCACTCAGATTTCAGCTTTAGATACCTGTGATAAAGTACCTATAGAGGACAAGACTCTGAATGACCAAGTATTTGCTACCTTAGAACATTTTAATCAATATAAGGAGCATAATGGGATGGGTGGGTTGATTGGTTGCTACTAACTGTGCTAGAAAACTTGGAGGAAAAAAATGATGAGCACAGGGATTTAAAAATTGCCAGCTCAAGGTCTGCATAGAGCACCCAAAAGCTTCTATGACTTCTTTGGGGGAAAAAAAAGAGAAAACCTTATTTCCTGTAGGTGCAGGGCCAAGATTTCTGAAAACCAAGCCCAAAGTCTCATCCTGCAAGTGCCTGAATTATTGTCCAAATGGAATTCCCGTGTTTACAGGGTTTATTTTGTTAAAGTCCAGTCTATGGAAGGACTGGGATCCTGAAAATTGGAACGGGAACATATGGGCAAATTCTGATGAAGCTGGGACCGAAAGTCCCTAAATTACACAGAATCTCCTTTGCCGGTGGAGGGAGTTAGTTCTCCTTTCCCCGAAGAATCACACGGGCCTCCCTTGAGGTACTTCTTGCAAGGCACTGCTGATTCTCCTCAGGCCCTGCCCTCACCAACCTTTTCGCTGCCATTCCTATAACTAGAGTCAACACCAAATCAAGCCCCAAAGGGTGAGGTATAAATTGTGACTCATGAGGAAGTATGATACACACCAAAAGAACTGCATGAAATTTCCCGTTTAAATGGATTGAAACCTGGGGAATGTGTAAGGGAATGTATGTTAGGGGTGTGAGATCAAGATGGGAGGAATATAAAGTTGGATCAGGCCAAGTTTATTGATTTACAACCACTAAGCAGAGATCTTGGATTCCCTGTTTTCGCTCCAGGGGCTTGGAATGCCTCTAACTGTTGGCTTGATTGGTTGACTGAAACATGGACCCAAAGTTAGCCCACAGTAAACGAAGATAAAACGTCAGAACTTCCTTGGTATGCTGAGAGGAAGGTATGCCAACGCCTGGAGAGACTGGAATGTTAGAGTACATTTGTCACGCGAGTCCGACTCACCAACGTCAGAGATCAGACCTTCCACCACAGCTGTGAGACATAAGCTTGCGAGGAGAGTCCAGCGTCCTTGAAGAGCTCTCTGGTTGCTCTTCTCTATAGGTCAGAAATTACAGCGGGAACTGCTACCATCAAACTGAGACCCTCAAAGGCAATGGGAATAATATCAAACTGGGATGCTGGGGTGGCAGGGCTCAAATTGCAACACCTAATCACCAAAGATTAGGTGGGCATGGTTACTGTAAAGGACATGGGAGCCAAAGCAGTATTCAGAATAGCCTGACTCACAAAGACCTACGGGGTTGACCAGTTGGTCGTGGAGTCTCGCGAAAGGAAATGGATGGGAAGCATATTAAATTCTTACTTGATCTGTTTAAGCTGAAAAGTTATAGGTCTAGTGAACAGAAGTCTGCTTGAATCACCAAAACAGAGAGTCATGGTCCCTCAATTGACTCCCAGACTTAAGCCAGTTTACAGGCCCAGAACCCCTCAAATGAAGGAAAGGCCATGTCCCAGGAGGAAAAATTCTGTTATGGAGCCAAATATATATACTGTTAATCTTTCTCCCAGTCTTCTCCAAGAGGACCTCAACCATTCACCAGTGTGACTGCATTGGAGAAAGGAAACCAAACAGGTTTTTGAAGATTATTGGATACTGGCTCTGAGCCGATACTAATTCCGTGAGACCCATTAGTCCAGGAGACCCACCGCCCCATTCAAGCGGCCCGTTGGCCTGCGCAGGAGACAAAGGCAGATCTTGGGGAATGGCTGTGGATTACCGTAAACATAATCAGGTAGTGATTCCAACCGCAGTGGCTATTTCAGATGTGGTTTCATTGCTTGAACAAATCAACACCGAGGGTTGCTGTTTTGTATCAATTTTAGAAATTTATCCACCTAGATTTCTTCGAGTCACGGCTCCAATGCTCTTGAGCTCTCTGAGCCAGCACATCATTCAGCTTGCTGTGTCGTCTCCATTTCCCCATCTGGAAAATGGGGTGATAACAGCCCCTACTTCATAGGGGTGCTGTGATGATTCGATAAACACTGTGTTACAGAAGGGTTAGCTCTGGCTCTGTGACAACTAGGACCCGTTTCATCCATGCGAGGAAGTCCTTGAGGGTGAGCAGGGCACAGAGGCCAAGCGACGACCCGAGCTTCGGGAATCTCTCAGTCGCAGCCATATGCACCCCGGGGCCTCTGCAGGTCCTGAAGCTGCCGAAGGGAGCTTCCCCAGTGGTCTCCACTGAATCCATTGCCTTTGTCACTCCTTTGGCCCCTTCGTCCCTTCCCTGAGGCTCCAGACCACAGGAGTTAGGTCCGAAGGTACAAGTTCCGGGGGAAGAGAGGTTGCGACTGCCCCGCTTGGCCTGCCAAAAGAAAAGGCTCTCTCCCCTCCTCCCCCCCGGCTTTGATCCTCCCTGGGAGAGAAGAGCCCAAAGAAGTCTCCAGACACTTCAGACTAGAGCACACCACTCTTCGTTGAAAACAATCCTAGCCCCCAGCTGCGGATGCCTTCACCCCCAGCCTCCCTGCCTTTTAAACACATGACAGCACATTAACGAATTGCTGGGAAACGAGGCCTTGAAGAATCTATTTCAAAAGAACCTGCAGCAAGATTGTCAAAAGAAGAGAGCTGGCCAGGAGTGGGATTGGCGCCCAGGCCTCGGGGTCTGGGAACACAGCCCCACTGGCAGGCATTCTTCTGGTGGCTGAGGCCCCAAACCTGGGGCCAACTGTCAAAGACGCTGAGAACTCAGAGCTGGGACCTGGGAGGTTGTGGAGCTGGTTCCCTCGCCCCTGAGCGGAGGCCTCCGCAAGCACACATCTGTCACTTCTGCTCCTGTTCAAGATCCCATTCTTCTCAGAGGCCCTGGGACAGAATACCACAGTCCTCCTCTCCACAGCCCCTGCCCTCCGGAGGCTGAGGACAGAGTCATCTCTGGGTTGGCCCACGGGATGGAAGTAGCAAAGTATCCAGAATCACCTCCTCCTGTGCTCTCAGCCACCCCCCAGTCCCCTCACCCAAACTTGGCACTTCTTGTTTCTATTTCCAGGCTGCTCACACCCCATCCATCCCGTGCCGTGTTTCCTGAGCACTTGCTGATTACTATTAATCAGCACGCTGGCGGGGCTGCTGCCTGCCCGTGTGAGCATCTTGTTAACGATGGGAGAAGACTGCCAAATGGCCAGCTCGGCTCCGGATGGTGAGACATGGGTCTTGTCCAGACCGAGGAGCAAAGGCATCGGCGCGAGCCGTCTGGCACGGAATGGAGATCCCTGGGGCTTGATAACCAGAACTGCAGGCTCTCTCTCTCTGCAAAGAACAATGTTAAGAGTCCGTCCACGTGCCCCCTACCTTCTTTCAGACCAGATGATCTTAGAGACCGAACAGGATGGAGGGAAAGCTCAGGGGTGAAGGAAGGCAAGCCAGCCACCCCTACGTTAAAGACCTATGCAGTTCCCCGGAGGCCAGGATCTGGGGTGGCCTGCAGCAGCAGCAGGAGGGAATTAAGCTAGGTGATCAGAAGTACTTCCTGATGCAAAGGGTTGCCACAGCTATCCTAGGACAGGTTACTAAGGAAAGAACGTTAGATCTGACCTGCAGATCCTCTCCGCCAAGTTTATTAGCTCAGTCTGCACTATGTTTATATATGCGCATGGACAAGTTTGGTTTTTCTATCAATACGTGAACCTGAGGGACCTGGTCTAGGATTTATTTGGTGGCCCTTGGTGTCTTCTCCCAGGGCAGATCATACCCTCTGGCTGCCCGGCTGTGGTGCTGATCAGGCGTCACCTGAGTGATGAGATTAGTGGCTTGACCTTTGCAAATCAGACAAGGTATCTGGGTTAGAGACTGAGGAACGTCGTGAAGGAAATATAGAGATAAATAATAGCACAGGAGAGCACATCCTAGGGGCCACAGGTGTGGCCCAGCCAGAACCTAGCAAGTCAGAGGGAGGGGTTTGAGAGGTCAGTTGGAGGAGGCTCCGTGGAGCAGAAGGGTAGGCATAAGGGGTGCATCAGGATCGGTTGGTTCCTAACAGGGAGATTTCACGCAGGCCCAAGGGCAGGCACTTTGGGAACTGCTCTCTCCCTGGGAATCTGCCCTACAACAGCTGCCCAGAGCCACAGGCCTGTTAGAATCTGTCACAGGGAGATGTCCTTTAATTGGAGGCAGGCTCTTGAGGAGGAGGAGCTCTTGGAGGAGTCCTTTCTGCCTCCCAGAGCCTCTCCCAGGCGTGGGACAGGGCTCCAAGCATCATCCCCACCCCTAGCCCCATGGGAGCAGGATCAAGAAAGATGCAACAGCTCACCCATCTGCCCCAGGGTAGCACTGGAGCCACCAAGAGTGGCAGGATCACCTGCCCAGGCCCTCCCGGACCAGGCCCCCCAACATGGAGCCCAGGGTCACTCCCCCTGCCCTGCAGGTCCCAGGCCTATTGCATTTCTGTGGAGAGCAGCTCTCGGGGGGCAAACCTCGAGTCCCACTGGGGCATGTGGGCCAGGCCCCTGAGTCTAGACGTAACTGGGGGACCCTGCTCCACTCTCTGTCTCCACATGGAACTGCACAGGAACCAGCAGGAACAAAGTCAAAGTTTCCAGAAAGAAAGAAAGAAAGACCGTTTTAAAGGCTGCATGGCATGGTGGTTAGGAATGACACTCCCGGACCCAAAACGCGAAGGTAATTTCTAGCTCCTGCATTTGTCAGCTTGTGACCTTGCGGACAAAAGAACCAGTAAGGATGAATGAAGGTTGGCCTATTCTTAAGGTCTAACATCCTCATCTGTAAAACGGGGCAAATAATAATACCAACCTCATCAGGTTGAGCTGAGGAATAAATGAGCCGCAATATAAAATGCTTGGAACATCACGCAGCATGTTGTAAGCACTCGAACAAACAGAAAAGCTCTGGCTCTCGTTATTAAACACCCTTCTGGCCGGCAGTGTCACCACTTCCACACAGGGAGGGTTTACAGAGCGTCTAATTGGAAGGGGAGCTTTGAGACTCATTTCTGAAATGCATCGGCATAGCAAGCAGGCCTTTGTTCCTTTCTCAATATTTCTTCATACCATAAGGGGATAAGAGAAATATTTTCTTCCCCGGCTTCTTAGCAGGATTAAGTGAAACGATACACATCCGTGCTTAGCCCAGTGCCTGGCTCTGAGAGAGCACCGCCTTGGAATTAGTTTTCTGTCTGGAGTGGCTTGAGAGGACGCTGGAGGTGACAAGGGTGGGGAAGGGAAAAGGGTCCCCACGACAGGCAGGAGGCCTCTTGTTGGGAAGCTCTGCTCTGTTCTGCAGCGGACACGGATCTTCCCTGCTCTGTCGTGAGACAAGCATTTAGACATAAGAATTTCCTGAGAGTCAGTCAGGGTGTCAGACGTGGGCCAGGTTTCCCGGGAAGCTGGCTGCACTTGCCCCCCGGAGGCGCTCATTGGTCCGGGATGAACCCAAGGGTTCATGGTCACGCCTGCCCGAGGACCCAATATCATGACCTTTGGAAGGCCCTTTCAGTCTCAGGACTCTAGCTGCAAGGCCTCTGAGCTCCGAGAGCAAGGACCGAGGACATCCGGCCCACCTGGACCACCTGGGCTTAGGGTCGGGAAAGGACACGGGTGCTGGACCATAAAACAGAGAAACCCCGAGCACCCCTTGCTCTCTGGCTGAGAATCACACAGACACACACTTTCGCCTCCTTACCTGCTCTAGGCTTGGCCCTGACCCCCTCCCAGGAGGGCCCATGGGATGGAGAAAGGGTCTGGGGCCTACAGCCACTGGGAGAGCTCACTTTATGACAGTAGAGAGTCGACCCCATTGTGCTGCCTCAGCAAACAGTGACGACACAGCAGGGCCAAGCTCACCCCGTTCAGCCACCAGCTCGGGAGGGTTTACCTCGTGGATCCCAAAGTGGGCGTAGGAGTCGAAGTAATAATCTCTCGAGGTCATCTCCTCCGGGTTCAGCAGCTTGGACATCTTGCCCCGTCCTGGGCAGCTGGGCTGAGTGGACACGTGATGGACACATTGCACAGGCTTGGGTGGGACAACGGGCTGCGGGGGCTGCGAGGGGAGACTGCTCACCTGAGGGGAAGAGAAGGGCGTAGTGTTAACAGCGGCAGCAGGTCCTGCCCTGACAGTCGCACCTCCCTCCCTCCCTCCCTCCCTCCCTCCCCTCCCTGAGCCCCACTCCTATCAGCCACAGCAGCCTCGCCTAAGGGGTGGACGGTCCCTTCTGGCTTCAGCTTGGCAGTCAGCTTGATGGCTGTGACTTGTGGGGAGGTGGCATGCTACTGAGGAGCCAAACAGACCTGATGTAATCCAGTTCCATCTCTTACTAGCTGGGTGACCTGAGCTGATCTAGGCCTCACTTTCCATATTCGTTAAATAGGGACAATAATACCTTCCTTTAGAGGTAAAGGGAAAGACGTATAGCAGAGCATTGCATTGCAGAGCACCGCAGAGCATGGTGGCTGGAGTGCAGATTTCAGAGCCATTCTGCCAAGACTTGAATCCCAGCTCTGCCACTTGCTAGCTAGACGACTTTGGGCAAAGTTACCAGCCCCTCGGTACTTCAGTTCCCCCATCTCTAAAGTGGGAATAAAATGGTCCCATCCCCTAGAGTGGTCCTGAGGATTACACAAGTTAGGATTTGTAAAGTGCTTCGAGAAGGGCCTGGCACGTAGTAAGTGTTTGTTAACTGCAATGAGTCCCACCTGCACCCTTCGGAAGATCAGGCCCGCGCCTGCCCTCCCGCCAGCAGGCAGCACTCGCCCCAGCGCAGGGCGCTTAGGTTCTGCTGTCTCCCACCTGCTGTCTGGCCCCCTGGTTTCTCATTCACAGTTTCACTCTGAAATTCAGCAGAAGTTCACGCTGCACTGTGCACACCCACCCTGATGGCCGACCTCCTGCCTGCTCCACCAGTGACTGCTCTTTCTGTGTCCCCCAACCCCACAGCCAGGCCACCTCTGCACCCCACTGCTGCTGCCCACCGCTGACTGGCTCCTCCTCACAGACTAACAGGAGGGAGAAGGATGAAAACTCAGGGAGCTGCTGGGGCCCGGAAGTTCAGACCTCACTGCAGAAGCACAGTTATACCAGGAGAGGACCCCTCTGCCTGGAGTGGAGGCCACCTGGATGCGCACAGCACAGCCAAGTCCTCAGACTGGAGCAGAATTTAAAACACAGAGAGGTAGTAGTAGCCAGCCATTGGTCCTCTGGGCTTGAGAATCAGGGTTCCTGGATCCTTTCCTGGCTCTAGTAAAATTAAAAATAGATATCGAGAAGCAGACTGCACGGTGCAAGAGTTCAAACCCCAGTCACGCTGCCTGGCTTTGAAACGCAGCCCTGCTCCTTGTTGGCTGGCAAATCACTGTGCCTCAGTTTCCTCCTCTATAATCAAGGATCGTAATAAAATCTTCCTGAGGGAGTTGTCAAAAAGTTTGGATGAGTTAATATACATAAAGAGTTTAGAACACTGCCAGGCATATAGTAAGCGCTTTATTATTATTCAGATCCCATAAACATGTCCCTGCTCTGTGTTTTCTCATCTGTGAGTTAGGTCAGCTCAGACTTACTACTTCTTTTCCAGCAAAGAAAACAGGGAGGTCGTAGGACAGAGCAAGATCAAGAAATCCGAGTGATTCTGTCCTTCCATCACGCTGTGGGCACAGCCTGCCCTGTGTCCGGGCTGGGGGGAGAGTGAGCTGGGGAGAGTGTGATGGTCCCATCTTCCCGGTGTATCTAGGCTACAGCCTCTGGGAAATAAGCAGACTTCCCAGTTTAGCAACATCAGATTTCAGGTCGACGAGATCCCGGCTGGCTGGCAGAGACAATCGGGGCTGCCTCATTAGAATGCAGCAGGTGTGCCCACCCTCGGCTTGGGATGTTGGTCACGGTCTCCCAGAGGCTAAAAATAGACTGTGTCAATTGCACACTCCCATGCTGGCTGCAGAGTCACCTCTAAAGCTGAAGAAGGCTCTGTGCATGAAGCTGACCCCAATCTTGACTCTATTTAAATATATTAAGGAGAGGAAAAAGTCCTAGCTGGTCCAGGCAGCATGTGTGGCCAAGGTCACAGGGGCCTCTGCACCCTTTAGCTGCCATTCAACTCTGATTCCAAGGTCCCTTTTCCATCAGGCTCCCTAAGACTCCTGCCCCAGCAGCCCACTTACAAAGTGTCTACCGTGCGCCACACATTGCATTCATGAGGCAGAGGGATGAACGGACTGGGAGCCATTCACCTCAATAACCACAGGTCATGGGGACGAAGGGGTGACTGTGGCCCAGTCCTTGGTCCTGAAGGCCGTCAGCCCAGCTCAGCGTCCTGCAGGGGGCTTGCACGCTGCCCGTCCACTGACAGGTGTGCTGGGAGTCTGTCTCCTGGGATAGGCTGGGAGAGGGCTGGGAAAGAGCAGTGGCCCATGGTCCCGGGGCATTCAGCTCCTGGGGTGCTGTTTTTCATTCCACAAATGCCTACTGACCATCTGTGGCAGCGGGCACTGTGCAGTCCTGTGCAAGAAAGAGGGACATTTAGGAGCAGTGCCTTCCAGGGCCTCTGCTTTCTAGTAGGAGGATAAGGCCTTTGGGGGCTCCAAGAGATGATGGAGTAAGGTTTGCTTTACAAGAGAAGCTCAAGCAAATTGTCCCTGGTTCAAAGGAGAGAGAATTCACTTCAATTTAAAGAATCAGAAAACACTGGGCTAGCTGGCAGTGGGGTAGGTGGGGAGCTTTAGGAATGGATTTGGACAGTTGGAGACGATAGGAGGGAATTCTAGGAGGAGTGGATGGCCTGAGCAAAAAGGTAAAGGGGAGCAGTGAGCCGTTTGGGAAGCCACTCGGCTGAGATGGTGGGAGATTCAGTTGAAGGGAATCACGGCCAGGCTAAGAGGTTGGAGTTAAATACAAGACAACAGGGAGCTGTTGGCGGTTTGTAATTAGGGAGTTGTGTGTGTGAGCTCTGCCTTAGGAAGATTTATGTGGTGGCAGTGTGTGTACGGGAGAGGACAAGGAGGAAAATCGAAGAGAGGAGGAACTGCGAGTGGGGAGGCAAAGTGTGAAGTCAGGAGGCT